>NW_005841952.1:290827-320043 GCF_000455745.1 Alligator sinensis
GGCCCCCACGCAGTACCCTCGGCGGCTAGCAAGCGGAGGTAGGAAGCCAGCAAATGCTGGCTGCTGGGCGATCCTTCGTGGTGCCAACCTCGTGAGATCAGCCGTGCACGTGGTATCTCTGTCTGCTCACCCAGCTGGAGAGGCCGTTGCAAAAAGGTTCCCACAGAAATGGCAATAGTGTTGAAAAAAAACTAGGCTGAACATGGTCCAGCAGAGTCCTGGCAAATGCCCTTTGGCCTGTGCCAAGGCCTTCTTCGGGAGGAGGCCAGGGAGGTAATATAGGGGTTAAAAAACTGGGAAACACAGCTCAATGTGCCCAAAACAGAGCCCTTCAATTATTCATTCAAAAACAATGCACTGTTCCCAACTGCTTCCAGCTCGTGCTGCACACGGCAGAGGCCGGTGGAGTCAGGCCCAGAAGCGAACGTTCCCGTTTTGGGGCAGACCTCTATTTGCATCGACCCCAAACAAGATACATCTATATTTAATTTCCAGGGGGACCTTGCGGTTCTGTTTTGATGGGGAAGGGAACTCGCTTTCAACGGCTGCAATCCTCCGCAGGACACAATGCCTGAGCTCAGACCCACTACAACATCCGGCCTTTCCACATCCAGCCTAACAGAGGGAGGGAGGGAGGGAGAGAGGACACCTCCTGTCTGTCTGCTTGTCCGTCCGTCCCTTGATCTTTCTACGGCACCAATCGGAGCAGCATCTAAGCACAGGACCTCTGTGCTCCGATCCCTATATTGTAGCTTGAAGACCATCAGCTGCGCGGTGTGGTTGTAACCCAGGGCACGACAGCACAGTGCCTTACTCCCTGGCTCTGAAATGTCCTCCCTTTCCCCCCTGCTCCGGTACAGAAGCTCTGCTCCTACCCCGAGCCCAGCAAAGCAGCTTGCGTTTGCCTCCGTCTGTTGTTTGTTTCTTTCTGATGGGTAACGGGGACATGAAAGACTGCTTAAAAGAACTCGTGTTCTTTCCCGATCCGGCAAAGAACAACCCAAACTGTTACATTTTTCAGCAGAAACGGCAATATGGGCTCCGTTCCTGTAGCTTCTCTGCATTTTTAATGGTAGGCTTTACCCAAAAAAATGTCAGGCGGCTCCCCCGGCGGGAGGGGAGTGAGGAAGGGGAAGGAGTCTTCGGGTTTCCAGCAGAACTTTGTTTTCCATAAAAAAGCAGAGTGCAGCCGAGCCAAATCTCTCAGCACCTGGCTGTGTCGTCTAGAGGCTGTGTCCTTGGCTCCCGCGTGTGGCAGCTGCTCTCTCGCATGCTTCTGGGTGTGAGCCTCCAGCCTGCCAAGACAACGGCGGTGCAAGCTTCCTCGCAGCGCTGCCACCTTCCTTTGTCATGGCACTGGGTCATTGCAAACCAGGGGAGGTGGCATAGACTGCCCCATGTCTGCTGGCAAACAGCAGTCGCTCTGCGGCACCACGGTCCCGCCGCACATTACGGTTTGGGCTTGCAAGGGGAGCCCACCAAGAGCCTTCTGCATGAGAGGCCGGGGGATCGGTCTCAAGGGAAGGGGTGTTACATCTTGGCCAACACCTTGGGGACTGAGGAGCCTCTCACCTATCAGCAAGAGCTGAACGGGAGCCATCCTACTGCACTGGTGTTACGACAGACTCATGTCCGCTGTGGACTGGGCACCGAGGGGCCTTGCATGTGCCCGTCGGTGGGTTACACAGAAGGCGTCCATGGACAGACAGGGAGGGGTGGCTTTTCGGTAGGAGACAGGTAGGGGCTCCGCAGAGCCCAAGGCAGTGCATGGGGCTGGTTCAGAGCTCTGCATCCAGCCCGCTTTTCACCCAGCTCGGCTCAGGCGGAAGCCGAATCCACGCCACATGTTGCCCGCATTAGCAAAGTGTTTGTGTTTAATTAGCGGCACGTTCCTCCCTATTAGAGCCATTACGTGGGGCGGGTTTCTCTCCCTCTGCTCAGATCGGGGCCCTGGCTCATCCAAAGGACCTACATCACCCATTGGCCTCTCTCCCTTCCCCATGGCATGACTTTGCACAGAGATTGCTTCTTCCCTAGCCAGCCGGGGTGCTACGCCACCATCCTCCATGCCCAGTGATTTCTCACCCCACACTCGGGGGCCCCTCTGGTTATACCAACAGCTCCATCTCAGTGCAGTGTGACAGCTTGCAAACCCCCTTTGCCCTGAACTCCTGCCCCCACCCTCCAGGACTCTATGTCCAGTGCATTATACCCCCCATCTCCAGCAACCACCCAAGGAGCAGCCCCTAAAACAGCGTGCCACCGGCAGGTGTGACCCAGCTTGCATTTCAACCCCCATCTGGCAGGGTGCTGGGCACAAGCCTGGCTAATTACTTCCTGTATTCCACTCAGCAGCGCCTAATTATGATGGAAACGTTTTATCGGGGAATAAATATTTATTTTTGAAAAAAATATTTACACGTGTTGATTTAGCAGCCTGGCTAATCAGCCCCGAGAGGGGAATTCTTTGCCTGCATTAATTTCACTGCTTGGGAGGCAGGCGAGTGCAATTGTGGCACCTGGTGCCCCGTGCCTGGCAGGGAGAGGGTTACGGGGCCTTGCCCCACACCCCAAACTGGGTCTCCCCAGCCGTGAACAATCATTCCCCAGCAGCATTAGCTATACAAACGGTTCCCTCCATAGGAGCACTCAACAGACATTCACCACTTATACGGTCTTTAGCCACCACCGAAGTGCAGCCATCTCTCGAGTGCAACACGGCAGCTGTTTAGCAAGGCCCAGTAACACAGCTCAACTGCTTCGGAGAATTCATCCTGCTCATCGCGTGGATACCAGTATGATGAGCTTCTTAGAAACACCAAAGCTAGATGCAAAACTACAGGGCTAGCAAGCTGGGAGGAAGAGAGGGAAGATGGACGACTAGTTGAGTGGATGGAGGTACAAGAGCCACTCTGAGCAATCATAAAGCTGGCCAAGATGCTGGCTGCACTTCTGGCCCAGGGAGGCTGGGATAGCTCACTGAGAAGAATGAGATTTCCAGCAGCGATCCTTAATATTACAATGGTTCATTGGGTCAATATTGACTAAAGAAAGAAATTCTCCACCTATGGAAAGGAAAGTTGCTCTATCTCTGTGTGTTCCTCTGTTGAAAGGGGGATACTGCCTCCCAGGAGGGCTATACAGAGGAAAACATGAATGGTTGCAATGTGCTCAGAAGCGGTAAGGATGGAGGATGGATGAGGCTAAAGGTAAAGAGGATTAACTACTGTTGGATGAGGGGGGTCGCTCTTTGGCAGCAGTGCAGGACCTGCCTGCTGCATCTTGGGCCAGGGGCTGGTTTGAGGGTGGTTGTGCAAAGCGGAGGATCTGCAGGGTACTGGGGCCCAGTGCTCACGTGGACATGCTGCCCTTGGGACTCAGCTTGCTAATTCAGACCCACTCGTATCCTACCCAGCACTGCACTGGGCTATGTAGACATACCCATAGGTCATGGGGCAGACTCCAGGCAAAGGAAATCCACGGTGGACACCAGAGCCACAAGCGGAGTCTCTTGGAGTTGGACTGGTCTTGCACAACCTCCAAAATGAAGTGTGGCAGCTGTGGCAATGGGCTCACCTTCACTGCAATGGGCTAGAATCAGCCCAAACCTTCCCTTGCTGTTGAAGGAATACACAACCCACCGCCTGGGTCTGGGACACCAGCCACGGAGAGCAGCGCCAGGGGGACATGCGTGCTCCTCGTCCTGGGAACAGCACCTGTCCACACCATGCAGCACCCGCAGCAGGCAGGTCCGCCTGGTGCGGGGGAGCCACACCATGTCCCCTGGGGGCTTCCCGTAGGCCCACGCGGTCTCAGGGTGGGTTTTTTCCCTTTCCCTCAGAACTTTTCAAGCGCAGGGCACAGCGCGAGCTGATAGGAAATCGATAGGAAATCCAAGAGGAAGGCGGAGTTCCCAGCTACCACCAGCACAGCCTCCTCTCAAAGCCTCCGTAAGTGCTTAGCAAGCGGTAATGGGCTATACGTGGTCCTGGACAAGGGCTCTGGGGGATACCAGGCCTCCAGCCTGGCAATTAGGCCTCCTACACTCCCAGCCACGCGCCTGGGGACTGCTCTGCTGCAGGATTCGCCTCGCTGCGGCTCAGGCCTGGACCCCAACCGCCCCCGTCTGCGCACCAAGGCGCCTTTCTCTCCTTCCCCCTGTGACGCTAGGTTTCAATTCCATGTTTCCCTTCCGCAGCCTTTTCCTTTCCACCCCCTCGCTCCGGGAGGTGGATATTTCTGTCTCCCTCTTGCACCCTCCTCCTCACTCGCACGCACATCTTGCACCATTTCAAGCAGCTCCATGCGTTCCCCAGCTGCCACCCTCGGCTCTGCGTAATTATGGGGCTCTCCAGACAAGACAATGTGCTAACGGTCCCCAGGGTCCAGAGCTTTGTTATCTGGAGGCAGCTGTTTGGGTTAGGGGGTCGTTAAGCCACTGTAATTACCTGGGCGCCGAGAGCCAGTCCAGCAGTGGTCAGTGTTGAAAGAGGCCCCACGGCCCCAGTGGGGCTGGGCTATCTCCCCAAGAGCTGTCTGCTGATCCTCGGCTTGATTAAATTCTTACACGAGAACAAGGGAATGTCTGCCCTGCAGCAAGATGGCAATTTGTCTTGTGGCCCGCCCGGCCCAGCCGTCCGCTGTGGGGCACTGGGCACGGGGTGGGGACGGCGGGTTCATCCCGTTACGGAGGCCAGGGGTGAGTTAGATGAGCATTTCAGCATCTCAAAAGAGCCAAGCTGGGCTTGGAGGATTGCTCCAACACTGCGCCATACCCAGAAGAAGACACCTCCTGGCAGGGCACAGTCCTGGGGAGAGAGCACAGCCCCCTGTGGCTCTCCAGTTTCCACCAGTATGTGCACGGGAGCTAATGCATCCGCCAGAGCAGTGACGCAAGTTGCAACCCCCAAACTATTTCTTTCTCAGGCCAAAGGATCCTGCTCCCCTTTCTTTCCATGGGTGCCTCTCCCATCCCAGGGTTGTGCTGTGGCAGTGCCTTGATCTCCCCATGTGAACGGCTGCTCCTATACCCGCTGCCCTCAATCAGCTGCCCAGGCACCGGTGCAGCTCCAAACCATGCGGATACAGAAGACGGCTCTGCCAAGGGGCCCTGTTTCCATCCTGGGTGGACTCAGAGCCCCATATCTGACTCTTCCCCAGCACCAAGAGCCCTTGGCATAGATCAGCATTTCCACGTCCCCACCCCAGCCTGGCCCTGGAGCCCATAACCCCAGCTCTCCTGAGCTGCACAGACACCAGGGATTGCACAGGAAGGACCCATCACAGCCGGTCTCATGCCCCCAGAGCCCCGCAGCCAAGCAGAGGCAGTGACACCACTGTCTTGCTCCATCCAGCCCTTCCCTAAGCCATCCCATTCGGTCCCAGCCGAGAGGGTGCCAAGAGGAGGCCCCTTGCTCTGCTCCGCTCCTGGAGGGAACTGGCCCAGACTGGGCAAGAACTGGCTGGGCCGACAGACCCCGTGGAGAGCCACCCATCTCCCTGCCATCCCCAGGCACCTGCAAGGGTCAGTCGCGGTTTGGGTCCCACAGGACCTGGGGTTTGCAGCAAATCCTTATCTCTTCCCCCTGCCCAACCCAGCACTTGGCGAGGGCTGTGCAAAGCCGCACCCTGACCTTCCCAGCTCCGACTTGCTCACTCCCGGCTGGGCCCAGGCTGAGCGTGCCAGGGCCTGCCGTCCGCTCCCGGCCACCCCTGCGAACATGCACACGTCGACATGCCTCGCTGCCGAGCACAGCCGCATGCGCAGGCTCCAGCCCGCAGACTGCCATGCTCCAGACCTCACCCTGCCACCAGCCGCCTTGCCCTTTCCCCCTCTGCCCTGCGTCTGCTCTCGTCATGGGGGTCCGGGGCACAGACACCTCCGGGAGCTCCTGCTTTGCCTTGCTCGGGGGGGACCCCAAAAGCTGCGAACTCCCTTCCTGAGCACGGACAGCGCTGTCCCCTCTCTGCTGGGCAGCCTGTGGCTTCAGGCCCTGGCGCTGTGGATGAGCAGGGGGGCACTGGCGTTAGCAGCTCCCTTCCAGACCCCAGCACGGGGGAGTGGAGGGGCTGGAAGGAGATGCATCCGCCCGGCTCCTGTCTACACCCCACCACTGTCACGCTTAGTCCCAGCCCCACACCTGCAGGGGTTTCGTGGCTGCAAGTTTTGTGGACTCCAGGTTGGAGATTCCCCTCATTGGTCCTTCCCAGAACAAAAACCCGGCCCGATGGCTCTGCGGTCCTACCAACCCTCCCCAATCGAAGCCGAGAGACCGTGGTGACATACTGCATAATTAGGTTAATGAGTTACGCCTGGCTTTTAATTGGGATTCTAAGATTTACTGGTCCATGTCTTGCTTTTGTTTTATAGACGGCGAAGGCGTCCAGAGGCCATCCTGGCTGATGGCTCTGATATCAGAAAGGTCTCTGGGATCTTTAATTGTATTTAATCACCAAGGTAATTAATGATCACCCAGTCAATCTGGCAGGGCCCTCGCCCTGCCCTTAGGTGTCCGTTGTGTCTGGGAAAAGACACTGAGCAGATGCAGAGAAAGAGGCAAGGATGAACGAGGGAAGAGGAGGAGGCAGGAAAAAACAAAGGAACAAGAGAGAGAGAATGGGATAAAAAAGGAGGTCTGGAAAGGGAGATGGATGAGACATGAAGTTGCCCTCATCCACACCCACCCTCTCTCCAGCCCGAAGCAGCACCAGGCGGTTAAATTTGATGGTAAATAGGGAGATGACCTGGACCCAGGCCAGCTGGGGGGCTCCTTTCTGTTCTCCCAACACATTCCCAGCCCCTGCCTCTGCCTCCTTCCCCGCCGGCTCCACCTCAACCCTCTTCCACTGCAGGCTCTTTCCAAAGTCCAACCCTGGGGCAGCGTGCTGGGCAGAGCAGGTTGCAACACGTCCCCCTTCTCCCAGTCCCAGCACCCAGCCCGGATCTGAGCACACCTTGCCTCTCCTTCTGCCCCGAGCAGGAACCGAGCTGGTCCAACCAGTAACGGGGCTTCCTGTCCCGACCTGCAAAGACGCAGCCTCGGTCCCAGCTGTCAGCAGGGACCGGGAGTACGAACCCGGCCTGTGGTTTGGGCCCTTCCAAATGTGGGTCTGGAAAAACAAGGGGCCATGGGCTGTGCTGGCTTGTTGAGGAATGTTCCCAGCTGACGAGGGATGGGCGAGGGCTCACCCGCCAGCGGGGAACCACCCAGCCCCCTGCCTCCCCGCGCTGGGCACGGGGAGCTGCAGGGATGTCAGCTGAGCTGAGACCGGGGGCAGCAAGGGTGTGCTGGGGGGTAAGATCCAGCTGTGAAACCAGGATCTGAGCAGCACCCAAGCCCCAGGGCTGCTTTAAGGGGACTTTCTCTCCCATTCCCGTACTGGAGAGGTCTCCGTGCTTTGTACCCCGCAAGCTCCTGAGATCCCCCTGGGTGGTTGGTGCCCCTGGTTCTCTGCTAGCAGCAGCCCAGCATGGCTGGAAGCTGGACCCAAGCGAGGCTCAACAGCTTTGCACACCCCAAAGAAACCTCAGGAGAGCTGGGTGAGATCCCCAGCATCCAGATCCAGGCTCCTCAAGGTCTGAGCAGCCTAGCGTCAGGGGATGGGAGCAAAGTGCCTCCTCCCAGACCACACAACAGAGACCTGCTCTTCCCAGCCTGACCCAAAACTGCTGCAGGAGCCAGCACCTCCCAACACCCGGGATCGGCCCATCCCCTTGGCGCCAGGCCGCGCACCCTGGCGAGTCCCATCTTGCTCCAGCCGTCACATCGGCAGCTCTCCGCCAGCAGTCTGCCCCGGGAGGCAGGAAGAACCTGCCTCCCACATCTGACAGCATGAGCACATATTTGCCAGCGCTCCCCTCTGCCTCCTCTCAGACCAGCCTTTTCCTGGCTTGGAGGAGGGAGAGAGGAGTGGAGAGGAGTGGAGTCTCAGAGGGGTTTGCACAGAGCCTGAGAAGCTGCTGGGAAAAGGGACAAGATGACAAGGGGCAGACAGAGATCCCCACCATCGTTTGGGTTCCTTCTGGTCACTGCCTCCTTCCTAGTCTGCGAGATGCTCAGCTTGGCCAGGGTCCGGAGGAGGCTGACCTGTTACAGGGCAGGGTGGAGACGGCTGGTCCTTGCCTACCTCAAAGCAGCTCGATGAGCCAGGTCCATGTCACTGAGACAGACTCCAACACCCTCCCATGAGCTAGTGCTGGGCTGGAGGCTGGGTGCAGCACAGCAGTTAAGTCCACACCATACAGACATGTCCTGCCGTGGCCACACACGAATCCCATCACCCCCGCGGCCCCTCAGAGCTTCAGCTGAGCGTGGAAAGCCACTTATTCACTCTGTGCTGCCCTTTCATTTCTAATGTCAGCACCATTTTGTGCTGAAGAGACGTAGCTGAGATGCTGGATATCATCAGGGCTGTAGATGGAGAAGGAAGCAGCTAGTTGGGTTACAGCTGGGGCTTGCAGCAGCTAGGAAGGTGAGAAAAGGCAGGGCAGGATGGTAGGATGAGTGCGTTCGCTGGGTAGGGCCTCTGGGCAGCGCTGCCAGGCTGATGGTCAACAGTGCATATTGCAATGGTCAGCAGCAAAAGAGAACAATATTGGCATTTGTGCCACCGTCGTTATGTTTCAGGGTCAACACGCACACGAGGTTGGCTCGCTCCTCTCGGAGCTGTGCTTGCAGGCTCTCTGCAGACTCAGGCTGGCTCTGCAAGGATGCCGGCTTGGTTCCTTGGGCCCTACAACTGGATATCAAGCTGAGGGGACCCGAGCCATGAACAAGGTACAATGACAGTCGCGTGGATATCCGAGAGCCTGGCATCCCATCCCAATATCTGAGCCTGCTGCGGGGAATGCCACCCTGAGAGCAGAAGCAGCGAGAAGGAGGGCTGCTGCCCAGAGCCTATACCTCACGTGCTTTAAGTCCCACACTACAAGGCCCAGATGCCATCGTCCACCTTGGATGAGCTACGTCCCTCTCCACACTGCCAGAGATTGCCCAGGGGACCATTCTCAGTCCCTTGAAGTCGCCAAGTAATGGGGCTCTGGGGAGTAAAAGCAGTGGCTCACTGGGGAGCAGGCAAGCAATGAGTCCTGGAGAGATGCTAATTAGTTCTGACAAATTAATGACAATGGGAAGCAAAGCCCTCATTTATTCTCCAGATCTAATTTCCCTTGCTTGTGTTTCCCTCCCCTGTCATGCGGCGGGAACGCTGGGAGGGGCAAGGCCGGCTGTCAGCCCGCACCTCGCGCACCTCCGGAGCATCCTCAAAAAGCCAACGATGCCATCACACCTGCTCCTAATTAACTCACTTGGCGCCTGAGGCTGGAGGGGAGTGACCAGGAGAAATCCTGCCACCCTTCCCGGCTAGAAAAGCCCAGTGCCAGCGTCAACCACAATCGCTAGACCAGAAGAGACGAGACATTTGCTTTCAGGAAGTCCCATGCGACCGCCCGCCAGGACATGAGCCTTGTGCTAGACAAGAGACCTTCAGCAATCGTGGCCTCAGGGGCATGGGTCTTCCATGGCGTGGGCCCGGATGACTTTCCACAAGGCCCCTGGCATCTCTCTGGGCACAGATGGCCTCTACCAGTCTGGTGTAGTGCAGAACAAAGGATTAACTTCTATGGGGGATGCAGGTGGTTGCCACCTTCTGCCAGGAAAGACATTTCCACCAGGCACCAGATTTGTGTAGAGGAACCTGCCAAACCTTGGGCAGTGTGGGGAGCCCAGTCTGAGTCCCCTTAGCCTGAGCTCTCCGAGCGCTGGGCCCTGCTTCCTGCAAGCCAGGCCTCTCGACGGGGTTGGGTGCTGGGTGCCCCAAATCCCCACCTGCTTGTGAGGACAGACTGTCTCCGGAGCAAAGCCAGCATGGGCAGCTCCGTTGCCAGTGAGGCCAGGTGCAGCCTGTGCGTCCTCAGCGCTGCCGTTCACCGGGGGCACTCCCTGCCCCAACCCTGCCCCAGCGAAAGCCAACACTGCCTGCCTACCTGGAGATTGAGTTTCTGACTCATCCCTTAAAGATGAAGCTTGGGCTCCATGCTCTACGCCAGCTTGGTGCAACGAAGCAGGGCTGCTCCCCTCCCGCTTGGGGCCAGGCACTTGGCCCAGCTGTATTTATGTCAGGAAGGGTTTAGTGCCAGTTCAGTGCTTCAAGGAGCTCTCGGAGGGTTACCAGGCTGAGAGGAAAGCAGCTTATAGGGGATGGAGGCTCAAATTCACCCCTCAAAGCAGGGGACACACGCATCCTGGATGGATCTTATGGCACCACGGTGTAGAAGAGCAGGGTCCCAGCATGCCAGGTGCAGGAAGAGGAGAGAGGCAGAGCCAGCCCTGCCCTGCATTGCTTGCATGGCCAGGCAAGCAACCAGGCCTGGACAAAGCAAGTCGCTTGCCCAAGGCTAGCAGCAGCACCAGGATGAGGACCCAGGGGTCCTGGGATTCCCACGCCAGCATGCTGCACCTCTGTGCCACCCTCTGCAAACCTAGAGGGAGCTTTAGGGGGGGTTGACCCATCACTGGAGCTACGGGGGTTTGTCCCAGCACTTTAACCCTTTGCTGTGTGCAAAGAGGCAGAGAAAAAACACTCAATGGCCACGTTACAAGAACTATATCTTGCAGCACCACCCCCTCCCCGGACGCCTGGGGTCTATTGTACAAGTGTGCAGGTGGCCAGAGCTAACGCCGCGTTGCCCTGGTCACTGAGTGTGGAAGGGCAGGAGGATAAAGGGGTCCTCCTCCTCCCCCGCCCCACCCACCGGCAATCAAACCAGAGCACAATGAGCATGGGGGGGGGGAAGATGAATGGCCGAGGGAGCCGCGCTCAGCACAGCTGGCCCCTGCCCAGCCTGGGATTGGGTGGCAGGAAGGGGAGGGGGCAGGAGACAACGGTCCGACTGCTCCTCCCACCGGGTAAAACAAAGAAATGGGTCTAAGAGCCTTGCACAGCAGCAAGAGACACGTCTGGGCTAATCAGTGCTCCACGCTGGGTCCTGCCCGGGCGGCCCCCTCTCCTAGGGTGGGCATCCCAAGCTGGGAAGCCTGCAGCACTCCTGGGTCCCCCTTTTGCTGCTCATCTCCAAAGGGGATTTTAAATCGACTCCTTCAAGAGGCAGAATCCACCTCCGTGGGCTCCAAAGCCAACAGCTGTGGAGATGCCGAAGCAGCCTGGGAGAGCGCGATGGCAGTATTTCACCGTGCTCGCTCCTTCGTACTCTATCTCGGAGCATCAGAGAACAAAGAATTCCTTGGCAGAGTCACGAAAAAGCCCCGGCCCGCATGATTCACCCATCTCGCATCTGCCGCAGTCCCTGACACCTGTGCGATGAGGGGAGAAAATGCTGCTATTCTAAGCCACTAACGTTGTGCACCTACTTAGCACAGGTTGAAATGACAAGGCAAGGTGCCAAGCTGGGGACAAGCTGCCCCACATGTTTTGGGAGCCCACAAGAGAGTGCCTGGTCCTCTCTCCTTCCCTCTGGCTGGCTTTCAGACGGGGCGTGGATCGTTCTCATCCATGGAAAAGGCTCCCACCCAGAAAGGGAACTGGTGGGCCATGGTCACAACTCCCCCAGGCATCAAGGCTCAAAGCTGCAAGTCATTACGTTGAAGGACAAGATCGTTCACTTCTTCCTCAACATGTCCTCTGAAACCCCCAAGTCCCCATGCATGCAATACCCCATCTTGATCCTAGATCCTTTCCTTGGATCTGGACAGATCACTGTGGTTGCAGCAGGCTGGAACAGCCCAATTTTGGTCACTGTTGCTATAGGGCCTCTGCTAAGCCACCTCCCTCTAACATCTACGCCAGGGTCTTCCAGGGCTCCTAAGCATCCACCACAAATCAATGGGATTCAGGTGCCTAATCCCCCTTGGCCCCTCTGGAAATCCCAGCCATGTTCTCCATCCTGATATGCCTCCATGTATGGTCCTGTCCCTGCATCTCCCTTGTGACTAGTGCAAATAATGACTTTGTTCTAATGCAGAAACATTTGCTGGCTGGTAGCTACAACGGTGGTCACACATGAAAAGGTGGGCACTGAGGACCCCCAAGGGGGAAGCAGGCTTCATGTGAGCCAGTGGGTCGATGCCCCGATCGGGTCCAAGATGCAGCGTCCATGCTCCATCCACCACTGGTCTCTGGCAGGGCAGCATGTTCCAGCCTGCCCCTTGTAAAACAAGGGCGGACAAGGCACCGGCCCCTGGGAAAGATGGGACCCAACAGCTTCACACAGCCACGGTTCTCTAGCTACGGGCCAGAGCTGACATGCTAGTGCTTGGTCCCTCTTGCAAATAAACCACCCCTCCTACACACATGTGGCTCTGGCCATCCCAAGCTTGTTCTCAGGGGATAATTGATGTTGCCCTCTCCGGGGAGACCCTTGGTGCAAATGCAGCTCCGCAGCCTCTAGGACCCATCTCGGACAAGTGTCAGAGACTCTAGCCTTGTCCACGCTGGGGATTTGCAGCTAGGAAGGCAGCTGCTAACTCCTAGGCAACACTACTCACAGCTAGGACATGCACTGGGGCCCCGGCCTGCAACTGGGCATGAAGGGGAAACGCTTTTGCACCACGGACCGACCCGCTTTGCACCCAGGGCATGTGCCGGGCGCTGGATGTTCTTGATGACTTGGCCGTCCTTGCGTGCCGTGCTATTTTGGAGCTGATCTGGACTCTGAGCCCTTGAAAAGTCCTGACCAGAAGCTCTCTGGGAAGCCTGGCCTTGTTCACTTAGCTCTTAAAATAGAGGAGGGAAAACCTCCGCTTTTTACCAACCAGCCCAATGTGCGTCAGGCCCCTGATTAAATATTAACTCCTTTGTGCAACCCACAGGCAGGATGTGCCGCTATTTATTGCTCAGGGGGCAGCCGCCGTCAAACAAATGACGGAGACAAATCGGTGCCATCTTATTGCTGCCCTAAGCGTTTTGGGGCCGGATCGGTGCTGGGAGGCGCTGAGAGGCCCCGTTCCCTACATCTTGCAGCTCACGGAGGCAGTGCTGGCCACGCAGCACTGACAGCACCATGTGCTTCTCCATAGCCATTGCACCTGCCTTTGCCACACATCAAAACCTGCTGCCTTCGAGACCCAGTCTGTCAGCTGTTGGCATCAACGATGCCCACTTCAATGGGCTCCAGTGAGTGGTCTGCAACCCGCACCCCCCCAGATCTGTATTGCTTGCTGAGCCAACGCAGCAATGGGCGGGTGAACCAACTTCCCGTCTGCTTTCGTTCTAGTTTTGGACCCCAGGCTGGGGTTTCTGTGTGCCTGGCCTGAAGGCCAATCTCCCCTTGACCAAATGGATCTGAAAGGGAGCCGGGTTTAAGCCTATGCATGGATGGAGCACAGCTTAAAAAATAAAAAAAGCCAACCAGAGAGAAAGAAACCAAGAACTTTTTGCCAGCCACTCTGCGCTAGCTTGAAAAATTGCCCAGAAACGGACCATCTGCATGTGCCAGTCAGGCCCCCCATTCAGCATTTAAGCCAGTGTTTCACCATAAGCACCTTAAGCTTCCACTAAGATTGCTCACAAACTTAAGGGTAAGCTCCTGCTTAAGTGAATAGGGATGGGCTTAATGGCTTGCTGGAAGTTAAGCATGTCTTTCCATGTTTTGCTGACTTGGGCTCTAATTAACTCCATGCTGGGGCTCTGAGGCCTGTGGCGCTGGTTCCGACTTGTCCCGTTAACTGGATACAAAATGTGAACAGCCTCGTACGCTTGATGCCATCTCGGAAGGTGTTTTTTTCCCCCTGTCGTTTCCCAGTGTCATACAGCACCCCAGAGCAGAGACAAAAGAGGGCTGTTCCCTGCTTTATTTCTAATTATTATTGGAAATAAAAAAGCAGCTGTGCCCCTGTTTGGGCTGGGAGCCAGCCCCTTGCCCTCCCTCCCTGGCTCTCACCCCCATATGCTCAGGTTTCTGACACACAGAGATCAAATAACCTATCACTCAAAGGCAAGATACTATCCCCTGTTACTATTCAATACAAACAGCGCTTGGCTTTCCGGATTAAAAGCCAATTAAAGAACTTTGCTTTTCCACGGGAAAGAGAGCTAGCTGCCATTGATGTTTGTGCAGCTTTTGTTGCTTTTGGCAAGGTGTTTCCCCCTCTCCCCCCGCCAAGTGCTATCGATGAGCCGCTTTCAGATCCAATCAATCTTCCTCCAAACATTTTGGGATTCCCACCTCCTGCAGGAGACGCACATCTGCAAACTACAATTCTCTTCCTGGGGGCCGGTTTCTCCCACTTAACTCGGTAAATGATGGTTCTGGGTTCGGCTCGATGTTCTCCGGCAAAGCTCGGAGGCAAGGGAAGCGATAGCAGGCGCTTCAAAGAAGCATTTGAACAGACGGGCAGGTCCTGAGTCGATGAAGGAGCTGGCAGGTGAGGGGGAAGCTTCAAAACCAAGCAGATTGATGCTTGCCAACACGTTGTACTTGGGATATTAGTCACCAAGAGAAGGGCATTTCCTTGGGATAAAGGAGCAGGGATGAATCTCTCTAGTCACAACAGCCCTGATGGCCTTTACTCCCTTCCTGCACTGGAAGGGAAGGATACATGTGGCTTTAAGCCATCTTTGCACCCCCTCATGCTTCGCCGAGCCCTGCCCAGCCTCCGGGAAGTCAATGAAGCCCCAAGGCTGCTCTCATTCACCCTGCGGTTCCCATGGCCCTCCCACGCCCCAGCATGCCTCCGCTCCACCCCAGCCCCACAACGGGTTCGGGTATTCGGAGCTGGGATTCCCAGTACTGGTGCAGGGCTGGAAGATGGAAAGCCCCGAGCACTGACGGCGGATGGTGACCTGTACATAATCTATGGATGGAGACCAGGGTTGTCTCCAGTTGCCCTCTGCCAGTGTCTGGGCAGATTCCCGTTCAGGCTCTCAGGAAGGCGCCCTGTGTAGCTGCAAGCACCTGCCAGATCACAGTGACTCGATGCTTCCTCTCTCCTCTGCTTCTTGAAACTGCTTGCACTTGGCTTGCTAGAGATAATTATCTACATAAAGAGACAGCAGAGAGCCAGTGCCACCAGGCTCAGCTTCTCTTCGAGGCTTGTTTTGAACAGAAATATAACCCTGGGTCTAACCAGTGACTTGAAATTCAAACCCGCCAGCCAAGCGGCCGGCCCCTGCTCTCTGCTGCACTCGGGTTGACGGGTCAGCCAAACCACCCCAGCTTTTTCTGCCCTGTCTGGGCTCTTGGCTGGTCCAAAAATGAGATGGCAACATCATTGTAGGGCAGGGAGCAAGCTACCCCCCCACCACCCGGGGTAGTTTTGGGGGGCAAAACCCAAAGAGGCCTTTGCTGCAAGGTGTGGCATGGCCATAGGAGATGCAAAGCCTAGGTATACAGGGAGGCAAGGAAGGGGGTATTGCCAGGAGCTCAGCTTTGCTTTTGCTCCTCCGTAAACGGGGTGCAGGGGCCAGACCCCTCAGGATCCAGGCAGCAAGAGTGCCGGGAAGGCAGGAGACCTCCATGCAGGGCCCCAGGTGGGGAGGCATATGTGGGGTTGGGAAGCCTGGCTCTGGATGCAAGGGAGGAGGATGGGGAGGGCAGTAGTAAGCAGGGACGCAGGGAGGAGGGAAGGGAAGGGGCTGCCTCCAGGACCCTCCAGCTCCCGCCACTTCCGCCCAGGAAGAAGGAGACCTTTCCCGGCACTTTTTTTTCCCAGCACTTTTTTTTTCCCAGCATCCCCCTGGCCAGCGCTCACTAAACCTCTGTCTCAAGCCACTCCGTCGCTATGGCAACGGGCCGAAAAGGAACAGATGGTCTTGACGAGCCAAATTCCAATTAAAAAGGGAGTGGGGATCTGATGGGTCTGAGGCCGGGGTGGAAAAGGGGGTGCCAACAGGCGAGATACTCCTGCAGCACAGACCCCTGCCCCGCCTGTGTCCGCAGAACGGGGGACCCTCGGGGACCTCCCGCCTGGCTGGGTGTGAAATGGAGATGGGGCTGCAGCACAGGCAGGGACCCTGGTCCCTCCGCAGAGCCTGGATCCCGGCATCTCGGAGCGGTCCTCGGGCTTCAGGAAAAGCCAGAGTGTGCAGGAGGGTCTCGGGGCACTAAATCCCCCCCTGTATTTACCCCTGACCTCACTCGCCCCTTCCAGGCTCCAGGGCTGTGGCCTCAGCTCAGCTCAGCTCAGAGCAGGACGCCAGAGAGCCCGAGCCTGGCGATCGCTGCTTGAAGGCAGGAGAGGCGGGCACCCGAGTCCGGGGGGATCTGCTAGAGCAGATGGGGGCTGGGGCTCAGGGATAAAGCCAGCTCCTAATCCCTCCAGGGATTATCTGCCTGCCTGTCCGTGAGAGGCAGGGAGCAGTGTGCATCAGAGCAGGCAAAGCCAAGCGGTAATGAGACCTGCTCCGGACTCGCCACCCCGCTTCTGCCCCCCCCACCCCGGCGTGGGCAGGAGCAGGCCCCGCAGGCCTGACGCCCCCGGTCCTGACTGTTCCTAGCAGCCGGGCTCTGCCCCAGACCTGGCCGCATTTCACACCTGGGCAAAGCGGATCCATATGGAACGGGTCCCTAAAGTCTCCCCTACCCCGTATGTATGGAGGTAGGCGGCTGACGCCAGTATGCATGCCAGAGAGAACCGATGCCCCAGGCTGCACAAAGGCACCAGCCCCAGCCTCTCCCGAAGGAGCCAAGGCAACGCTCCCCTTCCAGGGCCGCCTCTCCGCAGCCTCCAGGGTCATCCAGCCCTAGACAAGGTCATCACCTTGGAGCGCTCCAGTCTGCTCCGGCCCTCCTCGCAGCTTGCCAAGCAAGGCCTGCGAGTGCTAGACAGCAGCACCGCACCGCACCTAGGGGCACTTGGCCTGTCCAGAGCTGTTCCCTGTCTCTAGCCCCAGATAACAGTTCAGGGCCCAACCTGAACAGCCCTCTTCGGTCCCAGGCAGCCCCATCCCCTCCAGGCTCCCCGACCTGCCCCATCCTTCATTTTCACCCCTTGCAATGGGATGGAGGGTATTGCGTTATCTTGCACCAGCTGGGGGCTGGGGTGAGGCCCCCACAGCCCCTGCATCAGTGCCTGACACTATGGGCGCATTCATGCTAGCCCCTGTGTTAGCCTGAGACTGACCTTGGCACCCTGGGTAATGGCCCCAACTGCCTCCTCCGTCTCCACTTGCCCTAGTCTGCATCAAACTCCCCCCCACGCTGCTAGAAGCCAGAGGACGATGAAGCAGATCTCCCCCAAACTAATTGCTGCACCCCCTGCCCCTCACTGCCCTTGGAAGTCATGGGCCACCTTGACAAAGGGACCCAGCCCTGGGTGCCCACCATTGCCCTCACTTCTTTCACAGTCCTTACCCCCATGCCCTGCACCATCCTGGTGTCTGAGCCTCACCCCGCATCAGAGCTGCATCTGTTTGGAGATGACAGAGGGCTCCAGATCAACAAAACCCCACGTTTCAGTCAGGTTTGCACTGACATCCAACTCTCCGCAATATCCCGCAGCCTCTCCTGAGGCCGTCACTGCCGTCCTGGCCCAGTGCCTTTGCTGCTCCTCTCCTGACAGGCGCCAGAGAGATGAAGTGACTTGCCCAGGACCATCCATGAAGGTTGTCTTGCTCCACCTGTGCTCTGGCATCACAGCCTGGAGCCCAGTCCACCACAATGAGGGACAGGTGCACCATGGCCTTGCTTAGATGTGGAAAAGAGGAAGGAGCAGGAGGGCAGGAGGAGGAGTCATGCCCCCGCACATTGCCCTTGCCCTCCTGCTGCCAGGCCTGAGACCCACAGCTGCTGTTCCTGGAGCAGGTGCAGCGCCAAGTGCTAGGTAACCCCAGCCTGGCCCAGCCTCACTTCCTCAGACCCTGCTCTGGTTCCTTCCTCTCCCCCTGCATCCAAGCCACCTCCCTCCTCAGCAACTCCATTAATCCCACAGCCGGTTGAAAGCAGGATGGGGCTCGGCAAGGGCAGGAAAGACAGTTAATATGCCCTGAAACCCATCTGCCAAAGCCACCTCTGGGTCAAACCCGCTCCATCCCTGCATGGCTTCAGGCTGGGATTTCCCCACAGCCCAGAGCCAGCTCCATGTCCACCCCAGGTTTCCTGCCAGGCCACGGCAGGACATTAAAGGAGGGCAGAGCTGCATGGGCAGCATGCATCTGATCCAGCTGCTGGCTCTTTGCTTCCATCCTCAGCCTCCCTGCACTAATTCTAGGCCCCCGGGGTCCCTGCATTCAGTGCAGCGTGAAAACCCTTCACAAACTCCCTGTGGTCTGCAAAGCCCCTTAAGGAGGAGATTCCTGACACTGGCTGTCCTGGCACCTCTGGCCAGGCTCCCTGCAGGCAGAGGAAGCCCAGCTGGGAACGGAGATGGAAGCTGGCCTGCCAAGGAGGCTGCCAGTGTCATCCAACCCATGCTAACCTGCCTGGTCCTCAGTAGCTTGGTGGGTCTCTCATGGGATTCACATTGCCAATCACCCCTGTTCAGTAACTGAGCATAGCATGAGCCTCGAATACATCCATACACACCCAGAGACAACTCCCAGAGGCATCAGGGCCAGCCCAGGGGAGCCTCAAGGATGGAGAGGGGCTTCCTCCTGGATTGTGCCAGGGTCACCCCGGTTCCAGCTGCAAGGCCCCTGTTCCCTGCATGCGTTGCCGCCTGGCAGCCCCTTTCCCCAACCTCCAACCCCCATCAAATATTTATTCTGAGCCACAGATCAGCCAACTGCCAAGTAATTGTGTGTGAAATCCACAGGCCCTTAGCGGCACAGCACACGGACGGGCTGGCGGGGTCCAAAGCCACCCCAGGTGCAATTCCAGCGAGGGCGGCAGCATGAGAGCTGGAAGCCCAATATTTACATTATCTAAGAAGTATTTGCAAATAACATCTCAGCAAAGCAACTTCCTGGATGAAGGAACCCCCTCCGCAGGGCACCGCCTGCTCCTGGCTGCTCTCCGGAGAGACGTTGGTTTTGCAGCTCATTTACGGTGCAGACAGGTGCCCCCACCTGCACTTTGCCCCTTTCTCTCCAGGTGCAGGACGGTGGCACCTGCTGAGATCCAGGTCCCAGGTGCTTCACGAATGCATCCAGGCTGGATGGGAGCAGAGAAAGGAAACGTAACTGATGCTTTCCTGGCTTTGACAGCAGCAAAAAGTGTGAATGACTTGCTCGAGGTCACATGGGGAGACAGTGGCGGAGACATGAACAAAGCCCCAGCCCCTGCCGAGCTCTTGCTCCCCCCACTGTAACCACATGCGAATCCTTCGGGTCTGTGTAAAACTGGCTCCGACCTGACGCAAGCCGGAGCGCAGCAGAGGGTGCTGGAGAGATACCGAGCGCCGGGAGCTATTCCGCCAGGATAGCAGGGGTCGGGCGTCAGGAATAAGCAACATCTACTTAAAAGGAATGGATTTTGCGTTAGATTCCAAAGCGCATCTCGAGGCCTTGGATCGATACCGCAGTAAACTGCAAACAGGAGGCTTTTCCTTAGTCACAGTGGGAGCAGCTCAGCAGCCTCTGCTCAGACCAGTGGCCCACCAGGGCTCTCGCCAGCACATCGTGGCTTTGACCTTGAGGGGCAGGCTCTCCCCCCTGCCTGCCCCCAGCATGGCCCACCCAACCCATCTGTCTCCATGCTCCAGACCCATGAGGCTACCATGGCTTTCACCTTGGACTGGACAAAGAGTGGGGACCTGACAAACACGGTTCAGGGAAGCCACCGAGAAGGCCTCTCCTGGGGATGGCTAGAGATGGGCCCAAGCCTCTGCACTCAAGGGCATTCACATCAGCTCTCTCTGGAAAGATGCCTCAATCTGGACTGAAACTGGGCCCCCCTTTTCCAGTCCTTTGCAAGGGCAGCATCCTGCCCTGAGGGCTGCAGCTACAAACCAGCCTGCCCTCCTTCCTCTGAAGCCATGTGCATGCTCAGCCCCAGGTCCCAGGGACCCCTGAGGATTGCATTATCGGTTCTCCCCATATAGAAGGGGGATCGATTCAGCTGTCAGGCGCTGGCCACATTACCCCTGCTAATTGGTATTACAATAGGCAGACTGCAGCTCTCACTCCATCTCTCTGGTGCTTGTCATAATGTAATCACCATCTCTCTTGCACTCTCTTTATCACAGAGCGTGACGGGAGCAGAGCCGCTAGCAGCTGCGCGGCCTCCGGGGAGTGTCTATCACTCTTGACGGGGCTGGGCATGGCTGGTGGCTTGGGCCACAGAGAGGGTGAGAAGCATGCGCCCGCCTTCCCCCTCCTAAGTCTGGACTATGTGATATGGCTCTGGAGGGCTGCACCTCACCTATGGGTCTCTGCCTGGCGATGGTTCTACAACTGGCATTGCAGGGGTTAATGCAAATAAAGACAACGGTGATATAATGCATTTTTGAATGGTGCCGAGGTTTAGGAGTGGGGTCTGGGATCAAAGCCCAGCGCCTGGGCACTTCAGGGTTGGCAGGGCAGAAGGCACTGAGCCGCAGAGATCCCCATTGCACAACTAGGCACTGCACAAACACAGAGTAAACACCAGCGTCTCCCTCGCTGGGCTTGCTCACATCTCCCAGCCGCAGCACCAGCCCAGCCAGAGAGAGGCCATCTCTGCTACTCCAGCCAATTTATGTTATTTGGGTGCCGGTGACAGATACCCAGCCGGTGATGTGCTGATTGTTATCAACGCAGGGCTGAGTTACTGCGAAGAAGATCCGCTGCTCTGTCCACTCCGCTCTCCAGGGACCAGTCATAAACTGAGCTTAAATAATTAGAGTGCCGGGGCCAAGATGCAGCCTCTAATTATTCCTGGGCTCTTGCAAATAAAGGGAATAAATCCTTGGAAGGTGCCAGGCAGGACGGGGTAGAAGGAGGCTCATTTTCCACATCACTTGAAAGCTGCCATTATAAATCTCCCTGAAAGATGCACCTCCCTGGGTGAGCGATATTTTTAAACTCCAGGAAAGAAGGGAAAAGAAAAACCCATTTTGGTATTAACGTTGCAGGCGGAAGTGGTAGTTAAAAACCAGGGGGCACGGGAGAGGATGTTTCTGCCATGGAGGGAGAGGCGAGGGATTTTGCATGCCACAGTGGGACATGGGGGAGATGCTGTGGCTGTGGGGTGGCTGGAGGACATCATGCTCTCAGGAGGACGGCCAGGGTCAGGGTTGCAGAGCGGTCACTTCCAGCGCGCTGGTTTGACTCCTGCCTGCGAGCTCACACCCGCTTGCTGGCAGGTGACCCGTTCGGCCTGTATTAGCAGGCTCTGTGAAGCTCTGAGCGTAATGGAGGCCCCGTGGCGCTGCACAGATCTGTACTGCATGATAGTCCCTGAGACGACCAGCAAGGCAGGACAAAGGGCAGAAGCAAAGAGAGAGGGACTGGCCCCAGGCCACAGAGCAGGACAGTGGCAGAGCTGGGGTGAAACCCAGCTCCTGCGGCTGCCCAGCTAGCGCTCCATCCCCTACACCCAACTGCCCCATGGGGTGTACCGAAGTGGGGCCAGGTCTCAGCCTGGCTCCCAGCAGCTGGACGTGGAGGCAGGCGACCAGCCAGGCTGGCTGCATCCCTGAAGATACCTGGAGGGTCCCTCCAGCTACACACAGCATCCCCCATCAGAGATGGACAAATGCATCAGGGGACCACTGATCACAGTTGTCTGGGGCTCGGGTCTAAATCCCTCTCTGGCCCCACATGCCACGGTCCCTCCCTTCTATTCTCCCCCTGCTCACGGCAGCATCTTATCCAGCACGAATCAGCCTGCATGACCATCAGCCATTGCAGCACCACACAGATCCCCAAACAACCCGGGTGTGAGTATCAGCACAGCCTGCAATCAACCCCTTCACGAGGAGATGCCCACAGACTTGTCCTGCACCTCGTGCTCTTGGAAATCAAACACAAACCACACAGGCTTGGCAAAAGCAGCTGCACTGCTAGAAGCAGCTGGGTGTGGTGACCGACAGGCAGGGCAGTCACAAGCCCCTTTCTTTTCAGATGCCCCGAGATGTCCTTGTAATACAGGCCCTGCCTTGCTACTGCCCTCCTGGCCATGGCTCTTCCCCATCCCTGCCCGCAGCTGGAGCGTGGCACCTGGTGTAGGAGGGGAGAGGAAAGCTGCGGAGATCACCAGCAGCAGCAATACTCTGGCTTTCTGCTAAGGGGGCAAATGTGCAGTGAGTCCAGAGATGGGTCAAGCCATGGGCTCTGTGCGTGCAAATAAGTGTGCACCCTGCAGTGGGTAGCGGGGGGGACGACAACTACAGGATCCGCAGTGCACAGGGAGAGAGGCACACAGGGCCCTGCTGCCGTGGGAAACACAGGCGCATACCTGAACGCATGCAAATGCAGAGACAGCTACGCCTGCAACAGGCCCAGACACGCCTGCATCAGTGCAAGCACTGAGACACTAGTGGCCATCAGAAACACAGGTGCTGGGGTGCAGGTGTGTGCCTGTACATGCATGCACACACACCTCTCATCCCTCAATAGTCCATGGGGAAAAGCTCTCTAATGCTTCCAGTATGAGCTTTCCCCCTATGCCTACGTGCGGCTCGGTAGCCCTGATGCCTCCTATCCTCCCTACCTTCCTTTGGGATGGACTGAAGGCTTGCCCCTTCCCCACCACATCCATCACCAGCTACGTCTGCAGCCCAGCCTCTCAGTCACTGTGGCTAAAGCAGACCCAGCTTAATTCCCTGTTTTCATAGCACTTCAACTCGCAGTGACTACAACCCAGCTGCACCATGGAGGAAAGGGCCGTGGTCCTGTCCTATAGGAGGGGTAAGGTAGCAGGACATGGCTGGGAGCTCTTCAGGTCTTTTTCCTATGGGACTATGCAGTGCTTAGCACCTGTCTGGATAGGAGCCTCTGCGCTCTCCTGTGACCCTTTTAGCTCCTCCACTCGGGCTAGGACTCCAGCTCCAGATGTGGCTGCAACACCCTGCTGAGAAGCTTTTACCTCCCGGCTGGTCTGCACAGGGGAGCCGAGATGAATTGGCTGCAGCTGTGAAGTTAGCGGGCACCAGATAAAGCACCTGTGCAGGGGGCTCTGGCTGGGCAGCAAATACTTTAGTTAGCTGCGGCTTCATCTTTACGCTATGGCCACTTCACTCCTGAACAGCAGCAACTGCACGAGGCTTTGCACATATTAACCCGTGTGCACTGGATACATGGTTTAGTTAGGCAGACAAGCCTTTGCAAAGCCCCACATCTTTCCCTCCCCCCCGCACATCTTTCCCAGTAGAGATACTCAGGTCTTACTCCAGGAGTAGCATCTGAAGTCCAGTCGGGGAAGCCTGGAGGCAGGGGGAGCTCTGTCCCTGCCATCTGTGTGCAACCAGTTTGGGCTTAGGGATCAGTTTTGACTCCAGACTGTGCTGATAACAGCCCAGGCTCCTGGGCAGCAGAGAGGTTTGTTTGTGTTGCTCAAGGACAGAGTCGGGATGGTGTTTTGCATTTCCCTATGCTTGGTGCTGGAAGGGGCACTGGCCTGAGCACCCTGGAGATGCATGCATAAGGCATGCCCCTGGCCCTTTACCACCCCCCAACCCCATCCAGAGCTTGCTGGCATCTTAGCATTCCTTCTCCAGCCTCTCCCCTGCACCCTACATGCCCTGCCTTGTGCAGACAACTGGCTTATAGCTCATCCCACATGGAAGGTCCTCAACCCTATGTGCACCAGTTATAATGCCCATCTTCTGCTAAGCTCCACACCCAATGAACTGGGCCATTCGGCCTCTGTTGGGACCCGCCAGCCCTGTGGCTTTCCTGCAGGAGAAGAGAAGGAATCTACTTGATCCTTTCATTGGTCATGTCTCCCCGACTGAGTGCCCTGGCCCGTTTCCCAGCTATGGATGGCAGGCAGGGAGAGAGACGGCTCATGGGTAGCAGCATCCAGAGCACGGGAACGCTCCCCCATGGAAGATACAAAGGATCCTAAAGATGAGCCCAGAGGGGCTCCCAGGCTAGCACAGAGCCTGATCAGTGCATACAAGGCACTGTGATGGGCTCTGCTATGGGTCTGTCTGCCGTGGCTTCAGCCCCCCATGACATCCATGCTACACGGTCCCAGAGAGAACAAGGCTGCTCCTGCTCCGGGTGGCTGCGTGGCGCTGTGCCCTAGCCCCCTCGCCTGCCGGACAGACGCCCCTTTGTGCGGGGAGTCGCTGTCGCCTGGTACCGGGGAAGAAACGCTGGACGTCAGCCACGAGCAGCAGGATCCCCGGGCTTGCTCTCACAGACAAGGCGGCTGGAGGCACGTCCCACAAAGGGGTGACAGTGGACCTAAGTCAATGGGCCCAGAAGGCAGAACGGGCCCCAGATACACCAAGCAGCTTGCAAGCCCCCTCCACTCGGGCCAAGGGCCACAGGGAAGCTGTCTGCTGCCCAGGTAAAGACAGGCTGGGCAGGAGCCAGAAGAAGAGCTGCAGCCACTCTCCAATAAGCAGTGGTGGAGCAAACCTGCCAGCGCCTGCACAGGTGGTCCATATGCCACGCGCCGCTGCATCAATTCAGGACGCGGCTCCTTGGACCTGGTGCCGCATTTCCACACTGTGTTGGGTGCGGGGCTGCCCGCAGGCTGGGGTGGGAAGGAGCCTGTGTGGGAGAAGACCCCGCATCCTCTCCCAGCGAGGGCATGCTTGCCAAGGGGGACACATCCGCGTCTGGAGCACTGCCTCCCCCGCCCGTCTGGCTAATGAGGATTCAAAGAGCTGCTGAAAACATCCTCTAGCAGAACTGGCTCCCAGCCCCTTCTGAAGGGGCAGACAGGGAGCAGAAAGGCTACAGCCCCTTGCCTCTTATGAGGTCTCGGACAGGTGGCAGAGGGCAAGGGCCAGCAGAACAGAGGCAGGAAGGAGGGTCCTTAGGGGGGTGGAATTGCCCTTCCTCATGGCATCAGGGAAGGAGGAGCTACAGGGGGCCAAAACCCACAGCCTGCTCACAGCACAGGCTGACCTCCCATCGGGATGCCCATGGCCCACGTGGCCCGGGTAGACCGTGGCAGCGGATGCTGACTCAGGCGCTCCCTTTCCCTGCCCTCTGCACGCCTGATCTCAGCCATGCAGGGCTGCGAAGCTGCTCTGCTGGAGGGTGCCAGGCTGTGCCAAGCAGCTGCTGCCTAAGCAGAGAAGACGGAGGAAGGCAAAGACACCATGGGGAACACGTACAGGACAGATGAGGGCTAAGGTGCCCATGAAAGGGAGAGTAACAGTGGTCTTTGCACCACAGCTCTCACTCCCCATTGCCAACAGGGTCTGGGAGTGCAGGAGGTATGCAGACACGGATACACACACACTATGCTTAGTACACACCCGAATTCATGGAGAGGGCTGAAAGCCAGGTCCTTGCATACAAAAGCAGTCCCTGGCAGCCGCTGATTAACCCCTTTCAAGACAGCAGCTGCTGAAAGGGGCACCTGTCTGCACAGAGGAGCCCATGCTACTACCCAGTCTCCTCACCAGGATTAAAACCTTCTTCCATGTGGGCTTGTTAGCCCTCCAGAAGGCAAGAGAAAAGCCTGAGCTTAAACCAGCTACCGGTGTCAACAAGATGGATTTATCAAGAGATTCCTTTTCTCAGTTGAATGAGTTTCCACTTGAAAGGGGATCTGGAAGGAGCCTTTCAGCACAGCCCACAAGGTCAGGGTGGGGGGAGCACAGGGAATACTGCCTTGTGACCCTACAAGACTTATCTCTGGTGTGGTGCAAAGACGGGACAGAGAGACGACAAGCATCTGGACTCCAAGTTGGCCCTGCGTCATTGTGCTCCGGCCTCAGCCAGCCCTGAGCTGAGAGCTGGGACTCATCCTCGAGGGATTCGTCCCTGCCTGGAGTCCTCTCTGCTTCTCGCAGCAATAGGCCTTCTGGCCAGGACAGAAAGGTGCACAGATGCACAAGCACACACCACCCCGTGCTCAGAAACACACCTCCGGTGTGCACATGCAAATACGCGCACCCGGCTGTGCCCACATGCACCAATGTACCCCCTGCCTGTATTCCTACACATGCATGCATGTCCGTATCCACACGCACGTGTACATGGCACTGTCTCTGTGAGCTCTTGCTGGGTCCTTGCTGCAAAGGTAGGGGAGGGGCAGGCGTAACTACTCGGGGCTTTTTTCCAGGATCCCCATAAGCTCCACCTCTTTCTCTCTCATTACGCAACTCCATCCTCTGCTCTTCCTCGAAGCCCTTCACTCCCTGCAGAGCATCTCCAGCACAGGGCAGCAGATGGGGGTAAGCAGCGGGGACCTCCTCATTTAGGACATAAAGGGGACAGACAGCAAAGCTAGGGCCAGCTAGAGGCAGAACCCTCCCCTGGCTCAAAGATGAAGGAAGAGCTGCTCTGATCTGGAGCAGGACACTTCTCAGGGAAGCCAGCAGCCATGTGCACCTCCCTGCGAACCTGCAGATTCATGCCTGCAATGCTCCAGGTGCTGCCTCCCCAGCTCGCTCTCCTCCAGCCTCCGCCCTTCACCCCTTGCCTTCCTGTCTGGCACTGGCTGTGCTGGTGGAGAAGTCCCACCTGCTAATGACTCAGTGCAAAGGGTGATGAGTGGATTTCCCCAGGCTACAGCAGGATCATGTCACTGAGGCCAGGGCAGCCGCCGCTCCTCCCAGGCTCCTCCTCACCCTTCCTATCGCACCTCTGCATCTGGGGTTGGCCCCCATGCCCAGCAGCACCCCATCCAACCAGAGGAGGAGGGAGACAGCCCAGGGTGTCGCCTGCTAAACTCCAGCCTGGGAAGCAGGTCAGTGGAGCCAGCTCTTCTGGTTCCCCTGTGACTCAGCTCCGGTGAGAGAGCTGCCTGGAGCATCAGGCTCAGGTCCCCGGGGCCTCCTTGGAAACGAGGCTGGATCCCAGGGGAGAATCATGCCCGGATCTGACCAGCGCCCACGTGCATCATAGGCTGCCCTAGGGTCGAGTATCATCACCCCCTTAGCCAGCCCGGCCTCTTCCTAATTCCACGCTGCGCCCCCACCCCCCCGCTGTCATCCACAGCCGGCACATCAACTCACACCCCTGTGGAGTGGACACACACGATGATCCCCTATATCCGGATGGGGCGACTGAGGCCAGAGGAGGTGAAGAGCCTTGCCCTCATGTCATGCTGACTCAGAAGCAGAGTGCGGACATCCAACCCTGGAGTCTCCGGCTCCTTTTCTAACCATGCGGCTTAGCCGGCTCCCACGCAGGAGCGCGCCCGCTGGGCTAGTCGCAGTCTGGTCCAACTCCAGCTAGGATGCCCAAGCCACACGCGGGCCGGGAGATTCACTCCGGGCTACCCCCCAGTTGGTAGACTCCACCGCAGCAGTGATGCTTAAGGAGGAAACAGCAACAAAACACCCCAACGCAGTTCCAAAACTAGCCCAATCCGGTTGCTGTCACGCCGCAGGAGTGCACAGGGAGAAAAACCACGCAGGCCCCCAAGCCAGATGATAAGTGAGATGTTTGCAGGCTTCAGCATTTTAGAAGGTGCTTCGCGACATAATTGTTGCTCTTCAGCTCATAACATGGACCAGATCCCTTTGGCACCTAACGGAGACACGCCGCTAGGGCACTCTATTGGCCGATCCTTCTGGAGCCTTGAGAGAGGAAGGCCTTGCTATCTCCCTGGCAAGGAACTTTCCCCTTGAATTACAATGTAGTGTCCCATATGATCTAAGCCCCCAGGTTACTATCAGCTGGACATGACTCAGATACCATCCATCCAGGTCCTTTGAAGTTGGAAAATGCAACATGAAAGCATCACACATTTCTGCATCGCCTCTCAGCGGAGGATCTCAAACCACTGGACAAGCCAAGGCTCCCAGGCCCCACTGTGAGCTCAGAAAGTGTCACTGTCCCTGCTTAGCAGCTGGGAATTGTCCAAGGTCACACAGGAAACCCGCAGGAACAGAACCCAGATCTCCTGATACCCAGCCGCCTGCCTCAGCCACGAGACTGCGTGACTGTGCCTCAAACTGCACCAATTTCTACAGCATGCAAACAGATAAAGCGTTCATATTTTTAGGCATGAGCGGATCTGCAAGGACTCTCCACCTCTCAAGATGCTTTAGGATCTTGGGTACCCTGTGGTTTTAAAAAGGCCTGTTCGCATACACATCTCTGGAGCCCCACTATCACAGCCTGACACGATACCTGGTAATGGCTCCAGGCGGACAAGAAAGCAGATTTACATGGTAGACTGCAGGCACCCTGAATTGAATCCGTTCTGGGCAATTGAGCAGATTGCATTAAAGACAATTTGCGGAGCAGATTTTACAAGGGGCTTCGTTGGACTTTTATGGGAGGGAACTTTTATTTCCTTATAAGAAAAAGCTAACATTGTCGGAAGAGGGGAGGGGATGCAATCGGGAGAGGAACAAGGAGAAAAAAAATCAGATAGGCAGGACAGGTCTTCCTGGGGCAGGGGGGAGATTGACTGGCCAGCCTGTGCTCACCCACCCACCCACCCACCCTGCGAGCTGACTCCCATCCAGCCTTTCCAGCAACCACAGGCATTTCTTTTGGAAAGGGGCAGCAGACAAGGGAGTTTTGCACTGATCCCTCAGCACTTCCGTCCTCGATAAGTAACCCTCTCTAGATTCAGGACTAGGGGAATAACCTCATGGCCACGCTCTCCTGCTCCACCACAAACCCACAGGTCATTCACTGCCCCACGGTGCACGTGAGGAGCCCCCTGCCAGCTTCACCAGCTCATTGTTCTGCCTTTGCAACGAAGGGTCCTGGTTGCAATGCACGCTCCCAGACGCGACTGCAGTACAAATAAATAATAAGACGGGATTCGGGGCTGGTGGGAACGAGCCACCGCTCTGCTCAGACTCGCCAAGACGACAGCCTCCGCCACGCCAGCGCTGCAATCACCAGCAGGGGTCAGGGAGGAAGGGGCTCCCGTGGTGTTGCAGAGCCGTGGGCTTTGCTCTGCCAAGCCCCTCCAAGACAGCGCAGCAGCGAGGGGCACCGGCAGAGCTGGGAGCCAGCCGGTAACACAAACAGCACGGCTAGGACAGAGGGGGTGGCTGCCTCGCTGCAGGTGGATCTGCGGCGTGGCACAAAGCAGGGCAGGGGCTCTTCTAGACGGATCCCTCCCGGGCACATTGCTTTAGATCCCCTGCCAGGCCCGCCAGCGGCAAGGACTGGGCGAGAGTG
Source organism: Alligator sinensis (assembly GCF_000455745.1). Classification (NCBI taxonomy): domain Eukaryota; kingdom Metazoa; phylum Chordata; order Crocodylia; family Alligatoridae; genus Alligator; species Alligator sinensis. The sequence goes on from NW_005841952.1 coordinate 319,922, forward strand.
GGGTGGGGGGCAAAGTTTGTGCTGGTTGGCTGCCAGAAGCCGCCTGGCAGGAGGGAAATGGTGGGAGCCCCCTGCCCCTAGCACCCGTGGCAGGTGGCGCGGGGCGCCCTCCCCCCCCCCCC
>NW_005841952.1:320650-365053 GCF_000455745.1 Alligator sinensis
CGGCCCGGGGGCGAGCGCGGCCGCGGCTCCTCCGGGCCCCCGCGCTCGGGCTTCAGCCTCCTCCTTGCCCCTTGCCCTGCTGCAGGAGAGGCAGTGTCGCAGCCCCCGCTGGACTCAGCCCCAAGCCGCAGATGCACACGCTACCTGAAGCCAACAGAGGTGTCCAGGGAGTCATGCGACCTCTGTTTCCATCCTCAGAAAATGAGAGCCGAGTGCTGTGTGTCGGGGCGAGGGGTGTTGGGGTCCTAGGTGGGGTGTGCCTGAAACCCCCAGTCTGGCACTCAGCATCTGCACGGGATGCTTCATAACAGCAAGGCGCACCGCTCGGTGGCTCTATGGGCAGCGTGTGGCACGGGCCCCCGAGCAACAGATCCATGGGCATGGTGGGTGTACGGATCCGCACGCCGATCCTAGGGACGACGCTGTGTTTCTGCGAAGCGCTGACTTGGGGCCTGCGTATCAGCACCATCTTCTGCTTTTGAGGGCCTTGTGCTGCCTGGCGTTCCCCCACCCCGCCTGGGGTCCCAAGCCGCACTGGCTCCCAACAAGGATGCAGGAGCACAAACAAAGATGTGAACAACAGCAACAAAGTCATGTTGATTTCAAGCTCCATTAGAAGAACACAGGAAGAAATCAATGCCTGGCACACAGAAAAGGACAGAAGCAGTGGGGAAGGAGATTGCATCCAAGGGAGAATGGAAAGAAAGACAGCTATAGAAGACAGATACCTCGGAGGGCCCTTCTCTCACCCCTCTCCCCCGCTAATTCCTTTAGAAGTTAATTCCCATTCAAGGGGAGGATGGGCGACGCTGGAACAAAGCGGATTAGCCCCATTCGAGGTTTGCTCTAGAATAACAAAGGTTATTACGTAGTGATGAGGTTTAGTTAATAAACGCATGGATTTTAAGACTGAAGGGACCGCTCTGATCTGAGCTGCAGCGTGTGAGTTGGGGATGGGGAAAAAAAATCCAGTCTTAATTTGCAGACAAAGCCAGGCAGACTCTTCCCCTTCTGTAGGTGAGCGGCTCCAGTGATTAATTCCCCTGACTGTTACAAATGTGCACCTTAATTCTGGTCTGAATCTGTCTAGCGTCACCTCCAATCCATTGGATCTCGTTATGCCTTTTTTTCTGGTACATTAGAGCACCATCTCCTCTCGGAAATCGCCTCCCTGCGTGGGTTCCCTTTGACTGCACTCCAGTCCCCTCGCGTCCCGCCGCATCCTACCCTCCATTGTTTGCTTTTCCTATTTCATCGCTGCGGGCACCTGCGCTAGCACGTGTGGAGAGGAATGGAGGAGCCCGAATGGCAGAGCCATTGCTCTGAGCTTCCAGCCCTTTCAAGCAGGCTGTCTTGGGCTGGGTGCCCCCATGCTGCATTCAAACTGTTTCTCTTGCAGCTGAAGCTTTACTTTATATCAATGAAATGATGAGATGCTCTCCAAAACAGGGAGGTCCACTGTTGCCCCCTCTACCCCCACTCCCACCCCAACGGGGTGCCATGCACCTAGGCAACACTAACCCCTGACAAAGTTTATTAGTTAGGAAAAGCATGCCTAGGGGGTGGAGGCACATCCAGATCAACTCAGCACTTGCAGATCAAGTGAAATGTGCCCAATCTCTAGCCTCAGACCTTATTCACTCAAGGATTGGCTAGCTCTGATGATCATTTCCAGCCATTCGGGGTGAGGCTTTCAATAAACTTCTCGCCGATTTGTTGCTCACCTTCAAAGTCGAGTGACATGTCCAGTGCTGAGACAAACCTAGGAGGATCAAGGGGTTCTTCAGATCCAGCCCTGAACTTGAATGGAGGGTTGGGCTATATGGTGCTTTGTCATCTGACCCCAAGAAAAATGTTTCTGGGGATAACTAGCCTGGGACTAAACCTAGCGCCTTGTTCTCCAGAATCACAGGCCCCAACCACTGGAGAAAAGAGTAGCTCCATGAGCTGCTAGCAGTAGTAGGCAGTTATCCCCCATGTGCATCAGGCACTAGACCGTTGAATTAGTATTATTTGCATTGCTGGAAGTGAAGCAAACTCAATCAAATGTGGCACAGCGCTGGCTGTTAACTTTTAAGATGAGCTATGACAGGCGGCACCGGGGCCTGGCTCTGTATTCTTCGCACATCCCAAATTCCCAGGGAACCCAGAGGGATTTCTGCACAGTGAGAAATGTAGGATGCAGGTGCCTGGGATAGGCAGCTTTTAATTTCCATGGACACGGGATCTCAGTATGTAAGAAGTTTAATTACATAATCCTGATGTATCTGATGGAGGATCTGGAGGGAAGTTTGAAAGTATGCACTTCAGGAAGCCAAAGGAGCTTTGATTTATCAGCTGCCTGAGTTAATTCATTATTTATGTCTGATTTTCCTCCTTTCTTTCTCTTGCTCTTTCTTCCCTTCTTTCTTTCTTCTTTTCTTTCGCTGCTGGGCGGTCTCCATCAATTTGTGATTGTAAGTCTAATTAATCGTTCAGCTGCCTGGAGCTTTCTGCACAAGCATTTTAGTTCTTAGTTCTATCTCAATAACGAAATAAATGAATAATGAGGTTTGTTCCTAAGTCTCAGAAATATGGACCTGATTCTCACTGGAAGTCAGTGGGAAGTGCAAGCTCTGAGCAGCTACCAAACACTCCCCCTATCTTTCCATCTGTGTAGTTTTACTGAGTATTTTTAGAGCGTCCAAACATTATTTTAAGGGAAGTGGCGCAGAAATGAGTCTCATGGAGCCATTATTTATTGCAGCGGGCTCACCATTGCCTCCTACCCGAGGGGGATCACAACGGCACAGCTGTGTGGCATGGTTCCAGCTGAGTCTCCTTTGCTTCCAGTGGTTTCAGAGCAAGACGATATAAAGGCCTGGATGACCAGAGCAAAGAGTTTGTCTTGCTTAGAAGAGAGCTAGCAAGCCATGGCATTATCCCTTGGACTGCCATCAGTCTAGCTAGGTGGTGCCAACCCTGGGGCTTTATCTAGGGGAAGCCACAAAGGTCTGTGTGGTGGAATAAATCTTGTGCAACACACAAGATTTGTGTTCAAGCTCATATTAGTCAAGTTAAAACAAGAGCGCACAGTCCAGTCTAAATGGATACACCCATGGTGGCTCAGCTCCCATCCGTAAATAAATCCAGGTCCAATATTATTGGAAACAAAGAGAGGCTACTAATGGTCTGAAACCTGGCCAAAGAATCACTCCTCAATACCATATGGCATTGATCTTTGCCCCTTCCTGACTTCCAGGCCTGGGATCAGTGCTCTACAAGTGCTACGACCTGGCCTCCCCCACCCCTTCCCTCTGTGAAATCTGTTTTAGGCACAGATACTAGAAATACTGTAGTAACTTGGCCGACACTTATATAAGTTGTCATGCTAATGTAGTTCTTGAAATTGCAATTAAAGCATGAAGCAACATTTGGCTGGGAAAGAGGCTGGCTATAGCGCACGCTGAATCGTTGCCGGGCTCCAGCCCAGTGTAGAGCAGGCTAGCTCAGGACTTTTCTGCTGACCCTGATACTTAAGGTAGGGACTCCATTATGCAGCCATTTGTCACTGGGTGTCTTGACACACACACGCTGCCAGCCACTGTTGCGGGGGGGGCTGATGCCACGGGCTGTGGGTCACCCTGAGGAGGAGACTTCTGGAAATGGCTGAGACCTGCAGAAGGAGCGAGATCCTGAGTGCCTGGTGACCCCCCACCACCACCATAGACTGAGAGCAGCTGGGTCGGAAATGAAGCCTTCCGGTTCCACCCACAATAGAGACATATCCCAGCTCCCCGCAGTCTAGAAAATTAAGCAGTAATCCCGCAGAGAGCTGCAAAGAGCCAGGCCTCACTGCTCGCAAAGCTGGTTTCCATCACCTGCAGGTCTTGGTTCTCATGCAGCTCATCTCAACACCATGGGTGCAAGTCCTTAGTGGTTGGACTCAGCCCTTGGTCTCTAAAGCAGAGAGCCATGGTGCTGTGGGACGAACCCCTTGACCAAACCAAGTCCTTACTCAGTAGTAATATTGCAGATGCCAGAGAACGTGGGATCTCAATGATTTCATAGACCCCAGGGGGCTCTTAGCATCATATCGACCTCCTGCCTAACTCAGACCAGAAACATTCACCCAGTAACTCCCACCTGTGCGAGCGGCCCGATACCCTCCGTTTCCTATGCTATAGTGTTCCCTTCCACCCCAGAGCTGGATGCTTCCCCCTCCCCACTTCCCCACGTGTATGATTTGCGGAGCACAATAACACAAAAGGCACCAGAGAATTGGATGATATTATACATTATTTTTATTATTATTATTACCAGAGGGATTGAAAGGGGAAAATAAATTGCTCTTTAAAACATTTTTGCACGGGGCTTTCTCAGCTTTTGTTCCAGAAGCAGCCCGCAGCAGAGGCCTGTCACTCTTTGTGGGGAGTGCATTTGACACTCTTGTCGTCGGCGCGTACCTGGCGTGTATTTGCTGCAGCGGCTGATTGCATTACTTTCCATGTTTATAAACATTGGGAATCAGCGCCGAGCTGAGCGCGACAGAATTTTAAAGCTGCCGTTGGTTTTATTTTTGCTTTTTCAGCTGTAAACACACATAAATGTTCCTGTCATGCCGTTGCCGGCGAGGAGCGAGGGGCAGGTGCTCCTCAACTGGCTCCCTGCTGGGCTTCAGTCCTGGCTTTGCCTGCTGCAACCGCCCACACACACACATACACAGACACGCACACCCTGCCTACACGCAGACACATACCCACACGCATACACAAACACAGACACATACCCACACGCTTATGTACACACTCACATACAAACACATCCACAGCCACATACACACGTGCAAGCACACATTCCCATACATGTATGTGCACACACACATTACTCACACACGCAGGCATGCCCACATATGTATACACATACACGCACACACAGACCTACATACACACTTACACATGCAAACACACAGACACATACCTGCACACTTATGCGCACACACATTTACACAGGATCATATACACAGGCATGTGCACACACCACACACACACACACACTTACACATGCAAACACACAGACACGTACCTACACACTTATGTACATAGCATTTCACATACTCATATACATTGGCATTTATGCGCGCGCACACACACGCACACACAGGCACGTACCTGCACACTTATGCACACACACTTACACATATTCATATACACAGGCACGCGCGTGCACACACACACAGACACATGCACACATCTCTACCTACACACACACACACACACACACTCACTAACATTGACACTTACATGTGCTTGCATACCTGGATGTCTCCCTGCCCCCAAAACGAACACACATGTGCACACACACTCACATACCCACATGCACACACAATGATGTAACGAGGGACCCCAGCTCAAATTGAAATGTGCCACTGGCCCCTTAGATAGCGGGCAGCTCCTTGCCCATCATCTCTGACTGCCTTGCCGTTCTCCAGATGGCTCCATTGCTTGGCACTGAACACACCCTTGAACTGAAGGGAGAGCGGCCTCCCGGGAACAGAGCTGTGATGTGTTCTAGGTGCTTTGCACACAGGAGCAGGCTCTCTCTGTCTGCCTGCTCATGCTGGGCTAGCTGCTCTTGGAGCTGAGAGTCTTAGCCCAGTATAATCTGCCTGGCACCCTGTTTGCAGTGAGAATTACAGCATAATCTCCTGGTACATGGGAACAAAGAGGCCCAGGAAGCTTAAAGCCCAAGTCAAGTGGAGTTTTGCCACTAGCCAGGATTTCATCCTGTCTTCCCAGCACCCATGGGGTCGGCAAAGCCTCCTTGTTGGAGGATGCAGCCAGGGGCAGGGCAGGTTGGCAGAGGGGCGCCCACCCCTCCACTGTCTTCTGGGGAGTACCTCTGACAACCAGGCTGGTGCTGGGCATTGAATGCTATGGACTGCAGGGGTTTCTCAGGCCTGGGGACCAGCCTAAGGAAGCTGAGCCCCTGCCCCTTCTTGCCCCCTCGGTCTCTCTCTAGCTTGCTGCATCAGGGCATCCCATCCCTGTGGCACCTTGCTGAGCTGGGCACAGCAAGGGAAGAGGGGCTAGGCCAGGGCAAGAGCCAGGCCCCCACCTCCTCCCCATCATTCCCCATGTCCATATGGAGGGAGCGTGGCTAAGAACAACTGGCTAGTGCCATCTAGCGTCTGCAGGGCAGCATCGGTGCTGCCGGATCCGCCGGAGGAGACGGGTATGGGACTCATTTATCATGCCAGGGGCTGAGCAGCTCTTCACAGAGGAGAGAGGGAGGAAGGGATAATGAAGACATCCCCAGCATCAGGCCAGCTCCTTCCACTGGAGTCAGGGCTGCTTTGCACCCACTGGTTTCCAGCAGGACAGGACTCACTCCCAGACAAGAAGGGCATATTTGGAAGTGCCCAGGCCCCTGGGGACAACCCAGGTTTCCCTCTCTGGATCTGTGCAAAGGGACCCAGATCGTTAGGTGGAGGAAGTCGTTGCAATGCCCGAAGTGAGGAGCCAAGCAGTGGCATCTAGGAAAGGATTTTGTTGAGCCCCAGAGGCCTTCAGGCCTGGGTTTTGACCTTTGTGCTTAGCTTCAGCTGCGTGCTTAGCTTGAATTGTGGTGGAGACTTGCACCTGGTGAAAAGGAGCAGATGGAAAATGCTGTCCCTGCCTTTAAATGAATTGGGAAGTTGGCTAGCTAAAATGAATATCTATCGCCTGGGCAAAAGAGGAGCAGTCAGAGCAAAACCTACCCCCACCTAAGGATGAAAAGTTTACCTCTAAATAGGGTTGTTGGTTGCAGCCCTGTTGGTTTAAGGACACAGGCAGACAAGGCTCTTTGGGTAAATGTCATATCTTTTATTAGACCAACTAAACTCTCCCTATGCCTGAAGAAGGGCGTTTAAGCCCGAAAGCTTGAAAAGAACAATTTTTCCAACTATTTAGTTGGTCTAATAGAAGATACAGCATCTACCCAAAGAACCTTGTCTGCCTACCTCAGAATAGAAAATTCCAGTTCGGGGAACCATATTTGGCAAGCAGAAGCAAGCTTATTAATATGCATTAGGAGGAAGGCTTACGCTAATTTTATGTATTAGGAAAAGCAAGCTATATGGTCTATAAAGAGAGGTGAGAGAGTGCACCCTTCGCAGGCTCCTCCTGAAAGATCTGGTCACCGATCCAAGATTCAAAGCTCAGGCAAAGGGGTTGGGAGCCCCGGGTAAGACCTCACGGACTGGCCGTCCAGTAACATCATATTCGTTAAATCTTGGGGTGGTGAGCCTAGTGTCTTGCTCTTGGCTAATTAGAGCAACAATCCGGTAGCTGCTTAAGGCTTAATACATTTGTTATTGGTTAAGGAGTAACCATGTCCTAGTCTTGGAATTAACACCTGGTACAAGGCCCAATTTAATGTTACTGTACATAATATTTCACACACACATCTGCACACACAGGCACTATCTGAAATTAGGCCTGGAACTCGCTCCAGCTTCCATGGCAGCACAGGAGGCCAGAGAGAAAAACAGGCACAAAGGGAAAATGAAATCAAGCCAGCCCCCTGCTCCTTCCCCTCAAAGAGCCACTAGCAAGTGGTGGCATCCAAACCATGTCCTTCTTCCCCTGCAAGGCTGCATTGCTGTCTTATGCCACTGGGTCCCCATGCTCTCCAGCACCCTCGTGCACACCTGCACTCATCCACGCACATCCAGAGAGCATGGGGCTCTGTCCTGATTGCGTTAGCAGTTATCATCCATTACTGAAGAGCCGCTGTAACACCCTCTGCCTTCCAGAGGGCTGTGCACAGCCTGCAGGGCAGTGAGGATGGGACACTGAGATCAGGACTAGTGCCTGGACAAGGGGTTTGGATGTGCTCATCCATGTGGGGAAGCAGCTGAGGGCACTTGGATGGTGACCAAAATAGCCAGCTCAGAGTCCAGACAGAGGAACCCTGAGCTCACATCGGTCAGGAGATCGGCTCTGCCGTGTCTGGGGGCAGCTGGAGCTAGTGACAGGACCCTGGGGGAAGGGGTCCGGAGGGGGCGGCCAGGGAAACAGTGACCCCATCTCCCTGGTTGGTTGGAAGCTAGTGGAGGAGCTGGTCCTGATGGGATGTCAGCCCAGTGGGATCGCTGCAAATCCTCTACACAGGACAGATGCATCCCCCGCCACCTGCCGCTCTGCCTAGGAGACACTTCTGCCCTCCGTGCAAGCATTTGAGCCAACCAGCCAGGCCACTTCATTTCCCAGGTGCCTGCAGCTAACCTCCTCCTCCATCCTTCCTCCACCTCCCTTTCCTTTCAGATCATTACCTTTCTTTTGTCACCCAAAGCCACCCATCTCAGCCCAGCCCTGGAGCCGGCCCTCTATGACTGGCAAGTGCCGGCCACAGGAGACACAGCATCCCTCGTGCTCCAGGGTCTTCAGCCCCTCAAGTGCTAGCAGATGCCATGTCACCTCAACCTCCATGTGGGTCTTGTTCACCTGAGCTAGGCATCTCCCCCCACCGGCCTCGCTGCAAACTGTGGTACCCCCAGATCAATGCTCCCTTCTAGTCTGTGGATGGAGTGGGACCTCACTGCCTCCCTGAGCTGCTCTCCCCATCCTTGTGCCCTTCATCGTTCATCTCTGGCTGGTTCCACAGACCCTTTGCCCTTGCAGACCTGCTTGCACCATTCACAGTGCAAGGGATGTACTCTCCAAGGGGCCAAGCTGCTCTGTGATAGAGCAGGAGGAATTTGCAGGAGAACAAGGAGAAACAGGTGCACGATGCTAAAGGACACTGGGCCATCCTGTCCATGGTGGGATCCTCTGATCTGGGACCTGCAGGCCCTGACAGGGTCAGAGAGCTGACATGAGCAGAAGTGCTCACCTGGCACTGGGGAACCAGGCATGTGCCACTGCCACAGTTTTCCTGTGCAACCTTGGGCACATCACTTAGTCTCTCTGCACCTCAATTTCCCATCTGTAAGTCTGGGGTCCCTGCACTACCCCAGTTTACAGGAAGACTGTGAAAATAGCAACATGAGAGGCTCTGAGTTGCTGGGATCAGACCATGCTGGGCTCCAGACGAGCCCCAGAGCCAGGTTGACTTCATGAGCCATCCCCTTCCAGGCAGGGGGAAAAATGCCACATTCACTTCTCATTAGCAATTTTTTTTAAATGTGCAGTTTGATCCCAGCACAAAGGAGCTCTGATCAAAACCTCCCAGAAGAGGTGAGCTTTCCACGGGGGGAGTTTGGCGGAGATCTGGTGTCAGGTGATGCTTCCAGGCTGCAAAATGCGCAGGCCTGGAGTGACATGTCCTCTGGTGTTTGGAGGGCTTTGCACTGGGATAGAAGGATTTGCAGCTTCCACAGAGCTGGTGTGAGGCTGTGGGAGGGGAAGAGATGTTTCTCCCTCTGAAAAGTCCCGAGAATAGAGAAGCGGATCAGTGCACTGAGCTGGAACCCAGGAGACCGTCGCCTTGCAGTGTGATCTTGGGCAAGTCTCTTCCTCTTGGTGCCAATTACCGGGTATTTGTACAGCACCTAGCACAGTGGGGCCTTGCTCTCACTGGCAAGCTCCACCTGTTATCTCCATATCAGTGCTAGTCCCTGGGGCAAGGGACACACAGGATCTGTCAGGGTCTGACTCCAGCAAAGAGAGACTTGGAGCATTGCTTGGAAAACTAGAGATGGAAAAGCTCATGGTGGTTGGGTGTTAGGAACCGGGTGAGGAAAGGATTAACCTCAGCTCCTCTTTGCATAGGTGCTGGGAGGAAAGGTTATAAGCCTGACTGGTCCCTGGCTTTGGGGGAGGGTGTTGTGCATGGGCCTTGGCTTTCTTTCCTCTGTGTAAGCATTATTCCCCGTGGTTTTGCTGTCTGCTTCCATAGCACTCTGCTGAATCATGCCATACTCTAGACCACCATGCCTTCATGCTCCTTCCTTTGTGTTTCCCACTGATTTCCCAACCCCAGGGGTGCTCAGAGTCCAGCTCCCCCCACCCCAGCCATGGGGGAATGGGGAGCAAAGAGTCAGCTGGAAGGAAACTGAGTTTGCTCCTTCTCTGGGCACCTGGGGTCAGAGCCAGGCTCAGCACAGCCAAGGCCGGCGTTCCCACTGCCTGCAATGGATGTTGGCTCAGCCCCAGATATTGGCAGAGCAGCTGGGAGAAGGGATGCCCTTCGCAGCAAGCATCCAGCTCTGGGAGGGGGTGGGCAAAGCGTGTGGCAGGGGCTGAGCACGCAGCATCAGGGGGACCCCAAGCTGCAGCTCGGAAATCCAGCCCTGATGACGATGGCATGAGCACGGGCACGTGCGTGCACCTGAGTGCCATCTCTGCATGCAGCTGTAGCCCCCTCTCTCCCGCCCCGCCTGCCTCCGGGCCAAACCGTTTGCCATTTGCAAACCCAAGCAAATATTTGCAAAGCTTCTGAAAGCGTCGTGATCCGCAACGGCTCCGATGGCAGGAGCTGGCCTGGCAGGAACTGCGTGCATCTGTTCCGCTCCCCGGCACAGACTCGGCTGCCTGGAACCGCTCCCCCCTCCACCCCAGCTAGCCAAAACGCTGGCATCAGCTGAACCGGCCCAGCTGCCTTGGCAGGCGAGGGCCGGGGTGGGGGCTGCCCAGCCCTTCTCTTCCCTGCTACCAAACCATATGGTGCAGAGGCAGGAGGATGGCTGGGCACTTACTCTGACCCCAGGTCCAGACTCCAGGGTTCAATTTGCAGCTCTGCCACAGATTGCCAGCCTGGCCTTGGGCCTGCTTCCAAGGCAGGATTGTGCAGGAGCCTGTCTGGACCCCTGAATGGACCCCCTTCCCTTGTAGTTGAACCAGTCCTGGGCTCGATGGTTGGGAGGGGGAAGTGGGGTTTGGAGACCCAGCAGGGGTGGTTATAACTCCTTGTGTCTGCACTAGCAGGGCTGGGATTGGGGAGCCTTTGGGACCCTTTCCAAAGCCTCTCACAAGCACAAGAGCTCTGCTAGGGGAGCCCAGGCCCACTCTTCTGACAATTTAACCCTTTCTGCACCTGTGTCTCAGTTTTCCCTCCTGTAAAATGGGAGTGATGATGCATCCCTTCTCCAATAGCACACTCACCTTGGATGGAAGGCGCTAATCAAGGTCCTGGGTGCAGTTAGAGAAGGCAGCATGGTCTATCAGGTGGGGCAACAGACACAGATCAGGAGAGATGGGTTGCGTTCTTGCTTCTGTCACTGATTTGCTGTGTGACCTTGGTCAAGTCACCTCACCTTTCCCTGCCTCTTTTTTCCCTCGCACCCTTTGCCACTAGAAGGGAAGTGCCTTGGAGCACAGATTGTCTCCGTGGGCCTCCACCCCACGCACATAATGAGCAGCCAGCACCTGCCCTCGGCAGTCAGGAGAGGCTGGTGCCGTTCATGAAAGGAAGATGAAGAAACAAGGCAGTGGACAGAGGAAGCCAGTAGAGTCATCAGGGGACACTAGCCAAGGACAAGTCAGTGATGCTTCTGAGTGGATGGGCTGTGGCACTTAGTGCATCCAGGCCTCAGTTTACCCAATGTGAATGATGCTTCCCCTCTCGCAGCAGGGCTCAGGGGTATAACCCTGCCAGGTGCCAGGATGCAGCAAGGGGGAGGTAGGCTGGAGCTACATCCAGCCGGGATCCGAGCCCTATTTGCAGCTGGGTCAGAGAAGTCTCTGAGGGCTGGCACAAGCCTCCTAGGGCTTTCCATCCCTCCTGCGTTTGCAGGGTGGGCCACGCCTGTTCCCGCAGCCCCGATGGCTCCCGGTGTGCTGCTGCAGAGCGAGACGAGGCACGCTGGGATCCTGATGCAGTGCGTGTTAATGGAGCCCCGGCGACCCTGCTGCTTCCACTGGAGTCCATCTCCATCCGAGCGATGGCAAATGAACTCCTTAATGGCTGGGGCCTCCGGGTCAAAACAGGAAATCGATGCAGAGTGACGGAGAGACAAGCGGGAAGGGGCGCCTGGCCTGGGGATGAGGGGGAGAAGAGCAGAGCACCGCTGGGATAGATGTGACAAAGCGGCAAGGGGCACCCCTCGGCTTTCCAGTCTCTTCCTTTCCCCCTCTACTCTGCCCCCCACCCCACAGCAGAGCCAAGAGGACGATGCACCCACACAGACACCCCCACCAAAGCACCGGGTGCTCCAGGGGATTCGCAGGGCTGGCAACAAGTTCTCCGGATGATGAGGCTGCATCTGTGCTGTGTTTGTACAGGCCCTAGCACAGTGGGGCCGGGGGCTGCAGACCCATGCACGCCACTTCCACTACTAGGAGGGGGATCTTCTTTGGAAGATTTGATCCCAAACGAGCCTTTATTGGGGTGCATCAGGTGCTGGGTGCCATTGCTGTTAACTCCTTTGTGACTGTGCAGTGCATCCCACTTCTCTGCACCCAGCCCAGACTCCAGTTTCTGCCTGCAGCCTCCAGGGCCCTGTGACTCCAGTGCATGGTCCCTGGGTGCTGGACATCAGGAGAGCAGTGCTGAAGTCAGCAGAGCTCTGTGCATGGGCCGTAGCTGAGAATCCGGCCACGGCAGGCGTGGAGCCTGTCCTGCTCTTGATGGTAGAGTGGGGGGCACCGGAGCCAGCCGGTGCTGGGGTACCCTGTGCTTGCTGCGAGAGAAGCAGCCCCCAGGCAAGATGCCCCTTTGCCTGGCCGCGGGGCTCCAGCATTTTCTGGCCGTGGGACTCGGGCATCTCCTGGCCCATCTGAGCAGCAGAGGAAAGCAGCTCTCTCCTTCCAGTGGCTTGTTTCAGTCCCACTCCTGCCTGGCATTGAATCACTCCCGACAAGAGGAAATGAGAGTGGATCTGCTGAAGCAGGAGGGGGGTGGGTGGCTTTGGAGCTGGGCTCCCCAGAAGGAAGGAGCAAGAGATGGACAGGACGAGGGAGAAGACAGAGAAGGGCATGAAGGAAGCAGTGGCGGACACCGGGGCAGAGAGGAAGGAATAGGGCAGGATATTCCCTGTGCTTGTGGCTGGGGTACAAGGTCAAATCTGATCCTCCATTCACATTCATTATACCCAAAGCCAGAGCATGGCCTGGGGTATCAGGACCTGCCTTGCTGTACCCACCCACCATGGCTTGGGGCAGGGCTGGATGCCCCCAGGTGCTGAAGGAGCTTGGCTCCAGACCCATGCCTGTATCATGCAGGGGGACCCGGGGGTGTTATAAATGGAACTGGCCATGCCCTGAGCCTTCAAGACCTCCACGTCTGGTGGTAGACAGGGCAGGCCCTCCTCCATTTCTCCCCTGCATGGTGGGGGGAGCCAGGCTCACCCGTGGCTCCACCAGCTTGTAGGAATATCAGGCCCCACAGAGCTCCTCTGCTTGCAGGCACAGGGAGCTGAGCTGCACAGTCTCACGGACACACACCGCCACCAGCGTGCACTCTGCCCCCTTCGCGCTGCTCCTGCGGCTGGTAGCATGCACCCAGACCCCCGCAGCTCCAGGGCACCTTCCTGGAAGCCCAGCAGCAAGCTACACAAGTGGCTTTCCTAGCAGCTCTGCCTACCAAGCATAGATCTCTGCTCATCCCTCTCTGCCACGAATGTCTGCCTCTCAGTCCTCAGCTGAAGTCAGGGCCCCGTGGTGCTCGGTGCTGTACATACAAATGGGATGAGCCAGTGCAGTAAAGAGCTTCTAGTCTATAAGCTAGTCTATTCTCCCCCGCACAGTGCTCACAGGGCTGGGTGCCAAGGGACCCCAGCCCCTTGCCCTCCCTCCTGCCCCCTCATCTGCAGAATTGATGCCACCTGTAGCCGCCGGCTGAGTGCCTGCTAGTGGCTGAAGGCTCACGTGGGTGGAGATTGCCCTGTAGGCACAGCAGGCTCTTGGCTCTGATCCATCCCTGATATGCAGGGGGCATGGGGCTGGCCATGTAATACGGCACCGGCAGGATCGTTTAAGACCTTCTCTTCAGAGGCTGGCATGCATCATCACCGATCCTGGCAGCAGCTCTCCGGCCCCCGCAGGCCCAAGGGGAGCGGAGCCCGTCCGCGAGGTGCGACGGGCGTGGAGAAGCCCAGCCTGGCGCTTCCTGTGGGCGGCCTGCTGTAGCTCTCTCCACCCGCTCCGATGATGCTGGCTGTTTTCTCTTGCATGTGCAGAAATAGCTGGGACTTGTCATAAATCACCCCAGCGCCAGATGGTGAGTCAGTGGCTGATCAAAGACAAACCCCTCTCCCCGGTCTGCGGGGAAGAGAGGATGGCTCGGGACATCAATCAGCAGAGAGTTTCCTCAGGATTTGAGTAGCAAATCTCCCTCTCCCACCACTAGCTTATCTGACAAACAGTGCAAAAGCCAGCAGCATTTGATGGGGGAGATGTATGGCTTGGGGTGGGGAGGTGCTGAGTTTAGACCCCCACATCTGAGCAGAGCTGCCTCTTGCATTATCTGCACTATCCATGCAGAAAGGTCTCCGTGAGCATCAGGGAGTGGGTGAACGACAAGCGGTTGTCCCAGGCAACTCCACGGGATACGTGTGTGGACGTGTCTTTCCTCCAGTGATCGAGTGTTTCTGGTCCTTGTCCTGGAGTGAGTGCGGGACTGCAAGCGTGTGTTGCAAAAAGGCCAGTGTTTGTGCATAGGAGGCCTTGATTGTGTGAGCATGTGCAAGTCTTCTGCATGTAGAGGTGGGAAGATGAAGGGGACCAGGAGAGATGGTCCTGCTTATTGAGTATTGCATGCTGCACCACCTGACATGCGCTTTGCACTGGACTTTCCCTTTCTTCTTTAAGTGGGTAGAATAGGCAGCTCCTGGAAGTGGGTCTTGTCCAGTGTGGTAGGATGGGGTCAGCTAGACCGTTGCTCCCAGCTCTCTATGGGACCTGGGATGCAGGACTCCATGGATGCATGACACCTTGGGCCTGAGGTAGGGGATGGGGCAAGAGGCATCACTGGTCTGTTGCCCGGTGTCCAGAGTGAGAAGGTGGGACTTGCTGGACCATTCACCCAGTCCACTGGGTTGGGAGCAGGGTATGGATCAGGTCAAAACTGGCCTGTTCTGGTGCAGCCGGAGATTGCCAGGGGGAGGGTGAGCAACGATGCGCCAGGCACATTGCTGGACTCTTATGCTCAGGTATTCACAGAACAGAAGAGCACTGGCTTCTTCCCCAAGGCACTTTCCTCACTTCCTAAGCCCCCAGGTCCCATGCTGGCCTCTTTGAGAAACAGATACTCTTGGTACTTGAGCCGGCAACCTAGTTGAAAGCAAAACAGATGAAGGATTTACCATCTGTGAACAAGTGTAGTGCTTGAATTAGGGAGCATTTAACATCTCCAGCTAATTAGAAACAGCCACCCATTACAAAGGGAGCGAGCAGCAGCCGGGAGAAGGAGGCTTTTGAAAGGAGATAGAGGCTCCTTGACATGCCAGCTTTTCAAAGGCAGCTCCTGAGCAGCCCCACACGCCTCGTGTTCATTACATGCTGGGATCTCAGCTGCCAAGCACCCAGGTCTGGCTCTTTCTTCTTTCCTGTCCATTTTTCTCCACTGCACTTGGATCTCAGGCCTAGCTGCAATGGAGATGTTGGCTGGGGTTCCTTTGCTCCCACACCAGGCATGCTGCAATGCTCCTGATCCTCTCAGCGGGTTGGCGTTTGGCAGTCTCTTTAACCCGGCAGCGGCTCACGCAATGTTTGTGAAGCTCGAGTCCCCCGATGTGGAAGGGACAGGCTATTTGCGCTATCTACTGTGGCTCAGCTCTCAGGCTAATTGAAGCCTTGCTGGCTTCCACCTCCTGCTGTAAGATGTGTCTCCGCACAGCTGCCTGGGTCACTGGGCAGTCACACGATCGCTCGTGAGCTCCGCGGCATTTTGCGCTTTCCCTCCCTACATGATGAGTCTGATGTGCCTTGAGGAGGCTGTGCCTTCAAAGGCTAGCACAGGCCCACGTCTGCTCCAGAAGTGGGATGGGAGAGCTGCTCTAAAGATGGGCAGCGGGGTCAGGGCTATATCCGCTCAGCCCCTACTCTGCATGGACTGGTGTGGTTTTACCCAGCAAGGAGAGGGCAGGATGCTAGCTGGGTGGAGCAGGCCACTGGCCTGCTGTGCAATTTTTCCAACTATTTAGTTGGTCTAATAAAACTATTTAGTTGGCCCTCACCCTTTTCTGCCCATAGTACCTCTCACCATTTGCCCTCTCCCCCCTGCTGGGGTGCCCAGTTAGACTGGCATCGCTTTGAGCAGGGAACTCATCACTGTGCATGTGTCCCTCTGGAGGGCAAATATGGGGTGCAAAGCAATTGTCACCCATCTCAAGAGGCATGGGGAAACCCCTCCCTCCATTATGCTGTCTCAGGATGGTAGGAAAGCCCCGAGGCATTGCTTGATGGTCGGATCCCCCCAGAAATGCAGGGAGGATGTGGTGAGGTACGAGTCAGAAGTGGTTAAGAACCACTTGTAGATACCCTCTCTTCAATGTGCAGCTTCCTGAGTGATTTGGGAGATAACAAGAGAGCAGAGGAATGCAGAGACCAGATTAAAATGCAAATGCCCTGATAGACGAGGTTCTTTGAGTAAATGTGACATCTTTTATTAGACCAACTAAAAAGTTGGAAAAATTGTTCTTAGCAAGTTTTTAGGTGAAAACACTCTTCTTTAGGCACAAGGAGCCTAAATGCCCTGACAGGCAGGAGGAAGGAGGGCTACCTGTGGGCATGCAGGTGGTGGCCTGGGATTGACGGGTTCAAAGAAGGATGCATGTCCAAAGCTGTATAATTCTCAGAAGAGCTTGGGATCCCTGTACCCTCTGCCAGCTGCCCCGACCAGCCAAATGGCAGGGAATAAAGGCTCTCTGGGGTCTGTGGGCTTCTACTCATTGGCAAACCTGCAGCAGTGGGATTAGGGGATGTGTCCCTCTGAGTTGCAAGGCAAAGGGCACCAGAACAAGGCTCCCCTGAGAAGCCCATTCATGTTTCGCTGCTTAGGGTCTCTTCCCCTAACAGCTGGTGCAACCCTTGGCTACTGGGCCCCACATTTGCATCATTTCTGACAGCCTTAAAATATCCCACCGGGTGCCCTTGGCCAGACTGAGACATGCTTTTCCCTGATGGGCTCCTCCATCTCCTTCCTTTCAAGAGCCACTTTCAGGACACCTTGCAACAGAATGAGGACCTGCCGGTGCCCCGTCCTGCCCACCTGGCAGCCAGCAGAGCAGAGGTGATGAGCTGAACTGGGCAGTCAGGAAAGCCTGTCCCTAGATGATTCTGGGATGGAGCTATCTTAGGTCGAACCCATTTGCCTTACCAAAGAGGTCTCCTGCTGTGGGCTGCTCTGGTTTAATTAGAAGCATTTGACTGCAGTGGGGATAATATGAATTCTTGCCTGAGGTAGAGAAATAAGGAGGGAGCAGAGCAGAGAGAAGGGAGTGAGAGACATGGAGGGGGTGAGTGTTTCTCAGAGAGTCCTGTCTAGGGGCCTGATCACGGCAAGGGCCATGCAGTTGTGTGGAAGGGTGGTGAGCCTCCGCCAGGCAGCTTGGCAATAGAGGCTGGAGCAGGGGGCTGGCACACAGGACTCCTGGGTTTTCTTCTGGAGAGGACCCAACTCACAAGAGAAGAATAAACACAGTGTAAATGTCTGCAGGAGCTCAGGTGTGACCTCCATCTATTGCTCCAGTGCAAGGAGGCACCACTATTCACTGCCAAACCAAGGAGCAGAAGCAGGAGGGTGCACAGAGAACAGTTGCGTGATATCAGCCTCCTCTGTGTAAGACATCCACCTGCCGGGAGCTTTTGAATAGGGAATAATAACATGCACAAAATCTCAGACTATCCACCTTTTACTCTCCTCAGCACTGAGATGAACCCACATCTAGTACCACTTCCTATCCAAATTGTTCTGGAGTGTTGCAGTCTGATGCTTGACCAGTTGCTATGATCCACCCCAGAAGTGGCTGCATTTCCACAGTGAGAAATAACACTCTTGTGGAAGAAACAGTATTGCATAAGCACAATGTGCTATTCCCAGCCTGTCAGCATATTTGTCATCACATTTTTGGGGACAAAGATGGCATTTTGAACACAGTGAAATTTTTCAGGTATTTTTTCCCCCCTTTTTGGGTTAAAATGTCCCAAAAGAGCAGAAAGTGATGGGTCCCCCTGCCCCCTCATTTCTATTAAGAATTCTATTTTTTATTTAAAATTATTTTGCTTTGGATTTTGGAGGGTATTTTTGGTGTTTCGAGCCACACGGTTTAAGAAAAAATGTTTTGAGAAAAATGTTTAAAAAATGTTTATGGAGAATTGAAAACAGCAATCAATTCCCCTCCCCAAATTCTCGGAAAAATCAAGTGGCATTTTCCAACTATCTCCAACAGTAATTGCATGACATCAGTAACAGTAATTGCATTTCATCAGCTGCAAATAGTTACCAAGAGGTGAAATCATTTCAGCTGCAGCTGCTGTTCCCTTGGAAAAGCTGCATCAAGAGGGGAGTGAATCTGGCCCCTCTGCCACTGGGATCATGGGTGACTGGGTGAGGATGAGTCAGCAGCATGTAAGTCCCCAGCCCAGCCCTGGGGCTTTATACCTTGCTATTTCCAGTGCAGCGGTGATGCAGATTTAACAGGTACTCGCCCTCCAAGAACAGCTCGAGCATCTGCAGATGCTAAGCCAAGTCCAAGTCATCTACATGGAGAAGCCCCCCTGGGCTAAGCCTCGACCTGCATGTGTCTGTAGGAATACTGCTGCCTCCTCTCTCCGGGGAGCTTGCCACCATGCAGAGCCGTCCATGGGGCTGCGGCCATCCAAACGTCAGGGCTCAGGTTCATTGACAATGGCAAAGGAGCCACTGAGGGCTCCCACCATTCTCATTTATGTTGTGAGGCTTCCTATCTCATAGCTCCCTGAAAGCGGAGCAGCCTCTTGGGGCTTTGGCAGGCAAGGTCATGGAGCCTGGGGAAGGAGAGAGGGAGCAGTCTCCAGCAGGCTCAGGACTGCACAGGGTGATGGATCTCAAAGGAAGTTATGGTGGAAGGGATTGTATGGCCCACTCCACCTCCAGGAGCCTAGCACAGCCTCAGAGAGCTAGGGGTGATGGCTTCGGTATGATGGGAGGGGATGAGGGCATGAGGAAAGTTGAGGTTGGCATCCTCTACTCTTGGAGCTTAAATCTAGGTGCCTCCCTCTGCCATGGTGAAGCGCTGGTTGAAGCTTTCCAGCCAGCTCCCTCTCCCAGCTGGGAAAGGGGCAGCCTCAGCAAGCTACAGATGACATAGGCTGGTGAAAGGTTGTGGGTCATATCGGGGAAACCAGGGTATATGGTATGTAGCAAGACTGACCCTACTACATATGTCTATCCCCCATTGCAGGGCTGACATGAGAAGAAACCTAATAAAGATTGTGAAGTTGGACACAGAGGCACAGGAGGCCAGATAAGAGCCATAGATAGATAGATAGATGGATGGATGAGTGGGTAAGTGGGTGGGTGCGTGGATGGATAGATACCATTGAATGTCTTTTTAATTTCCTCACCAATACTAATAAAATTCCCATTGGAAAATGTGGTTTCAGCAAAGCTTTCCACAGGGAAAACATCAATTATGGTGATCGGGAGAGCAGAAATGAAAAATCGCATTTCCTGTTGACATTTTGGTATCAGACAAAATGTTTGCATTTGAAACACAGAGGCACGTGTGAAACATTGCATGCGAGTGCTCAGGCTCATTTCATTTTGATTGGAAACGCCACCACGCTCCGTATCGGTTTTCTTCCCATTCGAAACTTTCGAGGAAGTTTTGCTTCATGCAAATTTTTGCTACTCTGCATTTTTGGAACAAAATGTAAGAATGCAAGATCAGCATTTCCCATTCAAGGAAAGGTCTGGGGTTTTGGGTTTTTTTTTTTTACAGGTTTAGAAATAAATCAGAGTTGGCCAGAAAAGATAGATATTTGTTTTGTGGGGGAGGGGAGGGTTCTTCACTGAAAATTTCACCATTTTGTCAAAAAATGAAAATTCTGGATTTGGTTTATGAGTTTTCAGTTTTCTGACCAAAAGAATCAAAGGCAGCAGAGGAATTTGGGTGAGTCAGGATTGCATCTTTCTCCCAAAAGAAACAGGATTTTATTACCATGCCCTATCAATAATTTCACCCATATTTAATCAAGTCAGATTAAATATCCCTTTCTCCTTCTCTGGAACTATCTACCACATCATGGTGATGCCATAAATACTAATTAAAAGTGATAACGAGAAGAATATAGATAGCCTCATGGGCCATCTACCTCTCTCCTCCAGCTTGGGATGGCATGACTGCAAGAAATCACTGTCTAGTGGTATCTTCTGAGAACTGAGAGCAAGGAAAGATTTTCCTAACATTACAAACCCGCTGTCTCAACTTGCATTCTTTTCTTTTTTTTGGTCCTATCAATAGATTCAGCAGATGAAACCTGGAAGTGACCCATAGTGACTGGTTTCCCCTCCTGTCCTGGGAAGCTGTGCAATGCAGTATCACACTCTATAAAGTAGAGGCATGTGTTAAATGCAACCACTGCAACTCCAGGGGCAAAGGGGTTTCCACACAGCTCAAGTCCCAGCTTTGTCTCCTTCGTTTACCATAGGCCACGCCATCAGTAATGCCGTAGGGCACTTAGAGTTATCTAGAAGCGTAGGGCACTTAGAGTTATCTAGAAGCAGGTGAATATAACTACGAGCGTGTGCCGCAGAGTTCAGTGGTGAGACAGGTGATGGAGGGTAGCTGTGGGGGAACAGTACGTGGTTTCTGCTCCGTGACGAAGCAGAGGACCCCAATCTCTGGGGAGTGTCGCTCCTGAGCCCTTCAGGCATCTAAGGAAGCGATGCCATTCACCCAGCACCCGGGTTTCTTGGTGAATGAAGCTGAATGCAGAAGGGCCATTGGCTTCTGTGAGCTGCAGATGGCCCAGCCCCTCTGCCACCGGTGGCCGTCCAGCCGGGGCTACCGGGGGCTGCCCCGGTGGCTGAGTTTGTTGGCAGCAGCTGCACGTGCCCGGCGCTTGGCTGGGAGTGTGAGTAAATGCCTGGGAGGGGGTGTCAGACACAGTTACAGTGACGCAGGATATTTATAACAGAGTGTGGGGGAAGGTGTCACATCGCATTACCCTGACGCGCCAGCGCCGGAGACGCAGGGACACACTGCAGGAAGGGGGAGGCAGTCCAAAAATACCGCTGCCCCCCTGGAGCCTTGGTAGCTCCTTGCACCAGGCCAGGGCTTCCCTTGGGGAATGCCTCCCTCCACAGTGCCCATCAGTGCCCCTGCATGGAGCATGGCACGGGCACTGGCAGCAGGGCATTGGGCCTGCCCCATGCAGAAGCTCAGGCTCCACTTCCTCCTCGCAGAGGTGAATGGTAGCGGGCAGCTCAGGCCAAATGTCTCCAAGCCCCATTCAGTTCTGTTGTCAAGGAGGAGAGAAGCGGAGAGAGCCCCCAGGTCTCCTGGCTCCTCAGCTTATGGGTACCGCTGGATGGATGCAACACTGCCAAGCCATCCCAGGCATGAGGGGAAAGCCTGCCCACCCCACCTGCCCCTTCTCAGCATGGCCTGGCCAGCACCTTGGAGCAGTTGTGGTCTCTACAGTGGCTCCTGACCCCCCGAATGGTGATGTGCCAGGGGAGATGACCTGCAATCATGGCCAAGGAGGAAGCAGTTGTGAAGGGGGCTGGTGGGGAAAGGCCTGGCTCACCCATCCCTGTGCTGGGGCCATGACTGACCACGCTGCCCACATCTCTCACCTCGTTGCCATTTCCAAAGAGTGAATGGGTGGGCATGGGGTGGCTGAGACAGGAGATCATCCCGCCCCAGCTCTGCTATGCTACAGCTCTTCAGTGACTTCTTAATTATCTACTAGTAATTAGTGCATGTGCAAATGTCACAGGCTTTTGTGTGGGGAATAAGCTCCTCTTACAGGCTCCTTGTCTGGCTTTCTGATCAGCCTCCAAAGCCTCAGAGTCCTCCATCTCCGTTCCTGCCTTGAAGAACACGAGGCTGTGGATTCACTCCTCACACACGCTGGTGCCCGGGGTGGAGTGTCCCCCCAGCCGGCCACTTCCCCCAGGGACACATGTCCCTGCCGCCAGCTGTGGGCTGAGATAGTCCCAGCTCCTTGAGACCTGCTGCAAA
Source organism: Alligator sinensis (assembly GCF_000455745.1). NCBI lineage: Eukaryota > Metazoa > Chordata > Crocodylia > Alligatoridae > Alligator > Alligator sinensis. The sequence continues at coordinate 342,723 of NW_005841952.1, forward strand.
GAAGGAGCAAGCATCAGAGAAGCAAAAGGCAGAAAGCCAGCATCCAAGCAGATGCACATCTTCAGAGACTGGCAGGGATGCAGCATGGCCTGTGGCTCTGTGACAAATGCATACATACACACACACACACGCACGCACACATGCACACCCCCGCCTGCTCTTTCCCACTGCTCACGCCTGCCATTGTGGGGTCCAGGCGCTCTGCTGTGCACGCATTCACCAGCCTCCAGTGGCTAATTGCTCGGGACTAACTTTTGACAGGCGGCATTTATCCCTTACTGACAACGTGCAATCATCCCCGGAGAGGCAGGCTGATGCGGGAGCTGACAGGCTCCAAGCCTGGCAGTCCCCCACCCCTGCAGGAAGGGGATGTGTCTTTCTTGAGGCTGTTCGGCAGCATTCGCCCTGCATCCAGGCGAATGGTGAGCTCTCTCCCAGAGCCAGGTGGACAGGGTGTGCTGTGCATGGGCCTGTGCTAAGGACGCTTCTCTCTCTTTCCCAGGCTCTCCGCTCACCCCCTTGCTGCCTCTGTGCCGTGTTCAATCCTGTGCCCATTTCTTGCCCTGCAGGCCTTTTTGGGCAGTGCCAACGGCTCTCCCTGCCCCCATTTTCGGCCTGTGTGCTCGTCTCCCATGCTCATTGCCCTTCTGTTCCCCTTGTCCAGCGTTCAACTCCAAAACCTGCAGACCGATGCTGTGCCCAGGCAGGCTGTAAACCCACAGCCCCATCCAGCAGTGGAGAGAGAAGAACTGCTGTTCTCCATGCCAGCCCTGCCGCCGCATCCCCATGCTTGCATGAGTGCTGGGTGCGTGCGACCTTGACCCCATTGCTTGCCCTTCCAAGGCAGCTTCCAACAGCCCCTGGCGTTAAAGCCTCATTCCCTTGAACGGAGCTGGCAGCGGATAGAGCAGCCAGGCTCTGCAGCCTCCCTTATGTGGAAGGGCTGCTCAGGAGTGGAGAGAAATCTTGTCCCTTTGCAGTGTTTGCAAAGTGCATTCGCACATCTCCATTTTGGTGGAAAGGGGCCATTCATTTTCATAGGGAAGTGAGTGCTGTTGACCGCACCCCACTTCCCCCTCCCTGCTCAGAGATAATCAGCATACAAACTTGTGCAGTGTCCTCATTAGGAAACTGCTAAGCCCTGGGCTCATTAACTTAAGGCTAGAGTGCAGGGAGAGAGGAGGGTAAATTGTGTGTGGCTCTAACACCTTGGGAAAGTGCAGACCCTCATTAGCACAGCACTTAAGGTGGCTGTATGTCATAGCTGCTTTCTGGAGGAAATGGGGTGAACAGGTGAGCAGAGGCATGTGGGAACCATCCGGCTGGGACACAGGCAGGTTGGTTCATGTGTTGCTAAGTGAGTGGCATCGTGTGGTCCCCGTGTCCATGTGCACGCCGTGTCCACAAGCATGGGTGGTTTTAGTGTAATGCAAATGCGTTGCTGCATGTACAGGGCTGATGGGATGGGGTGTGTCTGTGAAATGACTGAGCACATTGTTGCCTGGGTCTGTGGTGCTGATGCCAGCTTGTGTATGCGTGTAAAGTGGATGACTAGGCATCTGTGTGCTACCCGTGCATGGGGTTGGGCTGGGGAGTGACAAGCGCATGCCTGGACCCAGGATACGGCTGTGCCCCCACGAGCTGTGTGTGTGTGCGTGTTTGCAGCTCTCTATGACATATTTGTGCCTGTGTACAGCTGGGGATTTTTGTGTCATCAATGCTGGTGGCATGGGAATATGTGTGTGCATGGGATGGTATGTGTGTGCATGTGTACATCACGTGTGCCTCTGTATATTGAGGTCTGGAGTGTATGCGGCACATGTATTTGTGCTTCTACTGCGTGTGCGATTCTGAGTATGCGTTTTATCCCTGCAAGTCTACAAGATGCGATGCACACATGTTGTCTGTGCACATAACTGTCTGTGCACGCATGTTGGGTAGGTGTGCATTTCTAAAACGTGTGCACACTGAGTGGTGTGTGTGCGTGTGTGGCTGTGCATAGTCAACTTCTCCAGGCCGCGCTGAGCACAGCTGTTATACGCTCACATAACTACCTATGGGCCGTGATGCAGAGCTGTCCACACCACGGGCACCTTTCCCACGAACGTGCAGATCACGGAAAAGAGTCTGCTTATGTCCTGTCTGAGCCCAGGGCACATGCCCAGGATTTTTGGAGGATGTTGGAGCCAGGCAGGCCATCTTCTCATTTGACTGTGTGCCCTTTTTGATCCCCCGTCTCTGGGGGCTTCTCAGAGGTGGGGCCAATTCTTTGTTCATGCCAAGGGCGGAGGTCGCTCCATCACCAACCAGGGGCAGATGGAGGAGCCGTAGCCATGAAGGGAATTCCTCGGCAGCTCTGTGTCCTTTTTAGTGCTTTCCTTGGATGCTTTGCAAAGGAGGTTTCTTTGTTCTCTCCCCGTCTAGGCGGGGCTTTGTGTGTTCTTGGCAAGTCTGGAAGATCCCAGATTAACTGTGCATCTTCAGCTACTGATTAGCTCCATTTGCTGCACTGGTTTGACCTACACGAGACAGGAATTGGGTCACGCCACACTGACGAGGCTGGATCCAAATCTGGCATGTAAGTCAGAGCACAGGAGGACACACGTGCCCCGTGCCAGTGAGCCATGTTGTGGAGTGGGTTGCCTCGCAAGCAGCCAGAAGATGTCATTAGGAGCTCTTCTGAGTTGTGCAGCTGGTTTGGAGCATGGGGGATGGGAAAACCTTGGAGGGAGCTCTTGGGTTCTTTCAGATGCAGATAGAGCTCAGGGTTTGGGGCAATGCAAATGAGAAGTGCGTCCCTGCCTGTCTGCTTGTGTTCAGCGGATGAAGCCACAAACTCAGCAGCGGGACTATACTCCGTATTGCTGCAGCCTCACAAGAGCGTCTGCATTGCATCCTGGCTTGCAAACCTCGGACTTCCCTGAGGTCCCATGCAGCTGCCCAGGGCTGGACCAGTGGCCTCTGGGGACCCCAGTTTCCTTGCAAGCTCTGCAGCTCCTGGCTCTGTGGAGTTGGTGGGGGGAGAAGCCTTGTCGTCTCCTCTTGTCTTGGGAGGGAAAGGAGAAGGGAAAGGACTGTGCATTGCAAACTGCCCACCAAAGCCAGCCCTGCACAGGCGGAGGTGCCTGGTGATAAAAGTTTCCAAGGCAAGGAGCAGGGAGCAGCCTCAGCTGGTCTTGTCCCTGGCATGTCACACGCTCGGAGTGAGATGTCACATAGCATTAGGCTCACTCTCCAGCGGGGCAGACGTGGCTGGCGTTCTTGCAGTGACAGCGGAGGGGGCTTGCCCTGCCATCCTGGGAAGAGGGACACAGCATGGAAATGCAATGAGGGCTGAATCCCAAGTGTGTGCAAGGGGAGCGATGGGGATGGAGGGCCTGCACACAGCGTGGCACTGCCTGCAAGCCCCGTTCGGCTGTCCGCAATCATCACGGTTACCTTCAGGCTTACATGCGTGCCATGGCTGGATTGGGTGCCCGGCCAGCCCGAGCCATTGGTCTGCTGAACAGAGGGAGCATCAGTGCCCAAGGGACCTGGGCAGTCTTACACTGAGCTACACCCACACTCATGCACACCCTCTCTCACACACACGGCATCAGGGCAGTGGTTATCACCCCACCACAGATTGCCCCTGTGGGGCTGTCTGGGATCACCTCTCAAGAGCACCTGGTGCCACGGGTGTTTGGGATACATCTACATGGGGTAAAAGCACCAGCGAGGAGGGGTTGTGATGCCTCGGCCTGTTGCTTTAAATGCCTGGAGGGGGGAGAGCTTGATCCTGCACTAGCTGGGAAGTGCAGAGAGCGCCCAGCTCCTACCCAAATCAGGATCAGACCCAAATTACACCTCCTGCAAAATGCCTGTAGTCCCTTCTAATGTCCAGGGCCCCAAGGGATCTCATCAGAGAGGAGGAGACAGTTGCCCTCTGGTAGCGGGAGGCTCCAGTGACTTTAACTTGACTCATATAGAAAGCAAAATTATACTCGGCTATATCCAAGATCACTCCCTCCCTCCAGACACTGACATGCACCCAGCTCCAGGGTGGAGGGGAGCTAACCTATGATGCACATTAGCACCCGTCATCAGAAGAAACTTTGGTCAAGGACACTGGAACATCAGCTCTTATGGAGAGTGACAGAGCTGACAAGGGCTTGCTTGCACAAGGGGAAGCCATGAGGTGAAGTGCGTGGAGCCCAAACGAAGGTACAGCTGAGTCAGGCCTCCTGGGACGCAAGCTGGCGGATGGAGCAACAGGGTGCTGAGTGCCTGGGCCTGGCACTGGGGCCCCTGTGAGAAGAGCATGCTCAGCTCCTAGGAGAGGTGGACCCACATGGGCATCCTGGACGTGCCGTGGTGCAGCGTTGAGCTCTGCAACCCAGGAGCTGCTGCTGGTTGTGAGCTGGCTCTGGCTCCCCGGTTGCATCTGCATTCCCAAAGCAGCGACTGCTGCCTTCCCTCTTTACGGCCATGATTTACTGACGTCACAGCTGCCGCAGCCCAGAATTGAGTTTACTGGGAAGCTGAATAGGTGATGAGAGAAACAACTCGTTCGCTGCATTGGGCTCCACACCTTGCCCCTGCCCTTTGCACCCCATGATGCCGGGGTCCCTCGTCTGCCTGCCAGGGTGAAGAGTCCTGAGGCTGGGTTCAGGGAGAAACGAAATGTCCCCAGAAGAGAGTCTCTGTCCTGGGCAGAGACCGTCTACCTGGGTCACGAGGACTCCTGGGTCCTGCTCACAGATCTCTGGTCTGGTGGGCGAGGGCTGTGGTCTGGGAGTCAGGATGCAGCTCTGTTCCCAGCTGGGCAAAGCACTGTGGCTTTGAAGAGGGACTAGGACCCCTGGCTTCGGTTTTTATCACATCTGGGTGCATGACAGCAGGACGGGTGGATCCAGGGCTTTGTATTACCAAGCTGCCTGGCATCCTCCTGTCTAATCCAGGAGCACAGCCCTTGCAGGTGCAGATCCTAGCATTTCCTGGGCACCTCCCATCAATATTCGGGTCAGCCATCTCTCCTTGCCTCTCCACTATGCTTTGAGCTCTCAGGAGCCATTCCCTCTCCTGCAGCCCTGCACACTCCTGGGGCCAGTAACTATCCCCACAGCTGTGAATACTCCCATGGGAGCTCAACAACCACTTGGTCTGGGCCAGTCCCTGTTGCAAGGGAAAGGCATGCACAAGACAGAGATCTCCTTGATCACACTCGCTAAGTGGTGCTCACTTGTGCATCAGGGATGGATTTTGCAGGCTTGGGCTGGTTCATCTTGTTCCATAGCAGGGCGAGACCCCAGGAAGACCCTGGTAGGGCCTGTGTCTCCAGCCAAGGGACCTCGTGGTGGTGACAGTCTGATTGTTGTAGCCCCTGGCGTTGTTGGCTTACCCACCCCGCTAAACCCAGAAATGGGCCAATGCCCATGGCATAGCCCTTTATGAGCAAAGCACTGGGTCTGAGGGAAGGCATTGCTGGCCTCAGCGGGCTGAACTGCTGGCACGAGCACTTCTGGGGAGGACTAGGCAAGCCTGGCCTGCTTCTCACCTACTCAGGCTTTGGGGCTCATATCCTTGCTGAGGAACCCATTGGCAGGGGCTGTTTCAAGACCCACCAGGGCTCATAGATCTGGCTGCTCTACCCACAAAGATGACCTATGGCCTTGGCCATACAAACAGGGATCTCTAGGATCAGCCCCATTCACATCTCAGCTGCTGTTCCCCCTGTGTGTGATTTGTGGTATAAGGTATCCAGGTTGGAGCTGTATTGGTCTAGAGGAAAAAGCAATCGGGACTCATCGTAGAGATGATCTCTTTCATTAGGCCAACAAGATTTTTGCAATTAAGGACAATTCTTTTTGCAAAAATCTTGTGGGTCTTATAAAAGATGCCATCTCTACGATGAGTCCGGGTTGTGGTATAAGGACGCGGCACAGTCAGAACCTCCCTTAGGCCACAGCTTCCCCACTAAGACTTTGTTATCAGCCTCCAGGAGCACCTAAATATTTCACCTCCCTCCTGACTGGGGAAATAAATAAATGAAATAAATAAGTGAAACCCTCCTCCATACAAACTCTTCATCTATGCACCCAGCCTCCTCTCCGGCTGCACGCTCAGCCAAGCTGCCATGAGCAGCAATCACAGCAGAATGGGGGAGGACGTATTTCTCGGAGAGACTGGAGGCCCACCGGGTGTTTCAGGAGCCATTAGGCCAAATCCAAATGCACAGCAGGGGAGAACGACACGTTGCGTGGCATTTTACGCTGGGGGGAAGCGTGGCCCTGGGTGGCTTGACATGCGTCCATCCTCTGGAACTCATTTCAAATTTCCTCTGCACCCTGCCTGATTGCCCTGGAGTGGTGAATGCTAGCGAGGAACCAGCTCCGGTCTCCAGCATGCCTGGCCATGTCAGACTTCTTATAAACAGCACGATGGCTTCATGTCTGACACATCCGAGACGTCTTCATCAGGTGCTCCTCAAAAAACCCCAGGGGGAAGCCTGGGGACAAGCCTTGGTCAGCAGAGAGCTGCAGGCACAGTTTGCCTGGAAATCAATCTGCTTCCAACACACTCCAGGCAGAGCGAGTGCCGATGCTGGGGGAAAACCTGCCTGCCATGCTGCTCACATTGTGCTGCAATGCAAAGCCAGCTTGTCTGTGCAGGGAGCTCGGCAGCAGCATCCCTGAGCGAGCACAGGTGGGTGGGGATGATGGAAGAAGCAAGCAGAGATGGCTTGGGAGTGGTGCTCCTGGGTTTGCAAACCTTCAGTCCCCCCCTCCAAAGCAGGGACCTCCACCGTTCAAAAACCAGCCTGTTTTTATTTAAAAAACAGCCCCTTCTTGCTTAACTTTGGGTGGCTTCATCAGGAGTAACCTTATTTCTTCTCCGGGATGATTCCCCTCTGTGAAGACACTGCTCACTTCCCTGGGTCTTGTGAACCACCCTGCTTCCTCCAGAAATCCAGGAGTGCCCTCTGGCTGAACTGAAACACTGGTTCAGGGTGGCGAAGAGACAGATGCACAAGGAGCCCTTAAAGCCAACATGTCTACTTATTGACATTTTATTATGCTGTTTAGCAGAGCCCTGGTGCCTGTAATAAAGTCTTAAGGAAGTGTAGCAACACATTCTCATTGATCCCACTCCGCGCTGCGGTATTAGTGTGAGGGCTGACACTGGAGAAAGGAAATTACTTCTTTTGCTCCCTCCCTGGTGCTGAATTGCTGATAGCAGAGCGCCTTTCAGGTCTGTGGGGCCTCAGACAGAACTGCCACATCTCCACGGGCGGAGGGGAATGGGAGCTTGACGGATGGCTGTCATCCGGACCTGAGCTCCTTCTTGCCTGCTATCCAAGTGATGACGGAAGTGATACCCGTGATGGGCTCTGTCTTTGCAGTGTAGGTCTCTGTAGCAGGGAACCACTGTCCCTGTTACCAGGGTAGGAAACCTGGGGCCAGGAAGGGCAGCAAGGAGCAGAAGGCCAGGTGGGCTGAGCCAGGCCAGGCAGCTAATGAAGCAATTAGCTGCACCTGGTCCCTGGGCAGTAGCAGAGCCAGTCTCACAATGGGAAAGAGGTTGGGCTGGGGGATGTAAGCCCAGTCTCTGAGCAAGCAATGGCACTAGCCCCTGTTTGCAGCAGGGAGAGGAGCTCCTGGGAGACAGGGACTGCTGGAGATGAAGAGGCGGGCACCCAAGATGCTCAGAGGAGCTGGAGGGGAGGTGGCTTCAGTACAGGTAGGGCCTGTGGGCAACATTTGCCCTGAGGGAGAGAGACTCTTTGCTCTATGAAGCTTGTTGGGGTTTGTTGTTCCCCTTTTTTTTTTTTAAACTCAAGACCAGAAGATTGGGTTGTGGCTACAGGAGCAGAGGAGATCATGGGCAGGGGTGCCAGGGTGTGCACCCCTGCTATAGGCACCAGAAGTGAGCGCCAAGCCAGAGGGGCAGGGACTAGTGTGATGGTCCTGGACCCCGAGGAGGGGCTGCCATCACGGCAGGGCTGATGCCTGGGGTCTTAACCAGTGGACCAAGGTAGAGGGTGCAGCTAAAGCCCCCCAAACCCTCAGAAGCCGCTGGCAACACTCCCATAAGTGCTGAGGAAGAGCAAAGGTGGGGGCTGGCCTGGACAGGTAGACAAGGCTACCCACGAGGGTACTCCTGGCCCCAGGGACCTCTTCCTCCCACAACAAATGAAGAACATCAAAGTTGTGGTAGGTGAGAGACAGGAGATGAGGTGGGACTGGAAAAGAGCTAGAAGGGGGACCAGGTGATGGGTAGTTATTCCCTGTCCCCAGGTCTTACAGTCTTTTCTGCTCCTGGATTACCATATGCCTTGGGGGGTTGATTGGCCCTATGGACCTTGCCTCATCACACATTCCCCTGTCCCTTCCAGGCTCCATCACTGCAATGGAGCCCCATCTGCTGACTACTTGGGTCCTTTCTTTGCTAAATATGGCAGTCGATCCTCATGGCAGCGCTGGCCCTAGTAACTCTCCCTGTTCAGTACTGGATTTTGATGCCGATCTTTAAAGCTCCACTTTGTACATCTCCTACCCCCACCATCAATGAATCAAAGGCCCCACACAGACCTCTGAAAGCAATGAATGGAGCAAAAAGCCAGGGCAATACCAGGAACAGATGCACCTTGTGCTGGGCTCTGTACATATACGCGCCCTGCCGTGGAGACACCGTAACTAGTTGGGAAAAGGAGCAGAGAGGAGAAATGTCTTGAAAATGGATGAGCTAGTGACAGAGGCAGGACTACAGCCCAGATCTCTGGGTCCTCTAGCCACCAAGTCTCTCCAGAGCCCACACGGAGCAGCCCCAAGCCCTGCCTAGACAACCAAATAAGCATGTGTTACTTCTCCCACCCCACTGCAAGCCCTGGTAATCCTGGGGCATTTGGACAGTGAGGTCCCAGCCTGGGTGCAGCGCAGAGGCAATAGCTTGCTGTCTAATTCAGGATGACAGACAACTCCATCCATCCAGTCCCTGGGGAGGGGGTGCCCCTTCTGATGATGCATGGTCTTTCACCGCTTCTGCAAGCCTGCCTGGGGGGGCACCAGTTCAATGCAAAATTTGGCAAGCGTTGGATTAAGGACTATTTAGACCATTTATGCTGAGCTATGGTGAGCACTGGCTCCGGGCTCCTTGCCACTTTCTGAGCTTCCAGGAATCAGAGGGTTGCTTTTTGGTTTTGTGTTTTGGGGGGGTGGGGTTGGAGGAGTATTTGAGTTTTAAGTGCTTCTCTTTGCCACTCCTGAGTGCTGTTCTTGCTCCTTGTGAGCTCAGAGACCTGTCCAACTTGCAGGGGAGAGCCCTCACGTGCACCCAGATTAACACATGCAACCAGCACATTAGCCAAACGGTCCTGCTGAATGGTGGAAGAAGCTGGGGGAGAGAGTGTGCGCGGAGCGATTTACCTCCAATGCTCACACCAGGAAGGAAATGGCAAGTGCAGGTCACAGACTGGAGGGAGCCACATTAAATCTTTATGCAAATACTCCACAACCCAGCAATATGGGGCTTGGAACCAGATCATGCACTGGGGAGCAAGGGATAGCACTGGGGTGAAACCAGAGCACCTCCTGGATGTGGGACCCAAAGCCCCTGAGCCCCCATTTTCCTCTGCTACTGAACGCCTAAATAGCCTTGGGGAAGTTGCTTCGCTTTGCTGTGCCTGGCTCCCTCCCTTATAAAATCAGGGTCTTAATAATGATCCCCCTTATGCCAATGTTAACACAGACTAATCGTCCTGGCAGCACAGGCACCTTGCCGGGCTCATCTTGATCTGTGCTATGGGGACATAAAATGCTGCCACCTTCCTTCAGCAGCAACACACCCTTGCTCCATACAGGTGCGAACACTGATACATGGCACAGGAGAGAACTGGACTCCGGCGTAAGGGAGAGAAGCATCAGGCCACACCTCTCTGGGATTGTGTGCAGATTAATTAGCTTGTGTTTGCACAGCTCTTTGGAGCTGGGGAAACCTGAACAAGTGCTAAGCATTATTATTAAATAGTGATCCATTAGTTGTAATCATCGGCGGGGGGCTCGCTGGTTCGTTTTCATCAGCATCGTATAGTTTTCTTTGTTTGTCCAAATACACTTATTAAGGAGACATTACAGTGAAAGAGTCCATCTGCAGCTCTTGATTAAGTACGTTTTCAGTAATCATATTCATTGCATTTGGGCTATAACTCTGCATTTAGCTGTAATGGGAGCATTAAAACTTGTCTGCTTTCAGACCAGCATCACCTGTTCAGGAACAGTTTAGGAAGCCTTCAGCCACACTCCTCTCTCTCTCACTCTAGTGTTGCCTGATTTAGTTGCATCAGAGGACTGTGGATCAGACCCGAGCCCCACAGGCTTGAGTTGGGAACTCATCTGCATTGCTGTGCTCGGAGGGGGCATGTGGCAATGGATGCTCTGCTTTGGACGCCTATAGCCAGATCCTGTTCCACCTCTTAGGCAGGCAGGCGTGAAACTATTCGACCTGACTCCTGTAATGTGCCTGGCATGACTTAACCAGAGACAAGTTGAGAATGGAGGGAGAGCAGGATTAGACCTGTAGGCAGCCAGGCTGGGCAGATCAGGAGTAAGAAGGAGTGCAGCCGTGCCCTGAATTGACAGACACATCCCTGATTCTCTTCAGACCAGCAGAGCTGGGCCAAAGCTCAGACAAATTACCTTGCTGTGCTACCTCAGTCCCATTCCTGTATCTTGACATTGTGGCTGCTGAGACTTGTTTGCAGCTAAATGGATACCTAGGGACTGATTCTCCTCTTCCCAACACTAGTTTTTCCAGGGGGGGCAGATCCATAGAGTAGCATAGATCAGCCCAGCTCTATGGAGATCAACAGAGCTGTGTCTCTTTATGCTGACTGAGAAGCATTTGCTGGCATGGGCTTACTCCTGATTGTTATGAGCAGAGCAGAATCAGGTCTGCCGTGCTGATATGCACACATCGGTACATATTTCTATCTGGGGCTGATGTTTTATTCTTGTAAACACTTTATTTATTATTTTAAAAAACACGGGCTACAGAAAGCGCATTGCACAATAAAGCCATAAACATTGCACTAAAGAGTCAGGAAAAAAAAGGTACCAGGAGAACAAAGCCAGCATATATCACGGCATTTGGCCAATCAAAAACCCAGTCACGGCACCGCTTATAAAATATACGGGGCTCCTTCCATCACAGATGTATTCCAATCAGAAAAATGTAATTTAAGGGCTGAGAAACTCGAAATCAGGATTTGACTTATGCTCAGAAATAAGGAGGATAAAAATTCTTGATGATTTCTAAATCATTTCATCTGCTGGCTGGATTCTGGGTGAAAGTTTGAGCAGTTAACAAGCTTTTCTGAGGTTCTCAAAGGGGGGAGGGGGGTGGCATGGGGAAGCCTCCAGTTTGGGGGCATCTCATGGGATGAGCCTCAGCTTTTTTCAATTCCAGCTCCAGAAAACAGAGCAGCCACAATGATTAGTCACTTCTTAAAACTTTCAGTACAATGCCCAGGTATAAAACACTGTGAAGGAATATTTTCAATCCAGACCCTGGTTCAGGCTAAAGCCTGGAGCCCCAGCCCCCCGCATCCTAAGTGACCCGCCGGTCTGTTGGCCAGTCCAGGCATGGCCTCTGGTTTAGACAAGATAAGCTACTTCTCGACAAATCCACATTTTCCAACAAAGATCTGGTTCTCCTAAGCTGTCCTATCTCTTTAGCCCATAAAGGCTTTGGGGCATAGACTGTCACCTAGTACAGGTCTGTACAGCCCAGGTCTTTTCCAGAGCAGTGAGGCCAGATAATCGCAAAATAGTACAGATAACCCCAGAGTAAAAAGAGACCTGGTCTTACTTCCTGGCACCTCCAACCCATGTCGCAATGCAGCACTGTCTTGTGCTTTAATGCATCTGATCACATTTTTTAGAGCTATTTAAATCCAGCTTAACTTGATCTTGATCCTTAATTATATCATTTGGATTCCTTCCAAGCCCGTCTCCTGAAATTTCCAGCTCCTGAACTGGAGGAGAGCGGTTATCCGGCTTGCGATCCATTTCCCTGATAAGGCTACAAAAAGGGGTTTTAATGCGATATCATCCTCTGTGATGCTGAAGCAGCTAAATATACAGACGGGCGAGGGCTGTGTGTGCGCGCGTGCATGCATGCATGTTCGAGACGACTGTCTCTAACTACGTGCGTGGATGTGCTTGGACCTGGGCCTGCACTCTGTGCGTGGTGATGTGATTGCCACCATCTTGATGGCACGGAAGAGGGCACAGTGTGGTGCTATTAGCAGGGTGAGAGCCATCATGCCCCAACTGAGATCAGGGTCTCGTGGTGCTAGGCGCTGCACAGATGCACCGCAGTGATCTCTGCCTCAAGAAGTATACAGCCTAAGTAGCTGAGACAGGCAAAAGGAGAGAGGAAGGAAAGGGTGTTGCCTCCAACTCCCCATATCTCAACTTCCCAACTGCACGATGAAGTGACTTGCCTGAGGTCATACAGGTGGTCTGTGGCAGGGATCCGTAGGCACTGTAGTATTGCCGTGCTAATTTACATCCGCTGAAGATAGGGCGGCAGGTGTGCGTGTCTTCATATGACTCCTCAGGCCTGAAGAAGTGTCCTGCATTCAAAAGCTTGGCTAGCTCTCTCCCAGCTATGCAGTTTGTCCAATTAAAAGAGATCCCCCTAAGAAATCCTTGCTTCTTTCATACAATGAGGCAGGCCAGGTGGATGATCTTTCTATGCCGCTTCACATACGCTTGAAACTTTTTGGTGGAAACTAGGCCTTGTCCTTGTTTCAGGCTGCTGGAGATCCCCTTTATGCAGGCACACAAGGCTCAGAGGCAAGTGTGGGCTGCACTGAAGTTGGGGAGAGCATGTAAACCTTGGTAGGATAAAGGTACCTCCATCAGCAAAGGGAGAATTACTTGCCTTCTTCCGGCTGGCAATCACTGCTTGTGCGAGCTTTAATCATTCTGCTCTTTGTACGCAGCAAAGTCCTTATGATCAATCAGGACTTTGAAGTTTTGTTATAAAGATGTAAATGAAATGCATTTCTAAATGAAGCCTTTCTTCTCCCACTAACTCCCTCCGTTCCTCCGCATGCACGCAACACAAAACGCGCCCCGGCCGCTGATAACGCTCAGCGCCGCTCGCATTACAAATCCGTTCACGGACTAGGCGCGTGTTTGCCTTCTCTCCCTCGTCGGAGCGCCACTTTGGCTGTTTGAAAGCAGCACGGGCCCCTGGTACCTTCTCTGACGCTTGGACCCAACCAGGAGACATGGCAATCTCTCAGTTCCAGCTCTAAAAATACAGATCAGACTTCTGGTGAAAACATTGTTCCCCTGGAGGTTGCATCTCTGGGTACCACCGCTGCCCCATCCGGTCCACAAGTTAATTCTTAATGGTTTCAGGGCTGGAGCTCTGGAGGGGTGGGATAGAAGACAAGGATTTGTTCAAACTAAATGCATCCATAAGTGAAGTGGAGAAAACCTTCTGCTGGTGGGTTGATTGGACTTCTCCTTTCCCCTGCTTGGCCCCATGGCATAGACTCACCCAGCTCTGCCCCAATGGGGGAAGGCAGGAGGAGTTGGCACAGATTGAAGCGAGGATTTGCTAAGGAAGGAGCTTAGACATGCAACTCCCACAGACCGTGAGTGTAATGTGGGTGATCCAGAACCCTTTGATCTCAATCCTTCTTGGCATAATTCATGTCATAATGAAGTATATCTAGTGCTGTGTCCTGCCTACCCTGGTAGGCAATGGCCAGAGCCATAGAGGACAACATAGGAGTTCATTCTTCTCTTGGCATAAGTATGCTCCCAATAGCTCTAGATAATAAATATGTACCCTGCTGGCTATTCGCTTCCAGGAAGATGAGTATAGTTACAGGATTACTTAGTATTAGATCTTCTAAAACTCACTTTTCCCATCACCGTGGGACTTGAATCATGTGCTGGCTATTGGCTCCCTAAATGTGTCTCTGCCCTGGAAAGCTGTGGAGAGCAAAATTTCTCTGTACAATCTTATGAGTACCTGCACATGCTAATGCTATGCCCTGTATTAGAGCCAAGGCTTCCTCTCTGTGTCCTCTACTGCCGCAAAAACCCTCTCACGTTGGTTCAATGGGCACCTTGCCCAATGCCTGCTGCAGGTCACTCGTCCCGGTTCCTCTCTGGGAGAGTTTGTGTGGGTCTGTTTGAAGGCTTGGCCATGCTCTGAAGTGATCTGTGTCTGTGGGTCTCGCATGGACCCTGTCAGTCATATCGGAGGTCTTCTCCCATATAACAACCAGTAGAGTTGGTCTTCCCTAGTTTCACTCCCAGAGACCGCAGGTCATGTATTGTACTGATCTCCTTTACCACGAACCTCGGAAGATCTCTAATTCTCCTCTGTGTCCCTCCCTGCTTCCCCTCATCAGCTTGTTTCTTCCAGCCCCTTTAACCCCAATCATATGTTGTCAAAGCTCGGTGGGAAGAGAGGAGTTTTGTTCCACTCGTAATGGAGCCAGAGCAAGTTTAGATGGTCGAAAGTAGATCCCAACCTTCCCGCGGTCTGGGCGAGTATTAAGATGCAGAGTTTGGGCCTGGGACCATCTTGTCTCTGTGCACACCGGATCTATGATCCCACTCATGGCAATAAGAGTTGGAGGTTTGCTGGGAAGGGAGGACTGGGCTCTTTGCACTGGTATAGCACAGAGCAAATAATCCTAGCAGAAGCCTGGCTGAATTGCTGGGATTTCTTGGCCAGCAGCACTGGTCAGGGGAGCCCTAGGGGGATCCGTGTTATTTCCACACCTCCAAGCTGCAATCTGCAGGCTGGACTCCCCAGTGCCAATCCATTTTCAAACTGGCGTGGCTCCAGTGAACGAAAGCCCCCATGCATCTCACCAGGGGAGCAGGTGCTTTTGAAGCAACTATAGAAGCAGTGGCGGGCGGTGGGCATGGAGGAAGGGTTGTCATTTCATTTCCATCTGTTTCGCCCATCTCTGCTTTAAATGCTCCTCTTAGCAACTTCCTGGGAAGCTGTGCCAGCCAAATCCGAGAGGCGTCTCGGGGAAGCTGACAGCTTTATCAG
The DNA here is from genome assembly GCF_000455745.1 of Alligator sinensis. NCBI lineage: Eukaryota > Metazoa > Chordata > Crocodylia > Alligatoridae > Alligator > Alligator sinensis. The sequence goes on from NW_005841952.1 coordinate 357,795, forward strand.
GCCCTAAATGCTCGCCGGGTGCGTCTCTCCTCGTTTGCTATTTGCACATGGTGTTTTTGCTGATGATTCGGTGAAATCCCTCCGTGTCAAAGAGCTCCTGCCTCTGAGTCACGTGCGCAGCCTGCTTGCCAGGGGCATCTGTGTGCTGTAATCCACCTAAGTAGCACAGTGACATGCACAGAGACTCCTGGTGGGAAGGGAAGGTGCAAAGACAGGGCAGCCCCGGGCAGAGCACTTACACTGCCTGATTCGCGGGTCTGCAGCCTGAGCAAGAGTCATCCACCGGTGTCAGTGGACTGCCAGGCTGACTCAGAGACTGTCCTACCTTGTGCTGGGGAAGTACAATGCTGGAGGGAATCTTCCCCTTGTGCTGCCGGGATGGGATAGATGCCCCCCGGCTTGCTTGAGCGATAGGGCAAGTGTGCCGTGCACAGCTGGCAGAGGACACGAGTGGGCCTAAAGGCCTAGATGTGGCAGTCAGCAAGCAGGAGCGGGAAGCATGCATTTTTAAAGAGCACTGCAGAGCTTCTTGCTGCCAGGCCTCCAGAGCTAGCTTGCCCTGCTCTGCAGCTGCAGCTGTGGCTTCTGGCCTCGTTGCTCACAGATTCACTGCCTGTCCCATAGCACAAGGGTAGGCGACCTGGTAGGGATCTGGTCCTGGCTGCAATTGGGGCAATGGTCCTTCTTGCTGAAGGAGAAATGTGCTGTCTGCTAAGAATCGGTGACCTGAAGCAACACATGGCCACACAAGTCATGCATGCACATGCCTGCAAATGCACACGCCTGCAAATGCACACACATGTGCTTGCATACATTCGCAGCCATGCAGGGTGTACTCCATTCACACACAAACATGAAGAGTGAGCACCTAGTTCCCTTGTCATCCACGACTGCACGCTCACGCACTTCAGACATGAAAGGCCATGCATATAGTGCCCCCCTTTGCTCACACCCCTGAGTGCAAGCACACACGTGCATTGTGCTTTCCTAGGTACTGGATGCCATCAGGTCCTGTATGCAAGCTACTTTCTAATACTATCTCTGTTACTGCAGACATGCCTGCAAAGAGCCTTTGGGAGTGGAGGCTGTTGCAAGAACCCAGCTGTTAGGAAAAGAAAGAGGCAAGGAGCCTCTCTCTGAATCCCCTCTGTGCTTTTCCAAGGGGCCTGTGCAATTTCAAGGGGCATCCTTGGGATCAGACCATGGCTGTAGGCTGTAGCACAGCTTCACTCCTGGGTTTGCTTCTGTGACACATTCCTCTTCTATCACGGGGAGCGACAGGTTGGCCCAACTGTCCAGGAGCTGGTTAGGGAAACTAACTGCATCTGTGAAAGTGCTGATGCAGGGACCCTTGGTCCCCTTGCTTGTAATTGTTAGTGACGTGGCACGCCGCAGCCCAGGGGTGAGCAGCCCTGCCAGATGCAGCCTACACACTTTTGGTCTGACCTGTTCACTCAGCTGTCCAGAAGCATTTCATACAGGCTGCTCTTATCCCCATCACCACCCAGGCTGTTCCCATCCATGTCTCTCCCAGCTTGCCTAAGCCTTAAGCCTGGAGGAGGAACAGGTGCTGGGGGGGAGTCCAGAGAGACAGCACTGGAGAGGCACTTTTAGAGCTAGGAAAGTCGTGCATATTAAGCAGTTTCTTTTTTAAAAAACCCACAAAGGGAAAAACAGCAGAATTTCTTTTCTGCCGTCTCAGTCTTGGTGCCAGTTCAGAGCTGTCAAGCACTCGGGTGCTGGCAGCAGCGCCATACCTAGACTCCTGGTGGCCCTGGGTGCCCTTTGCTAGAGATAATGATGATAATAATTGGACAACGGGGGAAAAAATTACCATTTTCGGGCCCCCTTTCTCTCTGGGTCCTGGGCGGCCCCCCGGTTCGCCCATGCCTGTGTCCGGCTCTGGCTGCCAGACTTGCAGCTAGCACTGGAGCAGAGCTCCAGATCTGGGGTTACCTTGCCTCAAGCGCCTGTAGTCCCAGGCTCAAACAGGATACATTCAACCCTTTTCAAGATGCGATTAGGCCGTCGTTTTGGGGCGTGTGGGTATCTCACCTTTGATCATGTATGCCGAACCCCATAGTGAGATCCGACCCTGAATGAGCTCCTTCGGCTGCCTCTGCCTCGAGGACGGGATTAGTAAATGCTGTGTGAGCCACTTCACCATGCTCTAGATTAACCTGGACGTTCTCGAGCAGGTTTGGGGCCGGTTCGTTTGTACGTTCAGGACGGCTGAGATGGTGCAGACCACACACTGGCTTGCTGCAGCGTGGTCTAGATCAGATGGCAAGATTTTGAATGGGTATCACATGTGCGTCCTCCAGATTTGGACGCCAGCTGGTTCCAGACTCCCATTCTGGACTGGGCAACTGGCTTCTGCATCGTAGCCGGTAGGCTCCACCGCCCATAGTGCAGTGTTGCTCTGTCACGAAGAATAGACCAACTCATTTTTAGAGGTTGGATTGATGTGGGTTAATGGCTTATATATAAACCAATCAGTACATTCTGCATTAATGTATTTCAGAACATGAAGTGGATTCTCTTAGTTCTTTCTTCATTAGATTGATTTCGGGCTCGGGCATTTCTAGCATGGACAGGGAGCCTGTTCTAAATTAGCGAGACGCTATTTTTGTAAAGGAGCAATCAAGAGGGGTCCATTGTTAATCAGGTGAGTGGGTTCTGCAGAGCTCTGTCTTGCAGCTTCTCTCCCTTCACTGAGGTCACTCCAAGTTCAGTGCGCTGCAAGGGGTTTATGATTTCTTTGTGATGGAGGTACAATATGAATTGATTTAAAAATAAACTTTGGGGGGCTGAGGTAATAAATGAATTTTATTGTTGGTCCTTTGATCTTTCCCCCATGGGATCAGCTCAGCATATTCTCTTGCCTCCAGATTACAACCCAAATCAGTCTGGTCGGACAGATCTTACTGCTCCTCTTTTTCATTCTCCACCTTGGTGGGGGTTTTTTTGAAAGAGATGAAGCCTCAGATCTGAAGCACAGCCGCCAGCTTCAGGGTCTTTGAGACCTGGGCTGGGATACAAATATTGCAGCTCTAGCTAACTCGGGCACACACGAGTGGAGCTCTGTACTGAAACACTCGTTGCTGGAGCCAACGTTTCCCATGGGGTCCTTATAGAATATTGAACAGGGAAGGTAGTTTTGTGCCTTTATGTATCACAGAGTCAGGAAAAGTAGGAGCGCTCCATCACTATCTGCAGACTCCCTTTGAAACCCATGAAATTAAAGACTTGAAATGCAACAGGATTGATTTAATCTGGGAGCTAATATCATTAATTGGTGCCACCCATTTTTATCAGCCAACTTTATCCCTGAACAACTCTCCTCAACCATATGCAAAAAAAAAAAAATGTGTATAACATCTGTAAAAATATCTGTAAAAAAATGGCTGTAGTGACTGATTCCTTTTGAGATCTATGGATAGAAAGTTGCATGCTAGAGCGGACTATTAAAATAATGTGCATATAATTCATTGGGGATTGTCTCCCCTGCTGTTTTCACCCACAGCTGGGTTCTCCTATCAGCATTAGCACCAGGATGCCATCTTTGTCCACAGAAAGAGAATTATTGCTGCATTTTTCTAAGGGGTCCATCTCTTCCTTAACTGTACAAGGCTCCGCCACCACCAAAGTCCCACCTAAGATGGGCAGTGAGTTACTTCAGTCAAACCCATTGAGTTAGGCACACCCCAGCTCCACAGCAGTCTGGCGCTCCCCAGTAAAGACAATGCAGAAGCTCCTTCAGCAAAATAATGGATCTTCTGAAGAGCAGCAGCCCCAGCACCTACACAGTGATGCATTTCCATCCTGCCTCCTGCTCTGCCCTGGAGATGCTGATGCAGTGCTTTCCTCCACGTGCCCATCTTCTTCAGGTTCCTCGCTGCACCTGATCTGTCCGGGAGCTGCTCTGAGCCGGGGTTAAGTGAGCCCAGAGCTCCCCACATTACAGAGACCAGGAACCCTGGAGCTGACGGGCTGGCTCAAGACCCAAGTCTCATCCACCACACTAGGCAGACTGGAGCCACTAGGCAGTGGATGCTGGAGGCAGTGTGTCCCTGGAGAGGAATGGAAGAAACATCTGGCATTTGGCCTTGCAGCTGTGGAGAGCACTGGCAACCCCAATCCATGGCCTCATATCACAAGCACCTTGGGCTTTTTTTTGTACTCCCCAAGAGAAGCCATGCTGATATGACATGGGTTGTACAATGGTCACCCAGAGGCTGGCCCCACGATGCCCATTTCTGGTTGTGCATTCGCTGTCCATCCCCGTCGAGGGCATGGCTGGGAATCTGTGATGCTGAAATGCGCCCCCAAATCCTTTGCAGAAACTTTTGGTGGGGCACTACCGAGGGCTCCTGCTGCAGCTGAGTGAACAGGAAGAGCCAGGATGCTCTGGAGGAGGGAACGGCTGGCAGGAGAGGTTGCAGGGGGAGTGAGTGAATGAACAAGGAGGTTTCCTGAGTTGCAAAGGATAAATGAAGAGGTTTCACATCTAGGCTCGGTCTGAAACACCCAGTGCACCTCAGGACAGCCTGCCCACACAAGGGCACCCCACCTGCCCCAGAATGCCCCATTGCCCATTCTCCTGCTCCAGCTGCTCTGCAGGGTCCTGCATTACCTGAGCTGTGCTGCAACCCCTCATCCTTCAGCAGCTCCGGGTCCTTGCTGCCTGGGACCTTGCTCTCCTTGGCACCAGTTGCACGGTGCTGGTGCGGCTGGTGGTTCAGTAGGTGGCACTGTTCACTTGAGTCCTTGCTCCACAGACCTCCTGGTCTGATGCGAAGGGGGCCTGGCTGATTGCTAGGGGCCAAGCAGAGCCCCTGCTAATGGGGCCATTTGCAGTAAGGAAAGACTGAGCTGTGATTTTTGCAGGAACTGGAAGGTAACCTCTCTTCCCTGCCCAGTGCTAGGTGTGGAACCAGGCTGGGATACCTCAAAGGAGGCCTTCCTTCCCACTTGCAAACAGCGGTGCAGCATTTCTGACCCCCAGTCCCATTCCACCCCAGACGCTGCTGCCCTTCAGTCCCGGGGAAAAGCAACCCATGGGGAGCCACATCCTGCAGAGCTTCATTTCTTCCCACCCCACAAACAGGCCTGGATTGCAGTGATTGAAGCAAGGGTGGGAAAAGTTATTTACAACTGGCTTAGGGGGGAAAAAAAACCCTGCAATACTCATCACTTTAAGAGAGGCACCAATGATTAAAAGCGGCAGGCTGACTGCATATTTTGACACAGCACTCTTTCTCCGAGTTACCTAAGCTTCTCCACCGTTGCTTGTTGCCAAGTTTCAAGGTTCATTGTTCCCAATCTTTGCTAAAGGAGCATTTAAAAGCTCAATTTTTCCCCCCACTTTTTTTTTTTACTGGCACCAATTGGAAAAAGAAAGGAGGGGGAGAGGAAAATAATCATGATTGTGGTGGCTTCATTTGTGCAGGTGAAAATTCATTTGGTGTTTCGTCTCTCATTTAAAAATCTTTTCTCTTAGCACCTGTCCTTTAGTTTGCACTCCTGTTATGCAGTCAATCATCCCAGTGCCTCTCTCTCTCTGCAGTGCAAACAACATATATCATATGACAGCAGAAGTTACAGGAATGCTTTGTTACCTGTTCCCAATCATTTGCAATGCACAAGAATAGCCATGATGGCAATGAATTCACCTAAGGGCTTAGATGCGAGTCAGGCTGCTTTGCCCAGAGATCCCTTTGGAATTATTTTTCTGCTGTTTTTTTTTTTTGGCTTGGAAGCATGTCATTTTTAATTGTTAGCACCTCTGCAGGGTGCCATGCCAGAGGCCCCCATTATCAGCTGGTGTAAATCAGTGTAACCCCATTGGATTCCTATGAAGCACATTCCACCTTCATGGCCTATTGATTTCAGTGGAATTATGCTAATTTTCCCCAGCTGTGGATCTGGCTGTAAAACTCTGTTTAAAGACTCATAGTCCCCCCCACCCCCTTCCCCCTCACATCATCATTGCCAGGAGGTAAGGATTGATCAGAGCAATTAGGGAAATGCCAATTTTTTTTGGCAGACAGTATTTTTCATACAAGTTTTTGGGAGGAGAATTTCCATGAAATGTCTTTGGTTTTGTTAGAGACCCACATCTTAAAAAAACAGGCTTTGGTTTGTTTCTTCCATTGTAAAATTCATAAATTTTTTTGATGGAAGCCAACAGTTTTCAGTTTGAGGCTTATGGGGGTCTGGGATTGGAAGACATGGGTTTTTTTAGACATTTTTCAATCTTACATACCAACCAGCCTGGAGGAAACATGTCCACTGAAGTCCATCTCAACTAGGGGGAACACACATGATGTGCATTTAATATATGGAGGAAGATTCAAGTTTAGGAGTGGGACTTGGCCTGATACAGGTAAGGCTAGGGGGCAGGACTGACGCAAAGGTAGGATGTAGACTCCCTAGTCTGCAGGCCTATTCCTGAGTTACTAAGCTGCACTCCCTTGCTGTTATTCTCTGTAAGACTCAATGCAAGATACCTGGGCTCCACTGAAAACAATGGCAAAACTCCCATTATGAATCACAGAAAATGAGGGTTGGAAGGGACCTCAGCAGGTTATCTCATCCAACCTCCTACTCAGAGCAGGACCATCCCTGATCGTGCATTAGTTGACAACTGCAGTCAATGGGAATGTTGGAGAAAGTCGTGTTTCTGGCTCAAACAATTTGCTTCAAAAAATGAACCTTTTTTTTTTTTTTTGCTCCCTTGGAAAAACCACGTTGCAATGACTGACGGGAACAGCTCTCAGCCCATGCCATGCTGGGTTTAATTTTTACCTGCAAAGTTTTCTTTTCCCATTTATCAGCTCCTGCAAGGCTGGATAGGTTTTTCTTCCCTTCTAGTTCAAAAGCAGAATCAATACCAGGAATGGTCAGGCTGCTTGCAGTTCATGACACGTATGTGTTGCTAACCCACAATGCAATTCTTGTGTCTCATTTTTCATATGGACTGTTTCTGGGAAAAGACAGTAAAACAGAGAAAGAAAAGGAGAAAAAGACAGAGACAGAGAGATTTACCCAGTGATCGTGCAGAACGAGAACTGACAGGTTCTGCATTGTTACATGCTTTGAACAAAAAAGGACACCTCACTTTGCCCTTCCAGAAGTGCTTGCCAATGCTTTATGTGCATCTGTTCCCTTCACTGTGAACGTTGCCGGAGGGGCCTCCTGGCTTTGGGCTTGGGCTCGCACCTGATCTAAGGTGAGCCACGGCAGACAAGGCATTC
>NW_005841952.1:365084-366233 GCF_000455745.1 Alligator sinensis
CTGACTCCTCATCCCGTCTCTGCTACTGAACCAGAGCAGGCCCATGGGCTTGTCTGTGCCTTAGTGTCCCCATTCCTCAAGCAGAGAGAGCAAAACCCACCAACATGGGGAGCTCTGGGGAGTTGGACAGTGCTAGAGCTTGGAAAAGGCAGCACGGCCTTGCTGAAGTCGGTGCTGATCCATCCCAGCTACGGACCTGGCTGTGTAGCAAGAGTCATTAATTTGATTGTTGGTTCTCTCAGCTAGGTCCAAACTTGCCCAATATTTGGGGTGACTGGATCTGGAGTTTTCAATATGGCCTCTCTCTGGGTGTGCATAGGTAGAGCCCTGACTCCAAGTGCAAAGTCCTGCACTTAAGACGGAGCAATCCCATGCACCGGGACAGGGTGGAGGCCGACTGGTTGGGCAGAAGCTCTGCAGGAAAGGACCTGGGGGTGACAGTGGAGAATAAGCTGAATATGAGCCAGCAGTGTGCACTTATTGCAAAGGAGGCTAGTGGCATCCTGAGCTGCATTGGGAGGAGAGGTGATGGAATCTCATCCTTGGAGGTTTTTAAGACCCGGCTAGACAAAGCCTTGGCTGGCATGATGTAGTTGGGGCTGGTCCTGCTTGGAGCAGGGGGTTGGACTAGATATGACCTCCTGACGTCCCTTCCAGCCCTCATGTCCTATGATTGTATGAAATGTCCACATCTGGTAGTAGCTCCTGATGTGCTATGTTACAGCTGAGGCACCCCTCAATTTAAAACTCGCAGTTCACTGACTCTTCTGGCCCTGAAGGGGCAGGAAAGCCCCCTTGGCCATGGTCATGATGCTGGAGGGAGCGTCAGAGTCCCTTGGGGAGGGCAGGTCACAACACGGTGAAAAGGGGTGTTTTAAAAGGCAGTCTCAGTATAACTGGAGAGTTATACTGGTAGGTCTCCAGTGGGTCTCCAGTGAGGTGCTAAGAGCAAAACTCCCAGTCAGCCAGCTTCAAATGAACCTTAAATTTACCGAAGAAAAGAAACCACCTTTACCAGAGGTGGGGATGCCAGAGATAGTTGGGATCTCAGTTGAAATCTCGGTTGGGATCTCGGCTAGGCTTGGGCTCTCCCGAGCCTAGCCTCCACTGCCTTGGGAGATTTTGGTCAAAAGGCTGCATCCCCTGGGA
>NW_005841952.1:366261-371247 GCF_000455745.1 Alligator sinensis
CTCCACTGCCTTGGGAGATTTGGGTCAAAAGGCTGCATCCCATGGAAAGGATGATCCAAAAGGGTTTGAGGAAACACATCCCTATGGGGTTTCTGGCCTGTTCTGCCCCGACCAAGACCAGGGAGAAGGAGGGAAGTTTGGAGAAGTGGTTCTGGTTTGGCCCTGTTTCCACCATCGGTCTCTATTTCTTTCTCTCCTCCCTGCCTGTGGCAAAGGTACGGAGCCCACTGAGCTTCACGGCAGGAGCACGGACGCCTGAGGAGGGCTCGGAGCGGCGTTCTCCGACTGAGTGACAAGCGGCAGCTCGATACTGTCTTCTCCATGCCCTCCCCTCGAGCGAGCGGGCGCAGCCACCGTATCTGTGCTCCAACACCTTCCCTCTCCCAGAGAGATAAACCCATCACTCAGGGCAGCCGGGAGCTGGGATTTTGCTAGAGAGCAGATTTTTCCCTGTTGGTCCCCCACCTCCCCTGCCTCCTAATCTCTCTCGGTGACAATATCCCTCTTTCTCTAACACTGTGTGACACCCCTGGCACACCGGCCTCCGAGTCAGCACTGATCTGGGGGCTTTCAAGCCTGCCTGTCAAGAGGGAAGGAGACGGGGAATGGATTTGGAGTGCCAAAAGTTGCTTGTTAGAGGCTCAGGGAGGGTGGAAACGCTGCCTCCCATGAGCTGCTGACTCCTCACTTCTGCCCACAGAGCACAAAAGCAGCAGAGAAAATCCTTCTTAACACTGGTAGCCTAAATGCGAAGCAGAGTTGCTGGGCTGAGCAGGTTTGGAGACAGCACAGCTGCACTTTTTAGTGCAAGCTGGGGAGAGATTGAGGAAAGGGACAGAAACCGTGGAGCTAATCCATCGAGGGGGCTTGGGTGCTGCTGGTTCACAAAGAAGGGAAAACTGGGGTTGGCACCTGGATCCCTAGGGACTCCCCAGGGGGGGACCCCTTCCCAGCTTGGCCCAGCTCTCTCCAATGCATTTGGGGACTGGGAAGAAAGCCATGAGGAATGCAGCCCTTGGCTTATGTTCAGCCTGAAGGATCCTAGCAGTAAGGGATGACATGTCCAACTGGATGGTGCAGTCCCTACCTCCAAAGCTAGTTCAGGATTGGACACGTCTTGTTGGACCGGGACATTTTGGGTGGAAATTAGCAGGTATCAGAAGCCACATGTAATACCTAGCCTAGTCCATGGAGCTGCACTGAGCCTGATGTCTTTTATTTCCCCCTGGAGCTGCTTCCCTAACAGGGCAGTGGTCCTGCAGATCTCACTGGCCTTCTCAGCGCTAGCTCTTGTGGGAGAACGTGTGTCCCATGTTAATGGGGACCAGCACACGACACTTTCCAACTGAAGTAGAAACAGCAGGGCCAGGGTCTCTGCCTAGTCAGCACATCTCCAGAGTGTCAAGCTGGCATCTGCAGCACTAGGGTGACTTGACTTATAAGCAACTTATCAGACCCTGCCACCCAAGGTCTGATTCAAAGGCAGCTGAAATATGTCCACTGATTTTGAAGAGGCTGGGATCAGACCTTTCAAAGCAGCACTGTCCATCTCCATCGCCGTAGTGTTTGAGCTCCTTGTTCCTGGCTGTGTCGTCTGTGACTGCTCTATCATGCCCCATATGCAAAATTTAGCCATTCGTGCATCCCTCCATCTCTCAGTGGCATGACTCTCCTGTCATGTTTTCACTGTTCTCCCCGTGTATTAGATGTTTGCAAGTCTTTTTGCTTTGCACTATATCAGCTACAATTGAGCCTAAAACACCAAACAGCTGCAATTTCCGTTAGTTCTCTCTCGCTTGCTCTCTCTCTCTCTCCTTTGCTCGAGTTTTTAATTTGCTCTGGACTCTGCTTGAGCAATTTTTTGGAGAGCGTAGCTTATATTGGTGTATTCAAATGAGCAGAGCAAATATGCTAAGGAGATCCAAAGATAGCTCAGCATACTCAAGGTGCGCGCAGCCCATGATAAAATCTTTCCAGGTTGTTCTGATCTCAGTGAGCTCTTCTTCCATGCACAAAGTCAGACGTCCTTCTGGGCTGCATGCAACTGTCCAGTGCAGGGATGAATTTGACTCTCTGATGACCTGGTATAATTGAGAATAATCCCATTGGTGCCAATGGTTTTAATCGGCGTTACACCCATACACCACAGTCTGGATATAACCCATAGCAGGTATATGCATATAGGCAAAATGCACAGATAGTACGTGTCTCATGCCTCTGCTTTACTGTTTTAAAAACCTGTATGTTTGTGTGCTGCAAAGGCATCGTTGCACACACACACAGCTTGTGCAAGCACCCCAGCACCCTCACATCTGCTGCCCCTTGGCAGGCAAGAAGGGTGGATTCATTGATGTTCTTAGGGCTGGATGCACACGGGAATCAATCCACCATCAAAGTGATGTTGTCCCAGAATGATTGCTCCAGTGTGTAACCTTCCTGATTATTTGGGGATACGATGTCCACATAAGGACTAGTTTATCCTCCAAGAGCAGTTCCAGCCAATTTCATTCTGTGATCTCATTCTGATTGTGGAGAAAACTTGGAGAGAGAGAGAGAGAGAGAGAGAGAGAATCTGGGCCAATTTTTAATTAACAATAATAATGATTATTAGGGGATTAGGGTTGGAGTTATTTGCCTTAGGGAGAACTGGTCACTGCTTCCCTATGATTGCAACGGGACAATATTTAATCACATCTGGAAGTCTGCCCTGGGTTCTTTCATTCTGCATGGGCAGCTCTTTGCTGGTTTGAGAACAGGGATGAGAGAGGGAATCTCCTAGTGCCCAGCACATGTCAGCAGGAGATGGAGCTCTGCATGGTGCTGGCTTCGGGTGTGGAGCACTGAAATGTGATGGGAGGCTGTTGTAGCCTTTGCTGGGTGTGATGCGGTCTGTCGCCAGCAAGCAGAACTGGGACAAAGGCGGTGATCACATGGACCAAGGGAGCTGAATGGTTTCTGGTACAGGGCCAGATCCTCACTTCTGCCATGATAACGTGCAAAGGAAACCAGCTGAGCCGGCCAGTGGAGCTCCTGGCAGGGGATTTCTCTGGTGGCAAACCAGAAGAGCCAGTTCTTGATCTGATCACTCAATGTAGGTGCTTAATTGAGGAGTCAAGCAGCCTGCCATGGTCAATGCAGAGCTCTGCCCTCTTGTTCTCTGGCATGTGCACACTTAGGAGGCACCTGCCTTTGGCTTAACATGAAGCACGCTCATCTAATGTGGACTAGGGGCTGCTGCAGGGAAGCTCAGACAATCTGCAGACCCCTGGTACTTCCCCTTATCCGTGGTGGCCGTAGGGTTGTTGGGGCCCTGGGCAAGACGGTCATTTGGTCTTAATTTTGGAGACCTATAAACATTTTCGATTTCAATTTCACTTTGCCCTATCTATGAATCTGCAATAAAAATCTCTTACTACAATATTGATAATACAAATATTCAGCATAATTAATTTTTATTACAACTGGAGTGGAGAATATCAGTGCCCCCTAAATTATGAAGCCCCCTAAAGTGTGAGGCCCCGGGTGGTCACCCCCTTTGCCTTCCCTTACAGCCGCTACTGCCCTTATTGCACTGAGAGGGTGTGAGACCCAGAGGGAATTTAGTTTCCGAGGGACGAGACATCTGCTACCTTTTGGCAGGGATGAGTCTCGGGCCCGGTATTTTACAAGCAGTTTAAACAAGTGGGCAGCAGAAAACCCTGACGCGAGTCACCCCCGGGAAGCAGAGCGTGATTGTGCCGAGCATGATCAAGCCTGAGCCTCTGAGCATTGTTTTCCCATGGATCGGCGACAAGCAAATGAGCATCTTCAGGAGCCCTGGCACAGTTCTTCGGCGCTGGGCCGGGTTCCCAGCTCAGGGCACAGCAGGGATTTGCGTGTGTCAATATTAGAAGGCAAACACCGGGCACAGAGGACTACGGAAGAGCCTGCCGCCCTCCTGCTTTTGTGTTTTGTTTGTCAACACTTCTCTTTGTTTCCTGACATGAAGTGGAAGTGTTTGGCCAGCTCTTTGGCGGGCGGTCCTGTTTGATGGGGACCTCGGTCCGTTGGACTTCCCTACCCAGCCTATCTCAACATCTACCATGCCTGGAGGGTGCATGGTGCAGCCCACCCGAGGGGCTGCTCGCGGTAGAAACTGCCAGCCTCCCACTGCTGATGATAAATCACAGGAAACCAGGGCTGGCAGGGTCTCCAGCAGGTCCGTCCAATCCAGCGATTCTCAACTGGGGTGCCATGGCACCTCAAGGTGCCTTGAAATCCTTTCAAGGGTACCACACAGTGTTAACCCTGTTAGGTTTGCCAACATGATTCACAAGGTAAACCCAGAGATTTCAAATTGAAATCCATAGCTATGGTCTTTCTGAGCTTTTTGCAACAGAAACATAGCTCTAATATTTTTCTGTAGTCAAAAAGAAGAGTGAAAACTAAGAGCTGGTATTTTCTGCAGGTGCCTCCTGTCTATCCAGGGGTGTCCTGAGTCTAAAAAGGTTGAGAACCACTGATCTTATCCAAGGACCAGGCCCATCTAAACCACTCCATCCAAATGTTTGTCTAGAATACACTTAAAAATATCCAGAGGTGGAGATGCTACATCTTCCCTCGGAAATCTGTTCCTTCGTGGTTAGAAAATCCTTCCTAATATCCAGCCTAAATTTCCCATATTGCAGGTTCAGATGGTAACTTCTTTTCCTGTCCCCCACAATCGCACAGAATAGTCCATCTGTTAGTGTTAACTTCTTTACAACCTCCCTTCAGGTAGTTGATGACTGATATCTATTCTTCCCTCAATCCTCCCGTCTCCAAACTAAATAACCCTAATTCTTCTGACTTTTCCTGGTGTGCCGCATTAGAGAGGCGTTCCACAACAGTTGGTTAAGGCTTGTAATGCCTTAATATAATAGGTAAGAGGGTAAACCTAGGTAAACTGAGTCACACACAGACAAACATAGCTTGCTTAAGCATACCCTGCAGGCCATTTGTTCAGCA
>NW_005841952.1:371278-397397 GCF_000455745.1 Alligator sinensis
CTTTGTGACTTCACTGGGACTACACTGATTTACAGCAGATTATAACACGGCCCAGTAAATCAGCGGTGAAACCAGAGACCAGATTCATTCTTGGTGTCACTCTTGCCTAGATAACCATGAATGCTACATGTTTTAAAGCTGCTTTATTTTTTTTTATTTTTTAAGGCTTAACACTGAGTCTTAGCATTGGGTTTTCTGGAGCTTCGTGCTATCGTTACTCCACTGATTGGAGGCGATTGATTCCCACCAGTTTAAGTGAGATCTGAATCAGGCCCTTTGGGTATTAAATAATATCTCTCTGAAAGCTAGGACAGAACAGATATTTCTCCTTTATACTGCGGTGCATTAAGCGACTTTATTGTTTGGTGTCAAACATTAGGCGGGTGTTATATCACTTTTTGGTATGTGCGTGTGTAATGAGACAAGCAGGATGCTTTATAGAAGGGAAGGATTTATTTTGTGGCTTGAGTCAAGGAGCTTGTTTCTCAGCTCACGTAAATCAACAGAGCTCCATTGACATGAATGGAGCTCTCCTGATTTACACCCAGAAAAAATCTGCTCAAAAAACCCTCAAACTGTGACTCAAAACATTTGCATTCTACTCCTGGCTCCAGTGCCAGGGAGCAAGACACGTCACTGCTCTGTGCCTCAGTTTACTTTTCTCTTCAAAGGGTTATAACAAAGGTTCTCGACCTTTTTTAAGACCCGAGGCTCCCCTCATTAGACTCAAGGCACCTCTCGGTTAATGCCAGCTCTCAGTTTGCACTTATTTCTTGACTGTGGAAAAATGACAGAGCAATTCTTCTGTTGCAAAAAACGCAGAACAGCCACAATGGGTCAGAATGGTTTTAACACTATAGATTCCCATTCAAAATGCCTTGGTTTCATTTGTGGAGTGTGTGTAGGGGTTTGCACACCTAACAATGCTGATATTGCAGGGCACCCTTAAAAGGATCTCATGGCACCCCAGGGTGCGTGGTTGAGAATCACTGGGTTGTAATAATGCTGCCTTCCCTTGCATACATTGCATGCCGTGGTCTTCATCATGGTTTGTTGTATATTTTGAGAGCCTAGGATGGGTGCAGCTGTCTATGGATGCAGGACATATAATAGACCCAGTCTCCCCACTGTATTACAAGACTATCAAAAGGCAGGAGAGGCCTATTCTACCACCATTAAAAGGCAAACCCTGCCCAGCCCCTGCCATCCTGGGCTGCAGCATGCTCATTTGCTGTCTGGGGATGGGATGGGATGGGAGCTCTCTAGGCAGCACAGTGGAGCTGGGAGGGGATGGAGTGACCCAAGGTTGAAAAGCAATCCACTTGACAAGCCAAGAGGACCACTGAGTTGCACAGATGCTGAAGGCCAAAGCTGCCCCAGCCCCTGGCATCCTGGGCTGCAGCATGCTCATTTGCTCTCTGGGGATGGGATGGGAGCTCTCTAGGCAGCAAAGTGGAGCTGGGAGGGGATGGAGTGACCCAAGGTTGAAAAGCAATCCACTTGACAAGCCAAGAGGACCACTGAGTTGCACAGATGCTGAAGGCCAAAGCTGCCCTCATTTGGCCCCAGTTGCCCCTCTGTGAAAGCAGCTGATGCCTTCTAAGAGACAGTGGGAGGTTTTGTGGCTATTACTCTGGCCAAGGAGTCGGGAGATGAGAGTTAAATCTTCTGGGTTTTTACCTTCTGTCACCTAACAGGCCTTCACAGAACAGGGGCCAATTCCCCCAAATTCATGGCAACAGCAAAAAGTATACGAGTGGCAGGGAGGCACTGCTTAGTCCCTTGCTCCATAACACAGAGGCACAGGAGCTTCTCAGCAAAGGAGCTGTTATATGTAGGCACAAAACATATTTCCTCCAAAGAACCACGTTCACCGAAACATGGCGACTACTCTAACTGAAACTCCCCTTCGGCAGGGCACCCAGCACAGGACATTTCAGCCCAGATCGGCTTCCTTTCAGACAAGTTAGAAGCAACCAGAAAACAGGGTCTTATCAAGGGCAACCTTAACTGAAGGTCTCACCTGCATTACATGTTGTCAAGCCTGCCGAGCAAGCTAAGGTCACATCAGGAACGAAAGGAGAAGCCCAGCCCAAAGGCGACGTGCCCCTCCAGGTCTGCGGTCATCAGATAAAATCCCCCCCAGGCTGCGGAGCGCGCGCGGATGCTCATTGGCATGTGTTTGAGGAATTGATTGCTCGTGGCAGAGTCTCGTGGAAGGCAAGCGGCGCGTGTGAGCTGATGCTGACAAGTGAAATTGGAAGCTCACTGCTGTTTGACAGGTATATTATTCCAAGTGCCCTCGATTTATTTACAAAACAAGGAGCTAAGATCCCTGAAATGATGCAAGTCAGAACTCCAGAGCCGTGAGAGACCCAGCTCCAGAGCCCTTTGGAGCTGGCCTCAATTTGCTTGACATTTCAAATAGATGATGGGGGAGGAAGGCAAAAAGCAGGGAGTGAACACATCAAAGTTTATTTTTCCTGGTGCCTCCACCAGGGAGAGAATGGCTGCCAGCTCTCCATTATGCTTTCCACAACCACGGGCTGCTTCAGCATGAGTGTGACTCCTTTTCCCCACCACCGTGTGGGATCTGCCATGAGCAATATCAGGGCTCCAAATAATCTCGCTGTTTCCTCTCACGGTGGAAAGACAGGACGAAAGAGAAATGGGGAGGCATTGAGAAGTCCTGATGATTTCATGACGATATTATGAAGGGGAGGAGGATGGAGCCGTTCTGCGCACCTGGGCCAGAGTTGCAGATGAGTCGATGTGACCTTGAGGTCAGAAGGACCGGGGGACAATGCCAGGTCTCACAGCGCCCTGTCTTTGCCCATTGCTAGGAGAAGGCTATGTTGGGCTCGGACTCCTTGCTCTCCCTAGCGTAGCTCCATCCCTGCCTTGTGTCCTTTACATCTCTACTCAGATCTCTTCCCTCAGCCCCTAATGGTCTCCTTGGGGTCCATCTACCACATCCACCTTGGTATCTCAGCTCAGGCTACCCCTGCATGAGGATCAACCCCACCTGCCCTGCCTCACCTCTCTCCTCCCTTCAGCCCCCTCTCAAAAGCTGCATCCTTGGACTTGCATTTAGATGAGTGTGTGAAGCACTGATCCTGCACCATGAAGCCTGGCCCCTTTGGGGAAGCCTTCCCCGCCCATTGTGAGCTTTCCCCCATTGGCCTGAGATCAGTGCAAATGCTCTGGAAGTCTGGTTGTTGGAAAATGCTCCCCCTGCCTTTCGGTAGGTAATTTCACCTGTCTCAGCTCCTCATTTCTAAGGGTGGTGATCATTTGTCCATGTTGCTTGTCTCTTTGCATTGCATTACTCTTTAGGGCAGGCAGCCTCTCTCATGCTGTAGATTTGATATGCTGAGACCCTAGTCGCATCTGGGGCCTGTAGGTCCTATCGTCACATAAATAATAACAGCAGAGTGGGTATGTGATATACTATCTGTCAGGGCGATACCCATGTCCCCTATGGCAGATAGCACAACCTCAGTGCAAACAGCCTGGCCATAGGAATCTCCCTGCAGTGATAGGCATTAGGATCCATCAAGCTGCCTGGAATAGTCTCTAGGCCAGGAGTTGGAGGATGCTGTAGCCTCAGCCACTGCCAAGACCTGGGTAACTGGAAGCACAGCTGCTGTTGGTGCAAGCTCAGGCCCGTGTCTGGTGCACACAGTGTGCGTGTGTTGCCAACGTGTGACTATGTGCATGTGGGTGTGCTCAGAGAGGGGCTGTGCACCTCGGGAGCAGGTGGCTCCTGTGTGCACACACTTTTCTCTGTGTGCTTTTACCCAAGGTGATTTTTCTATTTAAAGTCTGCATGCACAGGAACTCTCTCCAGAACGTGGAGAGCTGGAGAGGCACAGTCCTTGGAGAATCTGGCATGATTAAATGAAACAGATTCACTTCTATGTTAGCAAAGAATTGAAATGGGAATCAGCCTCTGACTTTGTAGCTTTATTCAACTCATGCCTCCTGCCTTCAAGCCCCAATGCAAAATTCATCAGGCGTCAGGCTATAGAAAACTACTGAGACTCTCTGGGAGACAGAGATTATGTCTTGTCCTGAAAGGGGAGTTGCAAAATAGACCTCGGAAGAATTAAGGAAGATGATCTTTCTCATCCTTGAAAGTGCCCTGGCTGAACCTGAATTAGGAAAATGGGTCCCAGCACAGACGCCCATAAAAATGCCGTGCTCTCCATATGAATCTGGTAGCTCCTGCTCTGACCAAGGGACCTGGTGACTGTCTCAGTGGTTTCTAGCTGTACATCTTATAAGGGTGTCAGATTTAAGCCTTACAATGTCTTAATTGTGCCTCAACGTCAGGGCAGATGGTGCACCCTACATGGCGGTGATTATCCTGCTTTCACAGAGATGGCAAGTAACTGGCTCAAAGATACATATGTGATGCTCTGAGCCAAGCCAACACGGTGCATCAAGACCCCAAGGCTGGGACTTTGCTTCCTGAGTTGTTGTTATACAGGGTCTTCATGAAGTCCTGGTGCACTTTTAAACTTTAATAACGTAGGTTGTGCACCAGGACTTTATGAAGCCCCTGTATGTCATTGATGTTATAGTCATGCAGAGAGGGCTGAGCTAAGATCAGAGCCCCATTTATTACATACCAGACACGCACAGAGCTGCAGACATTCTCTGCCTCAAAGAGCCAACAACCTGGATGGCTCAAACAGACACAGGGTGGGATAGGAAGCTGAAGTCTGTAGTGGCCAAGCATCACGCAGCGGGTGGGAATTCCCAGTGCAGTGCTGCACCTGCGAGGCCACTCTGCTCACTAAGGAGTGGTACTTTTAGGCCTTTTCTTGCCTGATTCGGGTGATTCATAATGAGCTCCTGCATTATCAGATAGGCCTGAAGTGGTTGGAAGGTGATAAGGGATGCCCATTGCTATCCAAACGTGCTGCATGGTCATTGCAACTGATGGGATTTTAGCACTATCAGACCCAGACCTCCACCGTCATGGGTGAACCCTAAGTTCACCCTGCCTTCTCTGAGCATTGACACCCTACCCTGTCACCCCTCATTGAGCTACACATCAAAATTAACTCACCCCTGCCCCAGAAAGGAGAGAAGAAGGGCTGCTCATAGGAAACATAGCCATGGTCTTGCCTCACAGGCTCCCAAACTCAGTTTTCTAGGCTCAAATTCAATCCAGGTACAAGAAGGGGGCTTCCCTTCCTTGTGATGCAAAGAGAAAAGGAAAAGACTCCGGTTAAAAACGGGTGGGCTGATAGGGTTAGTTGTTTTATTCAAAGGTATGAAAAGCCCCTGCTGTTTTTTCAGCAGTGATTAGGTGAAAATACACACACACACACGCAGGCTGAAGCCAGGACCCCCCAAGGCTACACAGCACGGTTGGAGATGAGAGACTGAAGAAATCAAAAATTATATGTTGCTGATGTTATGAATGCACTGTGCCCTCAGGTTTGAGGGTTTTTTCCTCTCCCTTGCTTGCGCGCTCTAAATCATATTTTCAATATCAGTATATTGCAGTCACTTAGCCATCGAAGACGAGGATACAGCTGGTCTCTGGCAAAGGAATGAATTTGCCACACTGCCGTCTCCCCGGGTTCTCACGCGCGTGTGTCTCTAGTGGTGCCTCCTCAAAGTTAATAACTCATACGGGAATACATCTTCCAAATGAATAAAACCCCGCGGTCCAAGATGCGTTCAAAGCTGCCAAGTGATCTGTTTACATGCCTCATTCTGGGCCCGGCTGAAACCCTCCTTCCTCTAGTGTGCATCTAGTGTGTGAGTGTGTGTGAACTGTACGGTTTCCACGTCTCTGGAAGAGGTCCCAGATGCCTTCAGCTCTCATTTGAAGTCAATGGGTCTTGCAACTGCTCATTACCTCTCCGAATCAGATTTTAAAAGCATATAATGCGCGCACACTGTGGAATGAAAGCGAGTCTTAGAAAACCAATCCCTTGTTCTTACACCGGGCAGGTTGTGAGTTATTTTATTCTTTTTCATTTATTTTTTTTAGAGATGACCCATTGGAAGGGTCTGGAGGTGAGCCTGAGGACCACAGCTCTCCTGTGCGACCATGGGTGTATCGTGTCAACCAGGATATTGAGGCTCACAGTGGCTAAAGTTGTACGTCTGCCTTCCTATATGGGACATCTCCATAGGTGAAGAATATCTACAGCTTCTACTGAGAGAGGTCATGATAAGCTCATTCTGACTCAGCAGTGCACAGGAGGTTATCCACTTAAGCCATTAGGCAGGCTGCCATCTATTTGTTAAAAGAAGGGAGGATCAGTCTGTATAAGCCAAGAGCTTTGTTCCAGGCTCACACTGAATTCAGATCTTGGCCCCTTGATGCCCAGCCTAATATCGTCATGAAGTTTTCGTGCCCACCCATGCATCTCATGGTGGCCTCTGCACTTCTAGGCTTTAGCTGGTGCACAGACCCAAAGGGGTCTGCATCTCGTGAGGAGGACTGGCTCCCTGACCCTGCACGACTGCTGGGAGATCTTAGGAAAGAGCCTGGTCTCCGCTGACTCTGACCCTATGCTTGAAAGTCCAAGAGATTCAACAAGTCTGGGGATGGCTCTTGTATGAGACGTGCATTGCTTTTTCTTCCTTCAAGAGAAGCAGCCCAGGGTGTCCCTCACCAAGCAGGAACATGATCCAAGTAAAAAACTCAAAACCCCAGAAGCAAGGCTGCTGGCTCTCAATGGACAGCTGAGACTCCTACTTTCAGGAGCTACCATGCACTGGTATGGCTCCTGCCATTGCAGATCTGATAAGAAATCCTTGGCGTGAACCTCATCTTTAATTCCCACCCTGTGGTGACAGGGGCAAGAGGTTCAGCAAACGGGTCTTGAGACGCTGTGTCTTGAAATGGTCACTGGGTGCCTCAGCCAGGCTAAAAATACAAGCCACCTTCTATCCCTGCTGGGATGTTTTCATGATATTGGTAATTTCTAAGTCTGCGCATCGTCCCAGCTACTCACCTGCGATGTGAAAGCGGGCTTTTCTCATGCTTTCCGGCTCACCTTTTTAAGTCTCTTCAAAGCGCAGAATGGAGCAGGCACAAAGACCGTGCGTGAGGGCAAGCAACGATAGTCTCCTCCGTGTCAAAAATAGCAGGTACAGAGGGATTCTTCCTCCCGCCGCTTTAAGCTAACTGATGATCCTGTTCTCTAATTGTACATGTGGCGTCCTTTCCCCAACGCTCTCACCCCACTCCAGCCGGCATCAGGACTCATCCCTTTCCGCCACTTCAGACATTGCAGGCAACAAACACGGAGGCTTGCAGACTCGGGGGCTGCCGGATCAAACGCCCTTTAATGAATGTGGAACCGGTGGCTTCATTAGTGCCAGCCATATGTGCCTTCAGAAGGCTGCTGCGCAGTGAGAAGTACGGGAGCAGAGGTCACCCACGTCTGGATAAAAGCAGGGAGGATCTTGCCTGGCTCTTGGCTGCCTGGCACAGCCCCATCACTGGCAGCGCAGGCCCTTCTTGCTGCAAATGAGCCTCGTTAGTCTCTCTCAGCGCCTGGCTTGCTCTCAGCCACGCCGTTTGATTTATGATGGTTTGTTTAAATGGGGCCCAGACTGGAAGAGGCCCAGTCCAAACCCCTGCCACTCTGGCAGTGCCTACCCCTGATGGGCACAAAGGATGCCTGGGTAAAGGCAAAGGTGTTTAGTCATGTGCCATGCAGAGCAGGATGTTCAAAAGTCCCTGAGTGGATGAGGTGCCGAACACCCTCTGATGGGCCCTGGTCTCTCTTCTTGTATATAGGCAAAACACAGAGCCCCTGGGATCCTGATCCCTGACCCTGACCCTGATCCCCACAGAGTCCTCTCAGTAATGGTGCAAGACAATAAAGCAGGATCCTGCAGAGGACATGCAGCCTCATCACAAAAAGAAGCAGCACTTGGGGAGCAGGGGAGCCCCCAAGCTTTGCAGCTGTCCTGACAAAGTTTGAGCGTTGACTGGATGGAGTAGATCAGATTTATTTTCCTGTCAAGATGGTGCAAAGGGACACCTGGACCCGTCTCCTTCCTGCAGACACCGTCTTCCATGAGTAAAGTGCTGTTCTTCAGCTCCAGAGGAGATCAAGGACTTGGAGCCTGAGGCTTTCTTTACCATTTGGTAGCTGTCTCTGTCACTGTGATGTTGGAGGCAGGGAGTACTGTAGATGGCCCAGCTCCCAGGCAGAAGCTGATCTCCATCCAGAGCCCAAGTCCTGGCTGCCACGGATCAATTAGCAGAGGCAGCTGCAAACATCCCTGCACCGTACTTCGGGATTTAAGCCACTCCAGAGTTTACTGAATTTTCTTCTTTGCACCAAACGGCAGATCCATGCTTGAGACCCCCTCAATGCTGGGGGACACTCAGGCTCCTCACCTCCTAGTTGATACCTTGAGTACAGCACAAGCTGGCAGTGCCTGGAAGCTGAGCCCATTTAATGGGTTCGCAGTGGCCAATGGAGATGCTATGTGCCTAGCCACTGGGTTTGGCCCAACAGCAGCCCCCATCTAACCCGTGGTTCAGAAAGCACCAGCTTCCACTCCTGTCTCTTCTGCAGGCCTGGTCAAGCCGCTTCACCATCTGGTTCCTCCAGCATCCAATGCTCATGCCAAGCCAAGGCAGCTCCTTGGAGGAGCATGCATGGTTAAGCCATGATATGGTTGGAGTTGTCTTTGGCCAGATATTTCACAGCTGAGTCAACTGGGAGCAATTTTCACCTCGAGTCCCAAACAAGACTCAAATTCATGCCTCTGGATCTGCATCAAAAGACCTTGACTGCTCCGCCACCTTCCCTCCTGCCCCGACGCTCTCCTCTCTGCAATGGGTGTAATGGTACCACCCCTCTGTTGTGAAGGGTGGGGAAAGCGCTGTTCCTCACCTGCATCCCGGAGTAGCTCCCGCACAGAAGGAAGGGGACACATGATCCAAAGGGGCTGAAATCCAGCTGGATCTCCCCAGCGCTGGGCTCTGAGGTTCGGGGAACCTGGTCAAGAAGGGTGCCATCACGCTGCATGCACTCCGCGAAGGAAGACTTGATTTCCAGCCTCTCCTCCACCCAGGAAACACAGTGAGCACAGACAACCAGAAGGTCAGAGAGCAGCGCCTGGCTGGGATGATTCCTGCCCCAGGCATTTGGAGCCTGCTTTTTACATCCGACCCTATGACACAGCAAGGTCAAGCCCGCGCTCTGCCATCAGAGCCTTTGCGACCGCCCTCGGCAGCCGAGATCATCTCCGCTTCCCGGATTCCAGAGAGATGCCGGGGACGGTCTGGCATTGATTGATGCTCCAGTGTAAGATGGCAAGGCTGCAGGCTGATCAATACTCTAATAAACACCGCATGCATCACAGCGGCCTCCCTGCTCCCCTCAGCTGGGAAGAGAATGAGAGAGCAAGAGATTAACTCAAGTGCTTAGAACTCCACTTTATGAATAATTGAATCAATGAGCTAGAGAAGGGCCCAAAATGCAGCCAAGCAGCAAGAGGGGCGGTGGGAGGGGAACACTGGGAAAGAAAAAGGCTTTCAAGCTGGAAGCAGGCCGACGGTGGCTTTCATGTTGGACTGGGCATGGCAGCCGCCTCTGATCCGAGGAAGGGAGCTGGGAAACGCTACGGCCGCCGATTGGGGGGACTTGTGTCCGCTGGGTTTTTTTTTTTCCCCGCTGCCTAGCGGGCCGAGGGTGGCTTTCATGTTGGACTGGGCATGGCAGCCGCCTCTGATCCGAGGAAGGGAGCTGGGAAACGCTACAGCCGCCGATTGGTGGAACTTGTGTCCGCTGGATTTTTTTTTTCCCCCGCTGCCTTTTGCAGAGCTGTCTTTCAACTTGTTCTGAATGCTTCCCACGCGAAGCGGAGCAGTTGCAAGAGGGTCCTCTTCTGAATCCTAATGAAAGTCCGGGGAGTGCTGATGGCTTTCTGTGAGCGCGCACGCGTGTGTGTGTATGTGTGTTTTTTTTCAAGTGACTTATCTCTCGGTCGGCAGCGTTCCAGAGACGGCAGAGATCTAACGGGGAATGCAAGGTTCAGACAGCCCCAGGGCTTCTTGAAATCAATCCGACAGCTCCTTCAGATACCCAGTTCCAAGACTGTGTTTTGAAGCTGGGACATACGCGCACGTGCACTCACGTACACGCACGCACGTGCAGAGGGAATCTGTTTGGCGAGGCTGCGATGTTCAGTGAAGAAAAGGCAAGTCTTACATAGGGAGGTTTGCAAGGCTAATGTATTTGAGGAGCCAGGCTTTGAGTGACAGGAGTCATGCAATAGCAGGGATGTATTACCTTCACCCAGGGAAAAAAATGCTGCTTGCACCTTGCCAGAGTGTGGATATATTCAGGGGCAGTCTGATAAGGGCCATACACAAGAGCGAAGGTCTACTGTGATGGGTCAGAGCCCTGGTCCATTAATGAGACACTGTTGGGACTAAGCAGAGAGGAAAGTGTGGATCTCTTTGCAAATAAAATCCAGAGCTGTTCTCTTTTCAGGACCCATGGAGTGAATGCACGTGGCTCTGAACCTGAACGAAGATTGAAGCCCAAGCCCAAGCCCATGACGGGAAATGCTCTGATGCAGCCTCTGTTAGATGGGCTTCAGGCTCCAGTGCTGGTCACTCAGAGTGAACCTGCCCACACTTCACCTGAGAGCTGGTGACTTGAGCAGGGTGGCCATGGGGGAGGATGGTGTCCTCTATTCATCTTTAGAGTAAGCCCACTATGGGCCACATCAGTGGATCAGCTTCCTTCCACATGGCCGGTTGAACTCTGTCGTCACGGAGGGATCACTAGAGTGGTTTTCTCAAGTCCATTGACACTTCTGCCAAGTCTGGGTATGGCTATAGTGATGATTTCAGTGAGATGGGCAAAAAGTTCCTAAGGACTGGATTGGGAAGTGTTGCATCTTTTCATTTGGGCCATCAGCTAGTAATGACTTGCCCGTGTGAGCTAGATTCAAGTCAGGCACCTTAGAGAGGAAAGGTCCTTGCATCCCATTGGGAATCCCCTGAGCCATCCAGTTTCCTTTTCAGTGCAATACTTCATGCATTTGACTTGATTTGTCTCCCATTTTTGCCACTCTTAGGAGCCCTTCATCAATACATCTCTTTTTGCGCTGGACCCTCCCTCCCATAAATAAACTGGCCTCCAATTAAGTCCTCATTACCCTGGAGATCGTGCAGCTGGAATAGCTTCTTCCTAGCTAACGCAGATTCCTGTTTGGGCTGTCAAATGGGGAAGATGGAGATTTCTTTTAAAAGCTGCGTGCAAATGTTTGGCTTTTGCTGCTGTTCAATAAAGTTGATCATTTTGCTCAGGAGGTATCAATGCAATTTTCCACGCTGCTGGCTTAAAGATTGCATCTTGGTAAACTGAGCAGTTCTTTTCCTTTATATTTGCATTGCAAACAAACAAAAATACAAAGAGAGGGGGAAAAAAAACCCTCACAAAAAATTCTCTCGACAACAAATGTATTAGTGGCTTATTTAAATCGTTGGGAGTCAGTCCAGTGGAGATAGTGCCAATACATTTTTGTGACTCCTTGTTCCATCTGTGTCTCGGCTAGCGTCGTGATTGCAGAGCTGGGGAATGTCTTTCCACACCATTACATTTCCCGGTGAAATATGTGAGAATTACCTCTGATGTTAGTAGGAAGCCATCAGGACACAAAACATGCAGAAAATGAAATATTAACTTTCCTATCCAACCCGGTAACGGCTGTTATGTTTTGTATTATAACACATTAAGGTGAAGTCCTGGAATAAAAATAAATAAATAAAAATCCCAGCCTCCCATCATGGCAGTATTGTGCCTAAATGACACTGGATGTGGATGATAAAATGGGAAAGTTGGGAAAAGGATAATATATTCATAGTTTGGATGACAATGAGTAGAAGAGAAGACTGAGCTGAGCGCAGGCTGCCAAAATCCCTTTGCAGCCCTATTTCCTCCAGATTGCTACAAGTCGCATTGGTAAATAGAAAAAGGAAAAAAAAATTAAAGAAATTATGGATACAACAGGCTAAATGCACCCGCAGTGCAACTCTCTTCATTTGAATGAGATTACGTCAGGGACAAATTTTGTTCGCTATCTTTAATTGCCTCATTTTGCTTCCTCTATATTGAATTGGACCCCAATTTGGGGAGGCACTTAGGCATATGAATCAACAGCGAGTCGGTGGCAAAGCTGGGAAAAGAGCCCAGGAGTCCCGGTTGCCCCTGGGAATCTCCAACTGCGGCATACACTTGCTCCACGCGAGGAGCAAGCTGGTTAAAGGAAAACAACAGGAAACTGGTTCACCGCGAGACATGAAATCCCATTAACATAGTCTAACTCAGTGGTTCTCGACCTCCTTAGACTCAAGGCAGGTCTCGATAGACTTGAAGTACCCCTCAGAAGATGCCAGCTCTTCATTTTCACTCTGTTTTTGAGTGCAGAAAAACAACAGAGCAATTCTGCTGTTGCAAAGAACTCAGAAAGACCGCAGCATGTCAAAATGTTGTGGGTTTTTTTTAATATGGATTCCGATATGAGAGCTCTGGGTTTACCTTTGTGAATCATGTTTGCACACCTACCAGTGTTAACACAGTGTGGCACCCCAGGTGAGACTCACTGGCCTAACCCTTGCATCCCTGGGCCCAGGTAATTGGTTATGAAAAATAGTTACAAACAGGAAAGCAATGCAGGTAGCCTCCGTTCTGTACCCCTGAAAGGTTGCAGGACTAGATTAGGTGTTACCTGGCTCCTTTTGTTTTGAAAACCATGGGCTTCAGTGCCTGTTAGGTAGGCAAGCTGGCAGCTGCAAGGGTTTGGAAGAGGAACAGGTGATCACGTAGCTGCTGATTCCTGGGCTTCAGTTAGCAATTGGGTGACCAGGTGTCCAGGACTCTATAAATGAAGGGCTGGGAAGGGGATGGCTGCTTTGGAGCAGGAGCAGATTGCAACCACCCTGCTCCTGTTTGGGGAGAGTTACTGAGGGTTTTTAAGACAGAGTTTTTAAGTCTGTGGGTAAATCTGATATTTTTTCTTAGACCAGCACATTCTGGAGTGAATGTTTTCACTACAGGGCAAAGCACTTTGGCTTGGTTTTTGATGCCTTCCCAGGAAGATAGCTGGGATGGTGTTTAAACCAGAGCTCTCTGCTTCTGAATCTGTCTCATGCAGCTGTCTTTGGCTAATTTTCATCTCTGGGAGAGTTGTTTCACATGGCGGGGTGGGGATCCTTTGCTTTAAAAGAATGGGTGGGTATTTTTTTCATTTCTTAGGCAGAGGGATTTTCCTGCTTGTCTCAACCCAGTATCTAAATCACACTCTATATTTTTAAAAAATACATTTAGCTTGCTGCTTGGAGCTGGGACAAATCACAGCCCCTACAGCATGAATTCAGACTTGGGGACCACTCCTCCCAGTGGAAGCCACCCCCCTTTTGCTGTCAGCACTGGACAGACCAGGCAAGGAGTCGGGTCCCTCTGTTTCTGGAGGTGGAGAGCCCTGCTGAGGGTTTCATAGCATCAGAGAAATTGGAGGTGGAAAATCCCTCCCCCCCCCACCTCGCCAGATGATCCGTTCCATCTCCTTGCCAATTCAGGACGGCTTGCCGCATGCCCTCTAGTGCTATTACCTCCCTCTCTGGTTTTGTGGCTGAAGAAGAAGATGAACAGAGCCTGTAAATTACAGGGTTATGTGATGGGGCACCTAAGTGGTTTCTTTGCAGCCCGTTGCTCTCCTTGTCCCCGGCTCAGACAGTAAACAACACTTCTGTGACATGAGTGCCGTCATTTGGTGGCTCTGATGTGCAGCTGCCTTTGCACTAGAGAAAAAGGACCTGGCTGTTTCCTTGGCACACGAAGGATGATAAATCTCTGGCACCTGCTGCTGCCAAGGTGCATGCTTATTGGCGTGGGGAGGGCTGAGTTCCCCGAGCCAAGCAGTATCCTGATCCCCGGGCCCTGCTCCTTCCTGACGGAGTGGTTCGGAAGTGAAGGCTGGCTAAATGGAGTAATTAAATGGAATGAGTGAAGTGGAGTCAATGTGCTGTCTGCTCCAATCTGGGTCCTCATCCTTTTCCTTTGCCTGCTCTCCAGCTAGGCATAACAAGCACCCTATAGGCACCTTGCTTGTGTAGTCTGCTGGGGGAAAGTGCATGTCCTCACGGACCGTGCGGTCACACAGCAGCAAGTGCCAGGTGCTGTACGCTTCCTCCAGACACCAGCACCAGCTGGGATCTGGGTATCCCACAGTGCCGGTGCCCTGGCATGGCAGAGGGAAGCATAGCCAGAGATGGCTAATGGTCCACAGGCCTCTCCTTTCTTCCCACAACCTAAACATCAGACCCCTTCATGCTCACTGACGTCCCTCTTCACTTATTGTATCCTCCGCAGCCCAGATGAGTCACACGGGGAGTGCAGCAGTGGTCACAGCACTTTAGCCCAGGCAGGGACATGACAAGGCCCGTGGCCTTCTCAAGGGAGGTTGGATACAGCTTATGTATCAGGCTGAGTTGCTGCAGGTTCAACCCGAGTCACCCATAGCCAGTAAGAGCCACGAGCCCCTGCCAGCAGCTCCCCTGCTCAGGCCAAGCCAGGGCAGGGCATGGTCACAGCATAGGCATGTCCGCCGAGACCCAAGTCGAAGGGAGCCCCTCATCATGCTAATCAGGCACTTAGCTGTGGGTTCACAAGCACAGACATACAGGAGTCACGTTAATGCAGGGCATTTCATTAGTGCAAGGGTGTCTCCTGCACCCTTCAGGACAAAGCCCTTTGAGAGCATCAGACTGTGGAAACGGGGACTTGCGGGATTTGCTGCTGGGTCTGGGTCCTGCTGGTTCGCAGCAGGAACCTCTGGTTATAATAGTTATTTCCTTGGCAGAGCTATTGTGTTGGTGACGCCAGGTCAAAGCAGTGGGCTGTATTTCTCTCTGTGCTCTGGGAAGTCACTGAAAGGAAACATTCCCGTTTTCTTTCAGCGTGTGCACAGCTTACTCATCTCCCCTCCTCGCCTCGTTGCTGGAGGAAAGATGTTCTTGTTGGTGAAGGGGGTCGGTCTGCAAGGGGAAAGCAGGAGCCCTGGCTCTGTCACAGGCCCCCTGTATGCCCTGGAGAAGTCATGAGTGCTGGCCTCAGTTCCCCGCCTCGACAGTGAGGATGAGGGTGCTTTCCAGCTCCCAAAGAGGAGGTGGTGAGGGGGCACCATGGTGACTTGAGAGAGCAGAGACTGCAGTCGTGGAAGCCATAGTTGTTGGCAGCCTGAGACTAAAGAAGCTAATCGTGCATTCTGCCGCAACGACCACAATCTTTCTTCTCTCCTCCGGAAGGGTCTTTCGTAGCATGAGACAAGTTGCTGAGAAATTACTGTTAAGAGCAGCTGTGGAGTTGCTTTTTAAACTCCGAGCATCATCTGTATCTTCAACGGAGTCCTTTCTAGGGCATTCTTTGTTCTCATTATACCACAAAATCCATTTTTATTTCAAGGTTTCCAGAAGGGGAACAATAGGAAACAAATGCAGCCATAGAAAAGTTCAAACAAAAGCCGCATTACGAGCTCTTGCTCAAGTCATCACGGAGCCCACCAGATTTGTCAATGACCCAAACCTTCCAGCTAATGAGTCCTACTCAGTGATAGCTCTGAGAAATAATGCATTTTGGAAGCAGGCAATCAGTATATGGTGAATGGGAGCCTATTTTACAAGTATTTTATCTACTGTTAAAGACACATGAGCCAAGGAAAGGCAATAACTATCCCTATTAATATTGATTAGACCATTATGTATCTGAAAAAGTTATTATACTACTGAGGTACTTGCATCTTCCCAGTGCAGAGAACGCCACCCTGAAATTGTTTCCTCCACAAGTGACAAGTTGCCCTCGATGACTTGCAGTTGACAACAAAGCTTGCAGTTTTGGGCCAGAAAAGCGGGACAAGGAAGGGAACCAAAAAGAGCAATCTTTTTTTTTTTCCCCGCAAATAGTCCTGAAGCGCTAATTTTCTCTCCGCTTTCCTGCATCGTTCTGGCTCTCACACAGCCCTCCATACCCTACAGAAAAAGACAAGGTTGCAATGACTATAAAGGGATTTTTTCATGGGCCTGATGGACACGGATCGACCCTCCGATGCTGTTTATCACAAGGAATCTGTGTAAGTCCCGGTCTGGACTTAACCGTCATGGAGGAGACTCTTGTTGAACTTCACGGCTGTCCTCAGACCTTAAACCCAGGCTGGAGTATGATGTGTTGGCGCGTGGCCAGCCTCCTGCAAAATGGCTGCGGAGGAGCTCAGTGGAACCTATTATATTTTGTTTTCTCAGATTAAAAGACTAATTGCCAGCCGTATTTACCAGCCCCATTTTTAATCTGCTCATTAGCTTCCACCCCCAGAGAGGCAGCTAATCTTCTGCCGCCTTCTATTAAAGTCCTCTCAAAATGAGAGGAACACAGTTGAGGAAGCGGTGCTGTAACGATACCCCCGCACACAGGTCCCTGCCCCAGAAATATCGTCGTCTAAGTCAAGGTGCTACAAAGAGGTGAATTTTAGCTCTGCCTCGAGCGTTCAGTTGTACAGCAGGTGTTTCCTATGCAGATATATCAGATAGGAGAACAGGATGCACAACGCCCGGGACGTTTGGTAGCAAGTCAGAGGAGTCCTGCTACCAGCAAGATATAGCTAGTGTGATAAGACCGTCCTGATTAATTATATACCCCAGGTGGCACACACAGCAGCTCAGCAGGTATAGATTGCTACACATACACAACAGCCTTTGCCTGATGGCATGTTTTAATCAAGATATACCCTAACTAGCTCAGCAGGTGCATCCTGGCAGGAAGGGACCGAGCATGAGAGCAGCGCCGAACGAGGACATGTACCAGTTGTTTGGAAGCAAGTCCCTTCTTCCTTAGCGATCGCGGCTCCTCTGTCCCTGTTGCGTTAAGGCTCAGATGAATGGTTCATTTTTGACAGGCTTATCTTTAAATACCGGTTTAAACCAGAAGCTGTGAGCAGAGTTGCATCCCAGTTTGGGATTTAAGAGCTATTATCATTTATCACCATTGTTTTGGCTCCCTAATGTATTGCTTTAACAAATATTATCAATAATCTTTTCCATTCCAGGACCGAGCACATGTCCTATTTCCCAGTCAGCTGCTGCAGCAGAGATTAAATGCTTTCTAGTGCTCATGTGATGCCACAAGAGCTGGCCCTGGGCTGGGCCGGAGGGTGAGAAATTCCTGCCCCTTGCCTTGCCAGGAGGTTTTTCTTTTAAAAAACCATATCCTCACTTGATATGGATTGGTCTCTTTCCCCCCACTTTATAAATCACATCTGATATTAAACTATGACAGAGGAAAAGGAGGGGCTTGCTAGTACCAGCCAGCAGGAGAAGATAAGTCTAGCAATCACCATTATCAGCCGATAATCGATGAAAGCAAATGCAGTTATTAAGGGGATATCTGAGTGCATCTGAGCAACTCCTGAAGGTGCCAGCTGACAGCCTTGGAGACTGAAGGTCTATTTTGAATGCCAGAAGAGAAGGAAAGAGGCAGGATTTCCCACTGCCTGAGTCCTCCCTTTCCTGGGCACCCTCCAGGGGAGCTAGCAAAGCCATTCTCCTTACCTATTTGCTCCTAAGAAGTCCAACATGGGGGGCCAACCATGAGAAGAACCTAATAAGATAGGGACATTTGCCCTCCAGGCACTGACATGAGCCCGTCTATTTAATCTGCATGAGCTGCCATCCAATTTCTGGTCACCAGTTGTCTCCACCTCAGGTCCTCAGGCTCCGCGGTGGCAAGTTTGCCTCCACACACAGACTATATAGATGGGATTCAAGCCAGCAACCTAGGGCTCAAAGGCTCTCCTATCCCATTACCAGTTCCCTTATGCCTAGAGGATTCAGCCTCCTGGAAATTCAATCATGTCCAGGACTAATCCAGTTAAAGGGTTAGTGACACCTTCTTCTCTTTCTAAATAATCTCCTGCATTGGGGTTACTGCCACACCTTAAGAACTACCTCCACGGGGGAAGAAAAACTATCAGGTTCTCTGCTGTGTTTCACACGATCAGAAGTGACGTTTTCAAAGCGGTGCTATCTGCAGCTGGCTCCCACAGCGCTGCTAGATTGCAGCGGGAGCTCGGTGGAAGGAAAGCCAACATTGACATGTTCTGTTCTAGAAAGTAAACTATTAGCTAACCCCTCTTAATCTCTGCAGCAAGTGGAACATGCTTTGACTGATTACTTCCGCGGAGGAAACTTAATTTTGTCCTAGGGAGGCGAGAGCATTTTATCTATATTGGGATTCTCTGGGCATCCAGGAGTTGTCAGAAAAATGAGCCGATAATCCGACAACGGTCACGGGGGAGAAGGGAAAACAAAGAGCCTTCTGTCTCCCTTTTCAAAACAAGGATCTCCCGGCCCAGTGGGGAGATGGAGGAAGATGGGAGCATTAATAGCGCAGAGGGTGCTTCGTTTGCTTGTAGGAAGCAAGCGGCTAGGAAATGCTCCATTAATGAAGGAACAGGCAGGGCAACATCACAGCTACCCTCTTGACCTAAAGGAGCAGCAGCAGAGATTCGGGGCCCCGTGTTGCTTGTTTCTTTCTTAGGCAAGAAATCGGTGATCCGAGGCCGGCGTTCTGTTTGCAAGTTGTCGGCACACACAACCTGCTCCCCTGGTACGAGAGGGAGGAGAGAGGGAGCTGCAGGCAGAAATCCCCAGGCGTGCATCTCTGGAGATCCCTGTGCCCACGAGGCACAAGAGTCCTGTCTCTCAGCCCCCTGCCCTCCCCACCACCGGTCTCTCTGGCCACCTACAATCAGCCTGGGCTTTTGGGATCCTGCAGCACCAAAGCTGATTGAAATCTCCATCAATTTTCTTGCTGGGAAGTTTCTTTCTCTGTGTGCTTTTCACCAGCCAGTGGAAAGGTTCCTGACAGCTAAAGCCTTGCAACAAAGCCCAGCCACTGCCAAACACTGGCTTTTTAGCATTCAAAAACCAGCAAACAGAAATTCAAACAACATTCCTGGGACTTCTGCCTCTTTTCTCCCTCTCGAGTACTCTGAAGCCCCCAGCACAGCTATTGAGGCTTCCTGGGAGCCCAGATTTGCTGAAAATGCCTCCCATTATTCAAGAGCTACTTCAAGAAGTCAGATGCCAACATCACGAGCTGGGAGCAGCTGGCTGTTGATCGACTCCAATGGTGCCGCAACCTCAACCAAGCAGCAGAGCATTTTAAGGTGTAAAGTGTCTTGCCCTCGAAACAGAGAAAAGAGAATGGAGGAAGGAAAAGGAGAGAAATCCTAGCCTGTGGCCTACTCTCCCCTATGCAAAGACCTGCAACTTCTGCAGATGGGTCAGTGGCTCAAGCATTGGACTCTTAAGTCGCTTCAAGACCCATCAATGAGCCATGGTACAGATCCTCAAATCTCAAATAGAGGGATTGCCACCACCACCAATATTCAAGAGCCTGCCTTGATGGGGCTGGGTTGTCAAATTTTGGTCTCCATCACTGAGGACGAGCTTCTAAGGCTCTTTCTCATGCTGGGTCTCATTGCTCATGGAGCCGCTTTGATTTCAGTGCCACTCTTTGCAGCAGAATGGCTCTGGGATCCATCGGTGGCCTTTTATGAGACGGGAAAGACAAGGGCTTGGTTAGGTTAGACCTGATGGGGAAACCGTGATTCCTGCAGGAAGGACTGAATTGCCAGGTCTGTAATAAGGGTTCTGCTGTCATCCTTGGCTCTTTTTGCTGCGTGTCTTCCTCTAATGCCCCAGGATTTCTAATTAGTATTTACAAAGAGGACACTGGGCACATCTACGTGTGTGCATTTACTGCTCAGTAACCGCAATTGCTGCTCAGGATGGGCATACATCTATACGTGCATGCCCATACCATGCAGTAAATATGGTGACTTACACTGACTTGACTGTAAATTTGATACTTGCATCGTGCAGGTATCACATTTATGACCAGTTAGTTACTGTGCAGTAACGCATGTGTAGACCCCTTACTGTTCGGTAACACTATATGTGTGGACCGACTTGGGACTAACTGTCCACACACAGTGTTAATGCGCTTTAATGCCTGCACGTGTAGACGCCGGCTTATTCCCACTTACTGTGCAATGAATTTAAGCCGGTGTAAATGCACGTGTAGACATGCCCTCTGGGATGAAAAGGTTGTAAGGAGCCAGTGTGAGGCTGGATGCTTCAGGGCTGTCTTGTAAAAATGGCTCAGCAATTTGTTCTCACCTCAAGTCTAAAATTGTCACAAATATGTCTTGCTTTCCCCACTCCACCATCCATGCCTGCCGGGCTCCTCTCTGAAAGGTGATTTGGAGGGGACAGAGATAAAGGTCCGTGGCTATATCCTAAGCAGCTTTGTAAGAAGAACTCCAAAGGAAGAAGGTCCAGTTCCCACATCCCCAAATCCTTGAAGTAGTCAGAGATTACAGGTTTGGGTGGGGAGAGGCTACTGCCAGAGCCAGGTAGAGCACAGCTGCAGTAGCTAGAATGCAGCTGATTATGTGCTAATGCGTTATCAGCCCTGAATTTTGAGTAGGTTTGTGGTGCACTTAACAAGAGTTTGACATATTTTTTTTTCATTGCGGGTAATGCTTTCTGTGGAGTGTATTGATTCCATTTGCTAGCGTATTCCTTCCTTAAATATTTTTTACATAATGTGTATTGTACACGTTTATAATGGCTTTTGCAATCCTTGTATTTCAGTGGCACCAATAAAGCAATTTGGATTAAATTAAATTGAACTCAGTGAAACAGAGCGAATGGAAATTGAGAACAGAAAGAAGTGTGTGCTTGGGAGGAGAAGAGCAAAGGACTAGAGGGTAGAGTGTGATGAAGGGAGGGAGAAAGAGAGGGAGCAGGAGAAGGATGGGAAATAAAAAGAGGCAGAGGAGAAGCAAAGAAGAGAAGAAAAAAGGAAGGAAAATCAAAGCGAGTGGCAGTGATATGGATGGTGATGCTCCATCTAGCGCAGCTACAGCACGCTGGAATCAGCATGATAAACAGCACCTGATAAACTGATACAACAGCAATGCCATGCAGGAGAACATAATCGATGATCATATTCCCATTGTAGGAAATGGGAGTTTTGCTACTGGGCTCAGTTTTTTATGGCCTCCCTCCAGGGCCCCAGATCAACCCAGCGTATAAGCATATCCCATTGCCCTCAAGAAGTCCTACATTTGGTGTGCTGGGGTTGGGGTGCATGCCCAGCAGTTCCATTGCCTTCCAGCATGTCCCATTGCCTTCAAGAGGTCCTACATTCGGTGCACTGGGGTTGGGGTGCGTGCCCAGCCCAGCATCTCCCATCCCAAAAACCAGCACAACCACAACCCTCGTACGCTGGAATTTGCTGAAGTGCCGACCTGAATTCAGAGCTCAGAACCCGCTGAGTTTTCAGTCCTTCGGGATGCATGGTGATGCATGAAATGTAATGCCATTGGGAGCACCTGGTTCCTATCCCAGGAAAACAATGGGGTTGTGCATCTCTCATCCCTCCGTGCAGCCAGCCATCCACCCATGCTTTCACCGTCCTCAGCACCATGGGATCTAAGCATTTTACCTTACTTAAATAACTAGGTTCCCTCATCCATACCTCAGATTAACTAGTATGTTGCTTCATGGCTCTGTGGGACTTGGAAGCCTGTTGAAGCTGATGGAAGATGGAAGCAACCTCACTGGATGTGATGCAGCAAGAACAGGCCTAGAGTGAACCCATTGTGCTGGGAAAGCTCCAACGGGTGCTATTTGTTTGCTTTCATTGTCTCTGCCTTGTATTTTCTGATTACAATCTTATTGTAGACTTGATCTTATTCTTCTCTTTAATTGACAGGGATTCAATTATCCTCCCCAATATGATTGTCACTTACTCAAGTGACAGACTTGTTACGCATCTTTGA
Organism: Alligator sinensis; assembly: GCF_000455745.1. Taxonomy (NCBI): domain Eukaryota; kingdom Metazoa; phylum Chordata; order Crocodylia; family Alligatoridae; genus Alligator; species Alligator sinensis. Next base: position 393,191 of record NW_005841952.1, read on the forward strand.
TGAGGAAAATTAACTGCCTGTCCCTCCTCTCTGCCCCCCCTCACTTGGGTTCTTTTCAATTTTAGAGTTTTATTGTCAACTTCAATTAAAAGTAGAAAAGGAGAACATGGGAACAATACAGGCAGAAAGGATGAGGTGCATAGGAGTCAGGTTGTCTTAGCAGGATCTGTTCAGGTAATCCAGTAGGGTTCCCAGTTCCCAGCTGGGTCTGTGGCTCCTGGGGTGCTATGCAAACATAGGATAAGGCACAATCTCTGCCTGGAAAACTTTCACAGTGGGATTTTGAAAGCTGTGAGCAATAGTTCAGCACTGTTTACAATGACATGGATGGTGAAATTCCCACGAACCTTGACAGCGGAAGCTCCCCATGACATAGCAGACCTTCCCTATGCCTGAAGAAGGGTGTTTGTGCCTGAAAGCTTGCAAAGACCAACTATTTAGTTGTATATCATCTTTACCCAAAGAATCTTGTCTGCCCCTTGACAAAGAGCAGTTGTGAAACCATCTGAAACACCTGCGTTTCCAACGAAGTATCAACCAGCCACAACCTTTGCCTCTGGATCAGACCTCCCTAAAAATCCAGAGGCGGTTTCTAGCTGGGGCATGCATGAAGCTTGGATCTTCATATAGCTTGCTTTTGGGGTGGGAGATGCAGAACAAGGAGCAACAGTCTCAAGTTGCAGCAAGAGAAGTTGAGGTTGGATATTAGGAAAAACTTTCTCACCAGGAGGATAGTAAAGCACTGGAAGAGGCTACATAGAGAGGTGGTGGACTCTCCATCCTTGGAGGTTTTTAAGGCCTGGCTAGACCAAGCCTTGACTGGGATGATGTAGTTGGGGCTGGTCCTGCTTTGAGCAGGGGTTGGACTAGATGTTGGACTAGACCTCCTGAGGTCCCTTCAGCCATCATTATCTATGATTCTGTGCCCCTAGAAATGGATCCGCTGGAATCCACCCCAGCCCCCGTGCACTGCATGTGGGACCTCTTGAAGGCAATGGGACTATAGGCACATGCGTATACAGTGGGTTGGTCGGGGGCCCTGGAGGGAGGCAGTGTCATTAGCTCCAGCTCCTCCCTGGAGCTGTTGGAGAGGGTTGAGACGGTCTGTAAATAGACTTTTCACCACTTTTGCCTTGTGACTGCATCCAAGCCTCTGAATTATAGCCATGCTGGGCAGGCCTCATCTTGTGATTCATCTACCTCAGAGCCCCCTGGACCTGATGCTTCATAGATTCATGGATTGTAGAGTCGGAAGGGACCACAATGGATCATCGTGTCTGACCCCCTGCCCCTGGCAGCAAAGAGGACTGAGGTCAGATGACCCCAGCCAGGTGATTGTCAAGCCTCATCTTGAAGACCTCCAAGCTAGGTGATAGCACCACCTCCCTTGGCAGCCCGTTCCAGATTCTGGCCACCCTTACTGTAAAAAATGTCTTTCTAATGTCTAACTTAAATCTACTCTCCACTAGTTTGTACCCATTATTCCTAGTTACTCCCTGGGGCGCTCTGGTAAATAGTGCATCACCAATTCCCTGCTGTCCTCCCTTGATAAACTTCTCTGTGGCTTTTCTACCCCTGAGAGGAGGAGGCTGCCGGGCAGATGTGCAGAGGCCTGAGCTGCCGTGGTCCACCCCCGCCCTTGATTTACTGCCAGAAGGACAGTTAGTGCTGCTAATGGCTTATCCTGATATTTAAAAACAGCCAGGCGTTTCAGCTGCTTGGGTTTTACTGGGCCTCTGACATTTCAGAGATCTGAAGTGCAAGACACTTAGAGAAACTGCGCAGGGAGGGAGCCCTCCAGGAGCTGCCATTATAGAGCAAGTCAGGCCAAAGAGAGGAACCAAGGGGAATGGCTTCATCTTCCCAGCTCCCAGAGGCATGGAGAGCAAGGGGGAGAGGGAAGACCAGAGCTGAGGACATTATTTCCTTGCATGCACCAAGACAAATCAGGGGCAGGCTCCTCCCTGCGCTCCATGTGTTGTAGCTCTGATCCTACCAGCGCACCCCTGTGTTGTGTGAAGCCAGCCTAGGGGTGTCTCTTGGAGCAGTGTAGGCATCTCTGCAAACTGGTCGGTCTCTCCTCCTTGCGGGATGTAGTAAACCAAGCACTGTCCCTACCCTGCCGAGATGCATGGAGGAGAGAGCGCTTCCCATTAGTGGTCCCCACCGCCCCCCTGCAGAGCATGTGTGCATGTGCCTGTGCACAATGCACGCACGTGTGTTGCGTGAACAGCATGGATTTCCTGCTACGGTTCCCCAAAGGCAGCTCCCCACCGGCGGGTCTCAACAGCCCCCGTTTGCTCCTGAGCCAAGCCAAGGAGGCTCGTTTCCAGGATCTTGTTGAGTCCTTGACAAGGGGGAAGAGAAAGAAAGAAACACACAAACACTGGAACCCGCACAAGAGCCCCGGTTCCAACATTCCCTGGCATTTCCATATGCCTCGTAATTAAATTGTAAGTAAAAGCAAGGAGCCGACTGCTCCGCTAATAGCAGTGAAAGGAGGCAATCATGCAACTTCCATCTGTCTGCAAATATAGTTTATGGTAGAAATACATTAGCAACCTGGAGCTGTGTGCCAGGCTCAATTAGCCTAAACAGGATCAAAGGGCACACTGGGTAATAAATATCCTGGCGGATTCAAGCCAGAGTCTTTCTATTTATTGCTAGAGGAAATAATAATCATTAGCAAGTCAGAGGGAAATCCAGCACCATGGGGAAGAGGGCTCAGCTGCATGCTTCAGGGGAAAGGAATCCATCTCCCTTTCCCCAATATTGTGCCCAAGGGCATCGTTGGCATCCAGGTTTAGCTTGAATGACATAGGGGAGGGGGAAGGAACGCAGCCCGTGTATCGATCCCGGATTGTAATGGGAAGTGACGAAGGTAATTGGGGAAGCGTTTAAAATCCGCACCAGGTAATTGAAAGCTAATACTGGGATCTGGCAGAGGCAGGGAAGTGTCTCTGCTGTAATGAGACACAGGGTGAAAGGAGATTGGCTCTCACTTGCATTGTTGCTCTCAGAGCATTTGCTTTGCTCTCTTCCTTCTGGCATTTGTACGTATACACACACACACACACACTTACAGAGTATTATCCACTAGCTCATTTGCAGAAAGCGCAGCACAGTCAGAAGCAAAACATCTGTGACACCTTGGCCAGAAATGCACACAAAGCTGATCCAGGCTCATGCATAGGGAATTTGGAAGGACACAAAAAGTCATTTTTCAGGAGAAAAAAAGGAAGCCAGAATATTTTAATGCCTGCTTCTTTCTTCCTGAAACATGGTGTCATTTAATCCAGAGGTAAATACTGTTTTCTTAAAAAAAAACAAAACCCAGCTCAGAGGTGTGTGCCTGGATTCCTCAGTCGAACTATTCAATAGGTGTTTTTGCTGCAATAATTAAAAAGGAGAGCATCATTCCTATGATAACAGGCTGTTTTTTTTTGAGGGGGGGGTTCTATCCTTCCCCACCCTGCCCCAATTTAGGAACAGATTTTTCAAACACCTCTGCTCCCATATTAAGAAGCTCACTTAGCTTTTCAGCAGTCTCCTTTGTTCTCAGGGTAAGCGAGTCTTACAGAAGTGACCCAGCCTCACAAGTCTCATTGCTATACGTTGAATGGGGTGTAGGTAAAATTTTCAAAAGAACCTAAGTGGTTTAGAGGCCTAATTTCTTTTGAAAGTCAATGGGACTTAGACATCCAGATCTCTTAGGCTGTTTAAAAACCCTGCTGTGTAAAAGACAGGTTTATATTCTGGGAGAAGGATCTCACAGACATCTTCTGGGAGAAGATGGCTATTGGTGTCCATTGGTGTCTAGGTTATGTTTGGACTGGATGGATCTAACCTGATCCCTCTTGGAGGTCAACAAATCTCTTCTCCAGGCTCACTTCTTGTGTAACATCAGGTCATGGGTAATGATGAGGTGGCAGGAAATGTCCTCTGTTCTTCCCTTCTTTTCCCAATTCTCCTTCCTACTACTAACCCCAATTACATAATGCAAAGAGACCCCAAATCTATAGTCCATGGTAGGAACTGTGGCGGGCCAGTAGGGGGCGCTCCTGCGTTGAGCCGCCCACCTCCCTGCGCCGCCCACCTTCCCGGCTCCGAGTGCCTCCCTGGGGTGCCTCCCGTCCGGCCGACCCCTTCCCTGGAGCACACCCGCTAGCCTGGGGTTCCCGCTGCCACCATCCAAGGCTCTGGACTC
>NW_005841952.1:397828-416288 GCF_000455745.1 Alligator sinensis
GTCCAATCGAAGCTGCCAATACTGGCTACAAACCGTCCAATCTGCAAAGCATCCCTGGCTACCTGGGCCCGCGCGCAGGGCCGGGTCTTCCCCCCCCTGCCCAGGTGACCAGAGCATCGCCTCCCAGGCGCCAGGCTTTTGTCTGCAGACAAGGAGCGAGATCCCCGCTGTGAGGGATTCAACAGCAGCCTCCCAGGCCGGCTGAGACAGATCTCTGGAGAGGGGCACCGACGGGGCATTTCTGCCACAGGAACCAAGTGGAGCTACCTCTTCATCAGACTAATTTCCTTCTGCACGGTGTCCACAGTATGCGTACCCAGCACATCACAGCCCCACTGCTGATTGCAGCTGTACTTACGGTGTTTCCAAAATATACAGGTTGGTGCCTCAAAAACTTGATGGTGCTTGGGCAGCTGCTTTGTTGAGATCACTGAGCAGCCCAATACTGCCCCGATATTTCCTTGTCTGCCTGTCTGTCTCCACCTGTTGTCCGTCTTTTCTTGTGAGCTTCGAGGAAGGGATGATCTGAGTTTAGTCCCGGAGCAGCCCTGTTTGATTATTAACTAGAGCTTCCAGGCACCACCACCATCAGTCTCCGGAAAATGGTAGTATCTTGGTATTGAAAAGATATATACGTGCCTATATATACTGCAGACGGTATAAGTGTGAGCGCAAGATGCTGTTGTCGGCTGTGAACAGCCTGCTGCCATTTCAGATGTTTCTCCCCATCCATCCCATTCAGATTGTTATTCTAATTGGGCCGTGTTTGCTATTCCTGGTCACATATATGTACTGATTTGATAAATGCCACTTTTAATTTGCTAATGCACAATGAAATATCATCTTTTGTCTCAGAGGCTCTGTAACACACTCGCTGGTGGGTAGGATTCGAGGTGTTGGGTTTTTTTCCTTTTTTTTTTTTTTTTGGTTTGAAATAGATTTCAATAAGATGGTCTTTTCTTGCAAGTAATAGATTGTTGGGTATCCTTGTGTCATTGATTTTCTAGTGAGATCCTCAAAAGGAGATATATTTTCCCCTGTCAGAAAATCTTTAAGTTCCTTGGTGCCTGCCCCAAATACACTGCTGGTAGAGCAAGGGGGGATTAGTTAGGAAGGGAATAACCGTGAGCCTGGAGGTTGTCGTAGCCAAGTTACGCACACCTGCAGCAGACTGTGAACCTCTCCCAAGCTGGAAGTGCCCTCACTTAGGTCTGGACCTGGGGCCATGCAAGCTCCTTGAGGCAGGGATGGAAGGAGCAAAGGCAGAGCCCTGACCGACCCCTGCCCTATCCTTTTCCATCTCATCCTGCCCATGTGCACCAACGGTGGTAGCTTTAAAGAGGGGGCTGCCATCTCAGCAGGGATGGAGACCTTCCTCTCTCTCTTGCCCAGAGGCCTCACAGTACAGCCCCAAGAGAAGTACCCCCAAACACACAAGATCTTTTTGTTCGTCTCCTATTAGGTGTCTCGGTTTGGAAATGCCTCCGCACAAAAGCTAGCAAGGAATCCTCTGTGACGTGTGTGCATGCAAAATTGAATTGCACAGATTAAATTCTCCTGTGTCTAGTGGTGGTCTTGGAGTCCACGTGCAATCCTGCCGTCTTGTTAGCCAGCTAGTCAAATAATTGAGAGGCAAGGATTTCTTAGAATGATATCTTTTATTGGACCAGCTATGTAGTTGGGATGAAGTTAGACAAGCTTTCAAATGCAAGGCACACTTGGTCAGGTCTCTGCCTGCACCAATTTTGCCATGTGACGGCATTTCCCTTCACCTTGCATTGGCTCTGCTTCTCTCCTCATCCTTTGTCCACCTTGTCTCTTTTGACTGTAAGCAATTGCATTGGGGAATGTCTCTTCTTACAGATTTGCAGAGTCTAGCACAAGGGGAGCCTGATCTCAGTTGAAGCCTGTATGCGCTATAGAAATATGAACAATAACTACAAACATTAATAATAAATCGGCAAAATTAAGGTTGTCTTTGGGGTTTTTTTCTGAGCTGAAGGTTTGGAAAGTAATCCAGGCTTTTCCCATTTGTCATAAGAAATGACGGAGTGTTTTAATTTAATCTAATAAAGAATATTGCCATAAATGTATCTAAGATCATTAATATTTGGTTGAAGAAGCGAGGAAAAATATTTGTTTTTATCAGGAAAGTTCTGGCCATCGGTCATCCATCTAGATTACATCTAGTAAACCATCTGGTTTACTCATCCATCTAGATCTTCTGTTCTCACCTATTATATCAGTGGTTCAAAATTCAGTCTGGGGAGGATTTTATGTACCTTGCTTTTTGTTTGTTTTGAGAAGGCAATTTAATTCAATGATTTTTTTTCCCCAAAATGTGGATGCAGAATCATTAAGCCTGGGTAAGAGCAAAATGATTATATTATTGTATCTGCTGATTTGCAAATTGATTGCTAATTTGGCATGATACATCAGTATCATATAGCAACTATCAAACTATCCAGCTCACCATAGCAGCTAAGCCAACTCTATATTTTGATGGCATTGATACAATATTTGGCCTAATTAGGATTTCTAATGAAACAGAAGCAGTGCAATGGAGCCTCCTGGCTTTATGTCAAATGAAAACCTGTTATTACGATTGCAAGACTGCAAGAGGAAGAGCCTGGGGGGAAAAATATTCAAATTGCAAACCCAAGCAAATTTCTGCTTAGGGTCCTGCACATATAAGTACTCAACTCAGTCAAATGCTTTCCTTCCTCCTGATGTGACAGGCTTCAGCCTGATTTCCCTAGAACAATGCCCAGCCTCAAGAGATCTGTAAATGTTATGGGAGACTTCCCAACCTTTTCACAAAGTCTTTTGGTCCGGAGAATATCACGGAAATAAGAGATTTTTAACCTACTGGCAAGTACTTTGGTGAGAGTTTCTGAAAGTCAGTTGAATTAGGTGGATAAGAAGGACAGAGCTGATTTATCAATTTGATTAAGTGGTATACAGTGCTGCTGCTGCTGATGATGAGATGATTAATATGGAGGGTGGAGAAATAGCAAGTATAGCAATGGGCTGGGACTCAAGAGAGTTGGAGTCTATTTCTGGCATGCCCCAGGCCTGCTACTTGCCCTGGAACAAGTTGCTTCCCTTCTATACCTCAGTTTCCCCCTCTGTAAAATGGGGCTAATGATACCGCAGCCCACTTTGTAAAGAGAGTTGAGATGTGTGGGTGAAAAGTGCCGTATAGAAACCGCCCAGTGAGATAATTATTGTCCTCACTTAGATTACAGGAGCACCTAAACCCCACCACCAGGCTCAGCTCCATTGTGCAAGATGCCGTACACAAAAATGTATTAAATGACAACTCCTGGCCAAGAACTTGCACTAGACAATGACTGTGGTTCTGGCTTCATGATTCCTCCAGTCACTACAGCTGTTATGGTATGTCACTCGTCGGCGGAGCAGACTTAACTGAGCCACTTCCAAATGAGCGTACTAACAGTGGTGCAGCAGCTCCCAGGATGGGCTGCAAACCTCATCGCCATGGACCCTTGGTAACTAGGCAACCAGCCCGGGCTGGATTCGGCGATGCTCTGGCTTCTGCTGTTGGTACCCAGCTCGCTAGCTCAGCACGTCTGCTCAAACTGCAGCCGTACCACTTAGTGGCACTTAAAGAGAAAAGAAGCACCCCCACCACCCTTGCAGAGGAGAACTAGCCTCAAGCCAGCAAGGGCAATGCAGCTGATTCCTTGCCCAGGTCGCAAAGAGACACGTAAGGGGACAGACCAGAGGCAGGGCAGAGAGAGGCCAGAGCACAACTGGATTCTTTGCGCCTGTTGTCTTTTAATCCCGTCCTTTTTTTGGCTTGCATTTTAAATGCAAGAGGAACCTGTCGCAGGAAGAACGGCACACATCACTCTCTCTCTCGGTGCCTTCTGGACGCTCAGTCACTCGGAGATGTTTTCTCCAGCTCCCAGCTCATGCTGTCTCCCAGCTTGTCAGACACCAGCTTTCTTTCTCCCTGCTTGTTGCCAGTCCCGCTTGACAGGACTGACTCATCCTTCCCTTTTTGGAGGTTGTTTCTGTGTCTTCTGAGAGTGTAATTAGAGAAAGGGTTTGGGGTTGAATATTTTATACGTTGAAAATTGCCCATTGGGGTGCACGGAAGGTATCCAAGACTCCCTGCTGAATATGACAAGGCTTTTCAGCTGGGAAAAGCTGGAATTTTTCTGTTTAGTTGTTGAAAAGTCTAAACATTTTTGCTGCGCTGTTCTCCATTGAAATGTTTTGAGTTTTCCTTCTGGAACGATGGTTTGTTACTGCAATTATGCCAACGGAATTGTTAGGAGATTAAAGGTGTAAAAATAAACCCCTAAAATGCAACAAAACCAATTTGTTTCGGGTGGAACAGAACATTTTGCTTGTTTACTGGATGAAAAGTAGCAGCGAGGATATAGCCAGTTCCCTGATGAGATAGCATAGGACACGGGGGAAAGAAATGCTGGGGGTATATTCCAGCTGGGGGGTTGTTCCCATGAGGAATAAAAATGGGGGAAAATATTTCCACCAAACTAGAAACAACTTCTATTCTATTCTATTCTATTCTATTCTGTTTATTGTGCAGTTTGCCTCATAAACCATAATATCAATTCTTCACACCACACTAATCATAACGTTAACCAGTCCTATTTGCTCGCCTCCGGTTTGGCTTGCTCTAATTGGGAAAAAGCTGTGAGCCGATCAGAAATCTTTGCTCTGATATCATGATGGTGAGCAACCTCCAGGCATCTTTTGACTCATGTGAAGCTCCTCTCTTTAGTTTCCTGGCATATTTCTTTGGGTGCAGGGTGCTGCTAGCTTTGCGCCAAATCCAGGCCTATGTGCCAATGCTTCTATATGGAGTCAAAGCCCCTGGTGACAGTAAGAAGGATTAGCTAATGAGTGAGGCACTGGGCTGGGACTCAGGAGAGAGCAGTTCAGTTCCTGGCTCTGGCACAGACTCCTTGTGTGACCTTGGTGAAGTCACTTACTCTGTGCCTCAGTTTTCCATCTGTAAAATGGGCCCTGCTGTATTCCCCCTTCAGTCAGATTAGACAGCAAGCTTTGCGGGGCAGGGATGCTCTCTCGGTACAATGCGAGTTGTACCACACCTAGCACGAGGGGGACCTGATCTCGGCTGGGGTCACCTAAGGCGACCTCTGTGTGTATGCAGGTTACTAGACATTCAGGAAGCAGCGGGATAGGAAAGGGGATGTTTCAGGAAGCTGAATAGGAAGTGGAGATGGAAACTGCTTACCCCACATGACCCTAGAGAGCGCTGTAGATTAGTATTGCTTGATGGTTCTGTCAACATTCCTAGTAATTTATGTGCTATTTATGAAGTTTGATATATGCTTAGGCTGCTGCACACAGCAAAGTGCTGAGACACAGCTTCCTAACGGGCGCACAGCAAAAAAGGGAAATTAGCCAGGGAGAAAGTGAATTAAACATAATACAAATAAAAATGTCCGCCCAGTGCATTCATCTATTATACGAAGGGCTTTGCGGCTTGGGGGCATGTTGGATTAGGAGGAATGTTACATAATGCAATGGCAGGATATTGTTTCAAGAGGATTTGAAGTATTTGGGTTGGAAGGAAACTTTCCCTGGTAGCATCACTGCAGGGAGATTGCTTAGACCTCCCTCAGCAGCAGCTGGTACCAACTAATGTCAAAGGCGAGGGACTGGACTAGCCAGAGCTGAATGCATGGGAGAATCCTTCTGTGTGTAGAGCTGCAATGCATAGGAGGGAGAGCTGGCAGAACGTGTCCCCGAATGACTTGGACTGAACTCAGGCTCTGGCTTCCCAAAAAAAACCAGACAAACTCTGTGGTGGGGCTAGGAGACGCTCTTATGAGCAATTGTAATGGAAATCTCCTCCTTGCCCTTTTTTGAGGGAAAAGCAAAAGAATCCAGGCCTGTGCAATTAAATAAGCAGTGAGCTGCAGCATGAGAGCAAGGCGAGGACTCATGATGCAGTGGAAGAAGATGCTAATGGATGCCTGGGAGCTCAGGCTTTCTGCCACTGGAGCAAATTTGCGTCTCCATTGAATGGCGTGATTCCCTTTATCAGGGCTCTGTGCACAAAGGACTCTGTCTTGCTCCTAATGCAATAGGTTCCCAGTTTGTTGCAGGAAACAGAAAAGCTGTGAGTTTTTAATCAGTCCCCCAAGTTCCAAATTTTATGTAGAAAAATGTGGGTCTGTCCATTGTTCCCAGGGTCACTGTGTTTGCGTGGATCGGCACAGGCTTTGCAAATCGTGGGAGCAGTACAGATGGTGGCTGCGCGTGTAATGATCACTGCGTGCTCAGATGCGGTGCTTGTGGTTGCACTCATGGTGCTCTTAAACTCTGGCCTTCCATTTATAAGCCCAGAAGATCTCCGGTGTGCCTCGTAAAGCTACCCCTGGGGACAGTTTGGTCCATCCACATCAGTGTCACTGACTTCAGCAGAGTCTCAGGTGGGATGAGTAGGGCTCCCGTGACAATGCTCTGGTAGCATCACGCATCAGTCAGACACGTACCGACATCCTCTCGAGGAAGGATCCCTTAACAAACCTCTTGTTACTGATTAGACGGGTCCCAGCCCTTGGCTTCTCTTCCGCCAGCGCAGCCCCTGACCTCCTACACACACACTTCCATCATCAACCTCCTGCTGAGATATGCCTGGAATCAGAGAGGTCATTATTATCTATTATCTCCATCATGAAAGTCCCTTGAGTCCTCAATCAGAGCCCCAGCGTGCTGGGTGTGGTCCAGCCGTGTAATAAGATGCAGCCGCCGTCCTCCTGCTGTCCTATATGGGTGTCACTTCACATCCGTGCTTTCTGCCCCGTTCTCGTTTTCATAGGCAGGGCCATGGAGGGATTGCTGGTGTGTTCCTGCCTCTGCCACCGACTGCCTCTGAGACCATAACCAAGTCACTTCTCTCTCTGCCTCTGCTCTATCAGAGGATGTCTCTAGCTGCGGATATACAGCCCCCAGAAGGATCGGACCCTGTTCTTGGGTGAGGGCCTCTTTAATGAAAACACTCAGGTTCCTATGTTTCAAGAAGTGTCTAGCGTGACCACTTGTATAATGCTGGCTGTCAAATTTCATCCAGCAATTCCTGCAGTGGAAAAAATTATTCTTTCCTACTATGTAAGTGAGTGCTATCAACCCCCCTTCTTGCAGCCTATAATTTTATACCTATCTTAGTTGTACTTTGGTGGAGATTTATAGCACGATATGAGTTTATTTTGTATAACATCTTTCACACAAACTCTATCTCCAGAACACTTTACAGAGTCAAATAAAAGCGAGACAGTGCAGGGTATAAATTACAGGAAGCAGGGGTTTGAGACATTGGACAGTGAATAAATTGAAGCATTCAGTCATCAGGCTGGCAAATGAAAGAGAGGGGGATTCAGAGGCAGAAAAGATGCATTTAACTTTTGAGGATGAGCTCTGGACATGAAAAGGAGAGCTGATGAGGCAAAGGGAGCCTGGGCCAAATGCTGGGAGTTGCAGGGAGATGGGGGGTCAAGGAGCCAGGAGGGTGTGAAGATGCTGAGGGGACTGGGAGATAAATGCAGGGTGGAAAGAGGAGGCTGCGTAGCTGCGAGGTCAGCCAGGAGTAATTCAGCAAGCCGCTTTGAAAACCAGCTGGTGTAAAATAGTATCAGTGGAGCAAAGAGGATTTAAACTAGCCAAAAATTGGGCAAGCTTTAAGTGGGCCCTGGGGTGTGAGGTCAGCGATGAGATCATCACATTCCCTGTGCTTACCGAGGAGATCTGCACAAGTCCGGAGAAATGGGGACTTGGCAAAGAGGCAAGAAATAAGGCCCTCTAAGGGTACCCCTGCTGGCATCCTGGCATTGGCCTTTGCCTTGAAACAACAAGAGCAAAGGTGAGTGCAGAAGCAAAACCATTCAACTGTGTGTCCTACACCCCATACTCCTAATGTGGCAGGGAGAGTCCGCCTTGGCTCAGTGCCATTTGCAGCGCCGGCTCTATCGCCAGACGTTTCATCGCTGTCACCGGCCCCGCTCTGTGCCCGAGTGACAACAGAGATGCGCCGGGCTTTGTGAACAGCTGACACTTCTCTAACACCTTTCAGCCCAGGACTGTAAAACACTTTAATTAAACCTCGCCGCAGTCCTGCTCGCAAGGAGCTCTCGTCTCCTTTTAAAAATAGACACTTCGCTTTCCTCTTGCCTCGGTGCCCAGCGAGGACCTAAATGCCCCTGTACAGGACACGCTTCCTGTGTGAAGGGCAGGATGTTTTGGTGGGCAGGCCGGGTTTTTCTCTGAAATCAATGGTGTACCAGGGGTGGGGATTTATCCTCTCTGGACCGTGCCCTATCTTTTGCGCAAGGCACATCCAAGCCGCAGTGTGTACAAATGTAAAATAATGAGGTAGCAGCCAGGAGTGTCTGGAGCAGGCGGTGAGGGATGAAGATGGATGACTGTAGCTAAGAGACAATTTGAAAAGGGATAAATGCCGGCAACACGTTATTCACCACAGCAATTTGTAAGGAGTGTTAAAAACCTCCAGACAGGATTGTTTCACATCATCTCTTTTTCCATTTGCGGCCTGACAGATCCTGGGTAAACGGCACTGATTGATAGCTCCAAACCAAGCCCCTTCATCTGCAGCTCTGGTATTGATTAGTCCAACTCGTTTTGCTCCCGGTCGTGGCAGATTGAGACGTGGGCGCCCCGGAGAGGCAGCCGGAGGGGGGAGGCAGCTGGTGGCTGTCGAAGAACGGAGCTGGGAGAGCCGAGAGAGCCAAGGCCGCAGAGACCGAGCATGGGGGAAGAAGCAGACAGCTGTGGCTGAGAGTTAACTGTCTGGATCCTAGTAAAAGGTCAGCGGGAGAATGAGTGCATTCCCCGTGACAGTTTGAGGGGTAGTTACATGAAGCCAAGTGCCCCGGCGGACACCGATGAGACGCTCCCGGGATGTGGGGGAATCTCAGAGGGAAGATGGCTATCATCGCTGCAGCAACCTCTTGCAAAAGCATCCCGGGCATTTTATGGCCTGAGACGCAAGTTATGTAGCAGCCCAATCCACCCCACTGCCTCCGAGATGAAGGATGGTCTTGTAGGTTCTCCACAAAGCAAACCTGGGTTCAATTCCTGTCACCAACACCCTGGGTGGATGTAGGAAGACCATTTAGCTGTGGTCATTTAGCTTTCTTGGCCAAGAAGGCTTGGCAGAGCTTTCCACGCATAAAGACAGTGGCTCGAGTTTGCTAGGAGTTCAGACACGGGGCATAGGATCTTGGTCTGACTTGCAGTCACCCTTTCAGCACTGTGCTGCCAGCTTGTTGCATTGCGTGGACGAGCGTGGGACGGGAGGGAAGAGTGCCCTTCTGCTGGGCTGTTGTCACCCCTCTCTGCAGTGCCGTGGTCTCCCACTGACCTGGCCTGACTTGACATAGCTCGTATGAGCTGCTGGGATCAAGGCACAAGGCAATGGAGCTGCTGCAAAAAGAGCTCCGCATGAAGATATTTGAAATTTGATTCAGCACTTTTTTTTTCCCCCTGAGGAAGAAGGAAAGAAGTGCTGCAAAGAGTGCAAACAGGCCTTGCAGAGAGGCGAGAAAAAGGAAACGCTCAAATAGGCTTGCATTGGCTTTCTCCATACATCCTGACTGCATCCAGGGCCCAGCTAGGAGAGGTCTGAATACACTACATGATAAGCCAGCGGGATGAATCAAGAGATGGAGAGGGGCAGGGACAAAGAGAGCCACATCCAGGCTGGAGGGAAGAGAAAAAGGAGGACAGCAATGGAGATTCTTGTATGCAGGTAACAATGACAAGAGATGGGGTAATAATACTTACTGTTGCGAGACCCCAGCTGAAGTCAGGTGCTGTACATGCCTCAAGGAAGACACAGCCCTTGCCCTGAAGAGTTTGCAATCTAAATAGATGTGGCAAAGTGGGGGCAGGAAGGGCAAATGTTGGTCCCCATTTTACAGCCGGGAACGTGAGTGACTCCAGGTCCCATCCAGGAGACTATGGCAAAGCTGGAATTTAACCTGGGTCTCCCGAGTCTGAGCCCAGGGCCTCAGCCCTGAATCTGCCCTATGTTGTTCCCTCTGCAATAATATTCTGGGACCAGACTGGAAATGCAGGGTAGACTTCAAGGTGCTTCTCATGGTGTTTCCCACATGCTGGCCCCTGCTTTCAGAATGATTCAGGCCCTGGATGGCCCCAGGGGAAGGAGCTACAGGTGGTCTCTCACGGTCAGAGCTCTGCAGAACAGTGTCAGGGTCCTGGAAATGGTGAGAGGACTCCAGTCCCATTCACCAGTGCTGAGCTCACGCCAGGAGCAGAAGTTCTGTAGTTAAAGACAATAAAACAGAGATTATATGGTCTTCAACGAAGCTGCAGAATTGTTTCCAAGTGCTTAATTGACCTTGTTCCCCCAAAATGATGTGTTGGATGGGTTATTACACCGCAGGACTGGTAGATCCAGCTTCTCGGCTGTCAGAAAATTAGCTTTCATTTTTCACACATGCAAATTTCACCGCCAGTGGGAAGCCTTGGCTTCGTGTGCACCCCTCTCCCACTTGGCCAACAGGCTCCTTGGTCAGAGCAGTGACCTTGATGCCTCCCCTCCAGCTGGAGAGCCCCAGAAGCTCACTGCTCCCTGGGTGCACGTTGGTAGTGCCAGTCCCGAGGACTTCAGGCATCCAGCTGCTGGGGCTATCAGAACATCTGGGCCTTCAACATTAGAGTGATCTGCTTGCAAGCCACAAGCTCTTCCTTAGAAGAGCCCTGATGAACTGGGCCCTGATGAACTGATGAACGTTGGCCCTGATGAACTGTCCTTCTTGTCTAGTTTTGGCCACATGCTGGGTACTGCTGCCAAAGAGCCTCCAGAGCACAGCAGACCACATGATGTGATAGCAGATTTCCTCATGGATCCCAATTTATAGACACATCACGCCCTGAAGCTAACAAAGCTCTTCCATGACTAATGAAGGGGCTGGTGCGACTTGAGCAGGCCCATCATGCCCGTGTACCCACAGGCACAAGGCAATGACCCTTCTACCCCACTGCAGAGCTGTGGGTTCAGGTCCACCGAGGCTCTGCACCTTCTTCCATGGACGCCACGCTCTCCTTTGCCAAGGCACATGCATGGCTGGTCCACCATGCATGCAATCTGCCACCGTCTCTGGAGTTTCCCCCCTGTGGTATTTCCTGGTGACGAGATGGCAGAGGAGAGAGAGTTGGCACACGACTGTTGCAGTGAAGTTTCTGGGTCAGGGGAGTTATTATCCCAGGGAGGTTTCTGGGACATAGCACTGCAAATAGAAGCAGCAGCTCTGAAGGTCACTTATTTCCACCAAAGAATTTAATTAGGCTTCTATAAAGCGTTTAGATTTAGGAGTGGAACATTTTTAGCTCCCCTGCTGGGAGCGCTCATGAATATTAAAAATGAAATAAAGACAAGAAGTCAGTGATGGGCCTAGAGTTGTCTCTCTTCCCCCAGTTGCTCTGGCTTCAGAGCCTGCCTCCGCTGCAGCCGGGGTTATTATCCTACAGGGGAGGCCTCCATAAATTAGACGGAGATGCTGAGATGAACCTTTCCCCCCCAAAAAGCTGGTCGGTGGGGAACTGCAGCACAAGCAGAGGCTTCCGGCAGCTCCCTGCAGGGGAAAGCGCATCCTTTCGCTCCACCTGCTCAAAGCCGGGCCAAGCTTTGTGGGTGATTGCACCTGGAAAAAGCTTTCCCAGAATTTTGCAGGACGTGGGGTGGGGAGGGAGATTGCCACAGGGCAGCAATGCCAGCAGTGGGTGGCAGGGAAAGCAATGCAGATGTGGAAGGAAGCAGCAGGACAGCTCCTGGGGGAAGTCTGTCAGGTCTTTGTTCCCCCCCACCCCCTTGCCCTTGGAAAGCATCCAGAAATCATGGCATTTGCAGAGCCTCCGGAGACAGTGAGCGCACACAGAGGTGGATTGTTGGACAGAAAGAGGGCAGGGGAGAAAGACACTAAATGATGTTGTTGTTGCTCATTGCTTGGCTGTCAGATCTCTCGCAAGAACCGGATCTCCTGTTGTCCAGCAAACTCCCTGTTGGACACAGCAGGGGCTTGTGGGTTGCAGAAGGTCTTTCGCGTGGGATCACTGAAACTCAGAGGGAAGCGATGGCTTTGGGAGAGAGGGTTTAAATACTGCACGGCTGAGGCTACTCCAATGCAGCCCCCTGAAAGCCTTGACACTTGAACGGTGAGCACTTCCTATCACCCTCCACCTGCCTGATTTCTTCCTATGTGTGGGCATCAAATAGTGCTGGGGGACTGAGCCAGACAAGAACAGTGCCCCTTGTATCAGGAGGAGGGAACGACTGGAGAGCTTGGGAAGGAAGCCCCATGCACCTGAAGATAGGGGCTGGGTGGGAGTGGGTCTCCTCCAGAAATATCCGGCTGGTCCCAATGTCATGGAGCGGAGAGAGAGGTCGATGAGCAGGTGAAAGTAATGCAACAGGCCCACCGCTTTCTCTGGAGGCTGTGTCTAGCTGTCCTTGCTCCATGCTAGAGACCTACCCTGTAGGCCACTTTCTGCCTTCAGAGATGGCTCCCGCTCCCACTCCCACCCAAGGGATGGGGGGTGGCATGGCCCACCCCAAAGTTCAAGCTAGGGTCCTCGATTTTCAAGCAGATTTGTGATGTCCAGCTGAGACATGTCCAAAAGGCCTGTTTCCAGCTGGACGATGCCCCACAGTGTCTGCAGATCAGGACATCTGCTGGGAGGAGCAGTCAGCCGGGACGGACCGCTCCAGGAGGTTCTTGGCCGAGTTGCAGGACCTCCACTTGATTCAGGAGGTGCACAGTCCCACCAGAGGAGATGCTCTGCTGGACCTGGTCCTGGCCGCAGGCGACGACCTGGTAAGAGGCCTCCAGGTTCTTGACCACCTGGGCAATAGTGATCATCGCATGCTGGAATTCACCATCCGGCGTAGAGTGTCAAGGGCCCGCAGCAAGGTGGTGGCCCTAGACTTCAGGAGGGCCAACTTCAGTGAGATGAGGAGATTAGTGGGAGAGGAACTGGGGTCCTTGAGGGCAGAGGAACTCAGCATCCAAGAGGAGTGGTCAAGGAGCACTACACATCCTCTGCCAGCAGTATGGGGTCAGGGGAAGGGCGAGCTGAAGTGCTCTGGGTCAAGATCCAGGGGGGGCAAGGCGAGAGGGATTTGACGGTGGGGGTCTATTACAGACCCCCCAATCAGGAGGAGGAGCTGGACAGGGAATTTTCAGGCCAGCTTGCGGAGACACTAAAAGCAAGGGATGTAGTTGTCATGGGCGATTTTAATTACCCGGACATCTGCTGGGAGGAGCAGTCAGCCGGGACGGACCGCTCCAGGAGGTTCTTGGCCGAGTTGCAGGACCTCCACTTGATTCAGGAGGTGCACAGTCCCACCAGAGGAGATGCTCTGCTGGACCTGGTCCTGGCCGCAGGCGACGACCTGGTAAGAGGCCTCCAGGTTCTTGACCACCTGGGCAATAGTGATCATCGCGTGCTGGAATTCACCATCCAGCGTAGAGTGTCAAGGGCCCGCAGCAAGGTGGTGGCCCTAGACTTCAGGAGGGCCAACTTCAGTGAGATGAGGAGATTAGTGGGAGAGGAACTGGGGTCCTTGAGGGCAGAGGAACTCAGCGTCCAAGAGGAGTGGTCGTTCCTTAAGGAAACGATACTCGGGGCCCAAGGGGTGTCCATCCCGACAAGAAGCAAGGCGGGCAGGAGTGTCCAAAAGCCCCCCTGGCTCACCAAGGGTGTCCGGGAATGCCTGCTTGCCAAAAGGGTGGCGTACGCCCGGTGGAAGGGGGGTGTAATCTCCAAAGAGGAGTATACCTCCTCTGCTCGGGCCTGCAGGCGGGCTGTTAGGAAGGCCAAGGCGGAGATAGAGCTCGGATTAGCGTCCAGGATTAAGGATAACAAAAAGTCCTTTTTCAAATATATTGGGAGGATGAAGAAGGCGCCGGGTAATGTGGGGCCCCTGCAGGATATGCGGGGCAATCTGGTGGTTGCGTCAGAGGATAAAGCGGACCTCTTTAACCAATTCTTCACCTCCGTTTTCTTGTGCAGGGACCGGGACTTCCCTGCTGTGATAGAAGCCGGACGCGAGGGGATCGCCTTCAGACCTCAGGTTGGGGAGGACCGGGTTAGAGAGCTTCTGGAGGGGCTGGACGCGTTCAAGTCAGCGGGTCCGGATGCTCTCCACCCCAGGGTGCTGAGGGAGCTGGCTGGGGTTATTGCAGGGCCCCTGGCACGGCTCTACGAGCGATCGTGGTGCTTGGGCCAGGTGCCAGACGATTGGAAGGTAGCTAATGTGGTCCCCATCTTCAAAAAAGGGAAAAGGGAGGACCCGGGCAATTATAGGCCCGTCAGTCTTACCTCAATCCTGGGGAAGCTCTTTGAGAAGATCATCAAGGAGCACATTTGTGATGGGCCGGCATCCGAGATGATGCTCAGGGGCAATCAGCATGGATTTATTAGGGGGAGATCATGTCAGACCAACCTGATTGCCTTTTATGATCAGGTCACAAAGGCCATGGACGCAGGTGTCGCGGTGGATGTAGTCTTTCTGGACTTCAGCAAGGCCTTTGACACCGTCTCTCACCCCATCCTAATTAATAAACTAGGCGACTGTGGCATAGATGCCTACACAGTCAGATGGATTGCAGATTGGCTGAAGGGTCGCACTCAGAGGGTGGTGGTGGATGGATCATACTCGACTTGGGGGGAGGTGGGTAGTGGAGTCCCCCAGGGCTCGGTCCTGGGGCCTGCGCTGTTCAATTTCTTCATCAGCGATCTTGATGTTGGGGTGGAAAGCAACCTGTTTAAATTCGCTGATGACACCAAAATTTGGGGGGAGGTGAGCACGCTAGCAGGGAGAGAGAGATTGCAGAAGGATCTGGATAGGTTACAGGGGTGGGCAAACAGGAACAGGATGTGTTTCAATACGGACAAGTGCAGGGTGCTGCACTTGGGTAGTAGGAACCAGCAGCACACTTATAAGATGGGGAGCTCCCTACTTGAGAGCACGGAGGCGGAAAGGGATCTTGGTGTCATTATTGACTCCAAGATGAACATGGGCCGACAATGCGAGGTCATGGTTGGCAGGGCTAACCGGACCTTGTCGTGCATCCACAGGTGCATCTCGAGTAGAGCCAGGGAGGTGATCCTCCCCCTCTATGCGACGCTGGTCAGGCCGCAGCTGGAGTATTGTGTCCAGTTCTGTGCGCCCCATTTCAGGAGGGATGTGGACAACATGGAGAGGGTCCAGAGGAGGGCCACCCGCATGATCCGGGGACAACAGGGCAGACCCTACAGTGAGAGACTGCGGGACCTGAACCTATTCAGCCTCCACAAGAGAAGGCTGAGGGGGGACCTGGTGACCATCTATAAACTCACTAGGGGGAACCAGAAGGGTTGGGGGGAGACGCTGTTTCCCCTAGCCCCCGCTGCATAACAAGGAGTAATGGGCACAAGTTGATGGAGAGGAGGTACAGATTGGACATCCGAAAAAACTACTTCACAGTTAGGGCGGCTAGGAGCTGGAACCAACTTCCAAGGGAGGTGGTGCTGGCCCCTACCCTGGGGATCTTTAAGAAGAGGCTGGATACTTACCTGGCTGGACTCATTTGAGTCCCGTTTTTGTTTTTAGGGTGAGTGGTTTTGTTTGTGTTTTTGGGTTGTTCTCCCGCCCTGGCGGGGGGTCGGGCTAGAAGATCTATTAGGTCCCTTCCGACCCTGAAACTATGAAACTATGAAACTATGACCCTTTTGGATACCACCTAAATACCAAGTAGCCCCAATCACTGGTCACCAGCAAATTTGGCCGTCGCCTCTAGCCAGGGCACCGTGACCCACGATGCCGGTGTCTCTGCTGCTTTTTCTGGAACATGGTTTCTCTTCTCTTATCCATCCTTCCCCCTCTGCCATTTGAGCCTCTTCACAGCACTCCTCTTACTCACAAGATCTTATTATTTTAATAAGTTGCTGAGCCCGAAGCACTTAGAATTACATTACCGCCCCTATAAAGGAGCGCTCCTTGTTGCCCTCAGCCAGCATGCCTATCACAAAGACCCTTTGATATACACGGCATTCAAATGGTTTGACTATCTCATAACCTTTCTCTCTCCCTTTCCTTCCTATCTCTCTTCCCTAATCCAAAGCAGGCATCAGATGGCCCAAGCTTTTAAGCTTGAAATGAAAGGCATGAAGTTTGGGCATCTCCAGAGAAGCATCATTTTGTTTCTCCCTGGGGAAAAGGCTTCCGATGGCTATCCCTTATGGCAGCCAAAGGAGGAGGTGGAGGTGGGGAGGAAGAGAGCTTGCCTATCTGGAATGACACATTGTAGAATTAAGTAGCATTAAAGAGCGCAGTGGTCTGTGTTACTGCGAGCAAATCGACCTTGTGTTTAACTGGTTATTGTGCATATCCGAGGGGGATATTGGCTGGGAGAGTATTACTGGCGTGATTAAAATGTAGTGACAGCAGGTTCCCTTGGAACAAGAGGTGCACGCACACACAACCATCACGTCCATGTACATGCCGGGTGGGAGGAAGCTGGCTGCGTCTGCTCTCTTCAGAGTTTCTCACCACCATTAATTTTCATTATGGAGGGAATGAGATTCAGCCCAGGAGACCCCCCACAGCCCCAGGGAGGGAGGCAGCTCACTTTGTGGCAGGAAAATGCACTTTGAAACAGCTTTAAGTTCCTTTCCAAGTGGGTTTATAGTTCCAGTTGCAGCTTGTCCTTTGATGGGGAGTCCCTACCTTGTCTAACTCGAGCTGTCTCAACTGCTGGTCACACAGGACATGATCCAGCCTCTACAAGTGAGGCGGAAAATGCTGCAAGGGAGAAAGCTGTTCAGCCAGCCCTGACGGGGTTCCCAAGACCTTCCTGTGCAGCAGGTGGTCCTGGCCCTGGGCAGCGACCGCGCAATGCATTGAACAGGCCCCTAGCAGGGGAGCGTCCAAGGGCTTTCCTGGGATCCTGGGGAGTGTGGGGCCCTCCCCCTCTGAGCTTGGATGAGCCCCTGATTCTGCAACAGGGTGAAGAAAGCTTTGCCAGGCATCTGCGAGGAAAGAAAGTCTGGTCATCTCTAGGTATTTGCCTTTGCCAGTGGCCCTCTGACAAGTCTCAGGGTGCAGCCCAGCCCTGCCACTGCGGATATACAAAGCACACTGAGCAACAGGTGAATCTTCTGTACCTGCAACCAATGCTAGGCACAGAGAGAGGGCAATAAAAGAGGGGAAAACCTGGATCAGGCAGGCTGGGAACAGCAGATCACACTGATCTCTGTGGAAGGCCAGGGGTTTCCTGGAAAAGAGTCTGGGGCCACCCCAAGGACCCAAAAAGCACTGGGAGAAGCTGCCCCGAGCATGCTGCTATAGTAGGCTGTTAGCCATGAGTGCACAGGGTGGATGGAGACTGGGCCCACTAGTGCACGAACGTAGTGGTACCAGCTATGCGGCTTCTCAGTGATGCACCTTGGACGTTATCTTTCCAAGAGACTCCCAGAGCATCAAGGTCTCCTCCAGCCATCGGGCATTTGTGGCCAGAGGATGGAAGAAGCTGGGGTGTCCCGCGTCGGACTCAAAGGACCTGACACCATGTCATGCACAGATCTTACTTGTTCCATTTCCCATCCAGCGTGGAGCTGCCTTTTATTACACTGCCTCAATCATAGACTCTCCCCCTCTCCATTGCAGGCTCTGAAGCTGGGAACAGCAGCTCAGGACAACTGGTAGAGGTTTTGTCTTGGAGGGAGAGGGTTTTTTTCTCTCTCTCTCTTTTCCACTGCTGGTTTCACACACGGCGCTGTCTCCTGTTGGGATCCTTTATTGCCTTGGATGGATTCACATGGCGTTAGCAATGCTGCAGTAGCAATTCAGAAATGAAAGCTATTGCTGGCCCAGGCAGACTGCCCTAGAACTGTAGCACACCAGGCAAACCCCGGGATGGGGAGCTGAGGGGGAATAGAGAGAAAGGGAGGAGATAAGGAGGGAGGAAGGGACTGGAGAGAAGTGAGGCGGGTGGGGAGAGACATGCTGACTCCTTTTAAGCAAATTTTGGATGCATCATTTTGCAGGGGCCAGTGCCAGGAACTTCTTCTCACTCCCACAGTCAGCACTGAGGCAGCTCAGCTAATAAGTCCCGTGGCTGCCTGCGACTTCTCTCTCTTTCTGATCACTGCAGGGGACCGGTTTCAACCTGAAGGGCCCATTCAGAAGCTGGGCCCCCTCCATCCTCTCTGCTAGTGGTGGGGAAGCACTTCCAGAAGAAGACGGGCAGCATCATCTGTGTTTGGCAGGCAAGCTGACTGGAGTGATGGAGAGTATTTGTCTGCCCGGGGGTTCAGGAACCTCATGGCCTGGTCTGCTACCCCAGAGCAGGAGGGGCAAGGAGTGGCTCTAGCCATCGCTCTGTTCCCACTGCTCAATGCAGGGCTGTGGTTG
>NW_005841952.1:416528-427050 GCF_000455745.1 Alligator sinensis
GCAGCAAACACTAAACCCTGGAGCACCAAGCTCATGGCAGCTCCTTGAGCCATGTTTGCCATCCCAATGCAAAGCTCTCATTTCAGCCCGGGGACACTCTCTGGATCAGGGACATGGTCTGCCTGTAGCAAGACACTGGCCAGCAAAGCACCGCACTGCCATGGCTCCAAGGCATCCTGCTCTGACCACTGGACCACACTCTTAAGCCTTCTTGGGCCGGAGGGGCTCAGTGCCAGGGAGCTCACAAGGATCCATCCCAGCCCCCTCGAATGACCCGTGAAGCTGAGGAGGAAGCGGGACAGATGGGTCTATTCTACTGACACTATCCCCAGCAAGGCTGCAGGATCCCCTGGGTCAGAGGGCTCAGGGAGATCACAGGGCTTAGCAGCAAAGGGTTGTCATATTAGGGGAATAGATCCTGATGAGCCAAAGCCAAAAGCATGGGTCTTCCACTCTCAGGCTGCGCCTCTGCCATCACCTGCACATCCAAGGGGGTGTTTATAGCACCAGCGTTTCATTGCCTGGGGATGTGCCTCTGCTATCGCCCGCATGTCCAAGGGGTGTTTAGCACCAAAGTTTCATTGCCTGGGGATGTGCCTCTGCCATCATCCGCACGTTCAAGGGGTGTTTAGCACCGGTGCTTCATCCCCTGGGGACGTGCGACTGGGGCGAGAGTGACCGATGGCTTTAAAGCAGTGCTCTCGGCTTCCTCCCTGCAGCAGAGGATGCCCAGAGAAAGTTCCCTTGGCAACATCAGGCAGCAACAGGCCCTGAAAACAGGAGTCAGAAACCTTCAGTAATTTCTCTTCAGATAATAAAGTGAGTGGCTGAGATGAGTGAGTCTCTCTCCCTTTCCCTCTGTGTCCATCAACGTCCCTTTTTCTCCCTCTCTCTCTCGCTCTGGATTGTAAATAGAGTCATTCAAGCAACATCATGCGCTGTGCAAAGAGATCTAGGCAAACACTGGGCCTCTTGGCTGGCACATTTCACAGAGGGGGTTTGCCTAGTGTCACAGACGGACCGTCCAGGGTTTCAGTCCAGTAAATGGGAGAGGGTCCCAGCTAGGTGGGAGTGGAGTGATCCGGACTAGGGGTCCCAGCATGGAAATGGGGAAGAACTGCTGCATTCCCCATCTCAGCTCTAGCCCTGCTCACCTCCTTCTTCCCCAGGGGATCTGCACTTAACATCTGAGTCATACCAGCCCCAGCTCATGGACACATTATGGCCAGCACGTAGCACATGCTGACCCACGGAGGGGCAGGGGCCGTGTTTTTGTTCTGCTGCTCTGTGATCATACAGCGCCGAGCACGGTGGAGACATAGTCCGGGGCTTGGCTCCTGGCTGCAAACTACAGAAAAACAGTTCCCAGAGCCATGCATCGGCCATGTGCAAACGATCTGGTTGTGCCATGCATGCCTCCTCCCCTGTTAGTGTCTGTCCCTATGGAGGATAACAGCCTCCTACTCCTGCCGGCTGACACACCTCCTCGAGCGGCAGAGATCAGCATGCCATGGCTCTGCAGGTTGTCATGGGGCAGGGAGGGAATGCATGTGAGCAGCCCCATTTCCAGATACTTTGGGATGCTTGAGGATATTTCTCGGGGACAGCAGGAAGCCAAGTTCTCTGGATAAAGGAGTGGCTGAGCTGTGCTGCTTGCAAGAAGGCTGGGGATGGGGCAGGGAGATGTCTGAGCCCAGCCAAGCATACTGCCAGCAGCGGCTCCCCGGGGACTGGCACAGCTACAGCCCGCCTCGCGCTTCTCCCCCGATGCAGAGACACGCTCTGGATCACGGCGGTGTCGGCACTATCAGGGATAACGTCATTTGTGCCATGATTAAGCTCGGCAGCCAGCAGTCCCCAGCTCATCTATAAACCTGTCTCCCCATTGAAGGGGGCTCATATGTTAAGGTAGTAAGACGCAATGTCTCATGCCTTCTTGGGCACGGCAGGAAGCCAGGCCTCCCGGGGAGAAGGGGGGCACCAGGTTTCCAGGTTGAGTGGAGTTGTGGCATTAGGGGGCTCGACACCTCTGCGAGGGTGATGGCTCGTCCCCGGTGCCCCATGCTAGGCTCTGCACGAGCAGAACGAGAACCGTTTCTTGCCTTGAAGAGCTTCCAGCTGCAGTCACAGCCACTGTGACATCTCCTAGGCAGGGCTGGCTGGGCAGAGGCAGGCACTAAGACTGGAACAGCTGGCATGAGGCATGGGACGTGCCAAGCTGGAATATCAGGCAGCGCCAAATGGAGATTTGGAGGATCCCAAGGGGGTCGGGGGTTGGGACCTCCTGCAGTCCCGTGCATGCAGCAGCCTCCTGTTTCTGCTCGTTGACCCAGGTGTAAGGTCTCCACGCGCTCACCTTGGCCTACTGCAGCCTCCTTGCAACAGAGGTGACTCTCCGCCCTCCACTATAGCAGGGTGGAGGCCTCCGCACGCGGCTCCCTGCAGAGCTGGCCTGGCCTTCAGATGATAGGCAGCTCTGGCGAGATGAAATCTCTTCTCCCTGACATTAAACTTAACCTTTCCGGCTTGCGCTCTGCGCAGCCCCCAGATCGCACCACCGCACCTTTAATCACAGCCGGGTTTAAGGTAACAGTTTGTATTTAATGCCTCGGCCCAGCCAGGTTTATCCATGCGGTGGAGCGGGAGGCTGGAGTGGGGGGGATGCACTTGCTCCTAAGAGACCGGCTCTGGCATCGGCTGGGGGATCTGAGAGGTACCAGGCTGAGCATCTCTCTGACTGAGGTCCAGGGGAGCATTGACTTCCCCCAGACTGAACAGAAGCCAGAGGCAGCGAAGAATTTGCTCTCTCCTAATGCCTCAGTTTCCCCACCTATGGCACAGGACCAGTAACACTGACTTTCAGAGATGAAGCCTCACAGATGAGCTGAGTATCCTCATGACCCTGTGTCCCCTGTGGCGGGCGGTCCTGTGTTGTCCAGCGCTCCTCATTACCAACATGTCCCCGGAGGGCAGCAGGAAGACATTAGAGCAGCCCCGGCATGCTAACGTAGCTGTGGGGCAAGTCCTACTCGCCAGCATCCTTTCTAAATAACCAAACACCGAATTGGGCAAATCGTCCCCCATTGAGACTCATTGGGGAAACCCAAACCGCATGCATCCTTCATCGCCACAAGAGACTTTGCCTCTATCCTTTCCTGTGGCAGGACCCGTTATCTTCAATTGCTGCACCCACATCCTCCTCTCCTCAGTTCCCCGAGTTGTTAATGTGTCTTGGATCTCATTAATGCATTTTCAGCCAATGCAGATTTTGCTTCCAACTCCAACATTTGAGCAGATAATGAGCCTAATTTATTCTCGGGGAAAAAAGAAAAAAAAATCAAAGTGGCCTTTCCCAGCCTTGTACTGTGATGAAAAAGCATCTCCGCTGCGCTTTCGGAGGCAGCTGGAGGAATCAAAGCACTGGCACCAGTTCTGCTTCTCCCCGGTCAAGCTGGAGTTTTTGCACGGACGGGCTCATGGAGGTTCATGTGCTGGGGACAAAGAAGGGACAGTGAATTACCTCCTTGCATCTTCAGCCCCTTGCTGGGTCACAAGAGCCTCCCTTATGAACGCTAGCAGGAGGCAGCTTCTGATGCACTGAAGAGCAAGGGTGGAAGCAAACAGAGCAGGTGGGGAGCCCCTTCCAGCACAGAAACGGGCAACTTATATTAAGGGCATAAAACCTCCGCTGTCCCCTCTATAAATACCTGCAAGAAGAGCTGGCTGGAGAATAAAGAAAGGTATCTAGATACACACAGCACTGTTAGAGCCACGACAAGCTTTGGAGGAGATGCGTGGGGCTGCCGTCTCTGACTGACACCTCTCCCTGCGGCCGTACTACAAGGACGTGATAATGTAAACTGCAAAGCAGAGAGAGATGAAGTGATTTGTTTCCTATCGCACACACCGTCTACAGCAGGGCTGGGAATAGGTCTGCAAGCTCCAGGCCTTTAGCACAAACCTATCTTTCCCTCTCATGTGTGTGGGGGGTGTGCATGGCATCACAAGAAAAACAGGAGGGGAGGCGTCTTGGTCCTGAATGACTAGACCTCAGCACAGCGTGAGCAAGATATTGTGGGGGGGTAGCTGGTCTCACACCCATTACTGAGCCCACGGATGAGGGACAACTGAAGGGGACTTGTCGGGGCTGAGTGCCATGGTAAGTGGATAAAATAAAGGGCCTCTAATAAGCACCACAACAGTGCAGGACATGAGCTATGGCCGCACCAGGGGAGCTCACCTTGCCATGAAATCTAGTTGACTCTGTGTATGTGTGCATAAAGGAAAGCTTCGGCTGCTCTTTGGACACTGTAATTGGTGCCCTGCAGCACGCTGCAGTCCACATCTATTTGATCTGGGTTTACAGAAGCTGCCTGTGAGGTGGTGCAAAGGGCAATATTACAGCTGTAATAGGGAAGCTGAAGAGAATCCAAAGCTCTGGATAGAAAGCAAAGCCTTGTGAGTGTGCGACTGTCTCCCTTTCACGGCCACTGTAGTGACAACAGAAGCTCGCTGCCTGCCACCAAGGGAGCCTGGCCTTAGCTCAGCTGGCACAGCCCTGTGGTGAGGGGATTGGGTGACACCTGCTCACACACATGATGAACCTGTGTAGAGATGGGCCTGGGACCTGGCCCTAACCCCACATGCCGATCCGGATGCCTTCCTTGGTATAATGGGGCCAAATGAAACTCCAGAAGCAAGCATCTTGGGATGTCCTAAGCCCAAGCCATGGCTCAGCATAACCTCTCCTGCAATCCCGCTGTGTGCTCAGGGCATTACCTGTGATGGACACCTGGGTCTATCCTACCCTGTCTTACAGTTAGTCTTCAGTCCCTTCCACCATTTGTTCCTCACTGGGACCCAGAAGCTAAATCCTTGAAGACGAGGTGATATCCAAAGGGTGCGGCATGAAGTTATGTCAAGGATGGAGTGAACTTGAGTTCACAAAAACTTGTGCTCTCTCTCTCTCTATATATATATCTAATTTAGTTAGTCCATAAAGGTGCATATCTACCCTGCCTTGTGCCTCCTCCCTGCCTACTCCCTCTCTCTGTGAATTAGTTGTCAGCTGTCATTCCAGGGTCCCACACGGTGCAAGTTGGGAGTAGCTGCACTTCCGATCCTGGAGGGACTCTGGTGTGGACAAGAGCAGCACGGAGCTCGGAGGGGTTGAGATTTCTCATTGCTATGTCTTTGAAAGGGAACTAAGCAAGCAGAAGGAGCACCTTGTTCAGATGCCAGGAAGGGAGACTCAAAGCATAAGTTATTAGAGATGCGTGCCATTTGGAAAATCTGGTGAGATCGCTTCTGTTTAGTCTGGAGGTGCCCAGAAAAGGGGTTTCACTGCTTCAGAGCCATGCCTGGGAGGATGAATCCTGCCACAAATGGAGGCCCCAGGCTGGCATGAAAGCAAGGTTGGGAGCCGAAAGCCAGGACATGTCTGTACCTCTGCCCAGAAATTATAACCATCCTTGGCACTCCTTTGATGCCTGTTGTGTAAGGACCGTGTCGCACCCCATGCACCGTGCCCCTGGGGGTTACCTGCCCTCTGCTCCATGTTCCCCACTGCTCGCACTTCCTAGCATCTGTCCTTGTGGCCGGAGGAGCTCTGACTGCCCCTGGATGTCTGCGGGATGTTCAGCACCATTGAAATGTGAGCCCTGCAAGCACACCAAGCTCGGAGGTTGCAGAGCCCTGAGGCTCTTCCATCTTACAGCGTCCATCCCACAAGGCCAATGTACCCAGCTGCTCTTGCTTCAGCAGAGCAATGCCTGGTGCTTTAGCTTGAGCGACAGACATGCATGTCACAGTGATGCCTGTAACACATGCTCGCAGAGGTCCAGGCCACACTCCTGCCCATTGCCAACCTTTTCCCTCAGCCCCCATCTCTCCCCCCACCCTCCTTTCCTCCCTTTCCCCCACCCCATCCTGTCCTTTAGGTGGTTCAGCTCATGGAGGCTGTGCGCAGGAGTCCTGGAGCACTGGCATGCTCCCCCCAGGGCAGTCATCCTGAGATGCTTACCCGGACAGGCAAGGGAGCGCCTGGCCTGGCAAGTCCCCTCCCAGCCCTGCCACGAGCTCTTGGCATTCACATTGGCTACAATGGCTGTTTCATACCTTGGGGTGGCTTTGCAAATTAATATTATAGCCTGTGAGGTGAGGCCCCACACCCCTGTGCACCCCAGAGCTTGATCCTGTTCCCTTGCAGGGGTTGGGTGGGGAGCACTGGGAGCGCTCGGCTCTGCTCAGCATCATCACCATGACTTTTCAAGGCAGCAGGGGAGGGTGACCGGCACAAGCCGCATGGCCCTCTGTTAGCTCCCAATGTGAAAAGAGAAGGCGCTGTGATCTTGGCTGGTCTCGGGTGTAGCTTTGGTTCAAAGGGCCTCTGACACTGAATGGGAGGCATGAAAAAAACCAAACACTCAAATGCCCTCACTCTGCAGCTGGCAGAGCTCACATGCCCTCCCTTGGACCAGCATGTGCCCTCTGTGCAGAGGGTGTGCATGAGAGCCCTGGAGCCCCTAGATAGCTCTGCTTCTCCTGCACCCAAAGCCACACTGCACCCACATGCACTCCAAGCTGGCTGTTCAGTCCTGTGCTCACAAATCCCAGAGACAGGACGGGCATCCGACGCCCACTGTGCAGTGCGAGGGTGCAACGCTTAGCGAGGAACAATGCACCAGGGGATGAAATACAAACATGGACGAGACTTGCTCAGGGCAGGGCCAGGCCAGGACGTCAACTCTGCTGGCATGGCTGGCAGTCCTGTAGGAGACGAGACTGGAGCTGTGCTCCCCACCTCCTTGCCCCATCCCCTTGCTTGCTCATCACGATGGAAGGAGCCAAGGGAGCAGCACAGGAGGGACACAAACCCCTCGGAGTCATTTCAGCACGTGGCCAAATGGAGCCAGAGAATGACTCCAGCAGTAACAAGGGAGGAAATTGGTGATAAGTGCAGAGAGTGGCCCAGCTAGATGAGGGGCGAGTGTCAGAGCTGACAGGAAACAGAGAGGTGTCTGGTTGCAATCGATAGCCATTGCAGCCTGAAGCAGAGGAGATGGGACTCATTATAGGATGGATAAAGCAGATATTACCCACCTGGACAGCAGATGGGCAGGAGAATTAGGGGCTCTAACTCCTCGCGTGCTGGCCTGGGAAGGGGGTTTGGAGTAAAGGAAGCTGGTGAAAGCCTTGGAGGGAGGAAAAGTTTGTCCCTCCCCAGGCCACTTCCTCTGCCACTTCCCTTCAATTCCCCATGCAGGCAAGATGTCCTGGGCGGTGGCGGGACCATCTTAGCATCCTCTGCATGCAGGAGCCTGGGAGATGCCGTGTAGTCTGAGTGTTTGTCCCCTCTTGCCTCTGCAATGCAGTTAGGGCTGGACTCCCCCATTTGAAGAGCAAGCGGCAAATCCTTACTGGGACAGCCAAAGAGCAGAGCATGAGTGTGCCAGGAGCTGCACGCACATGCTTGTTCCTGCACCTCATCCACCATGGTCCACCTGAACCCATGCAGCTTTCTCCCACCCACAACACACAAGGGAGAGATGTGTGGAGCGCCCATGTTTCCCCTCCCACCCTGTGTCTCCTCCTCTAGCTGAAGTGTAAACCCTCCAGAGCGGAGCGTGCGCAGCACCTAGCACAATGGAGCTCGGCCTTCCTTTGAGGCCCCTGGTGTCTTCATAATACAGTCATCCTGAGCCTGGCAATAGCCCGTTATCCTAATTAATAGCAAGCACCGTGCAGCCATGGGCGGTGAGCCCATATCTCCTGTCCTCGCAGCCAATTACCTTGTACCCTGGAGCATTCATTGGGATGTTGGCAGTCAAGCATTGAGGCCTTCCCCTTCCCTCAAACGCCTCTCCAATAGGAAATGTGAGAGACGGGCATTTCCCAGCCAGTTTGAAACTATCTAATTAGCAGATGGCAGATGGTCGAGACCCAGTTTCTTCCAGAGAGCTCCTCCAGGATCTGAGCTCATTGACCTGCCTTCATCCCCATCATCACCCAGGACACAGGATGGCCCTAATTGTCCTAGGGACCCGGTGCTGGGAACCCTTCGAGACACATCCGCAGCTGGTATAAAGCAGTGGAGCTCCATTGAAGTAGGAAGAGCCCTGTCAGCCACGTCTCAAACCTGTGTTCATACCAGGAGTCCCACTGAAGTGCATCTGAGAATCTCTGAGTTGCCTCCAGCCTCCATTGATTCCTGCCTGAGCTCAGACAGCAGCACCGTTCCTCCGGCACCCGAATCACGGAGGAAAGACATTGACATTCAGCTGGAAAAATACCCACAACAGAGTCGATCACACAGAGTGTCTGCAGGGAGGAAGATAATTTTTCAGTGCAATTTATAAAGCATCTCCAGCCCTGCCACCACTTGCTCTGGAGGGCTCTTTGGGGAAGGAGGGTGGCTGGATAAGCACGTGGATGGCAAGGCCATGAGTGAAAAGATTCCCATCGATTTCAGCGGGCTTTGGATCAGGCCTTATTGCCGGAGGAAATCTGCCACCTCTGTTTCCCCCCAGAAGGGACAGAGGTGTCGGGTGCTGCAAGGAACAACTGGTGCCAGGTCTGCAGAGCCCCTGTGTCCCAAGCATGATCAGTAGATCCAATGTACCGTGTAGGGTACTGTGACAGACATCTTATCCCCAGGCTCCCACCCAGCCGTCGTGCACTGGCCTCAGCTCCTTGTGTTCTGCAGAAGAGCAAGCTCTGATCACCGGGAGCAAAGGAGTGAGAAGAGAAAGGGAGGAAGTCAAGAGCACTGAGGGGGTGAGCAGCTGCAGGAGGGACCCATCTGCTCTTCCACCCGATTGCTACTCACAGCAGTGACTTGGCGGTGGGCTTGGTCAATGGCTCTGGTGGGAGTCAAGACAAGACCTGCTCCTGGGCTCCACACAGTGCGGGTGGTGGGTGCAGGACCTGGCCCACCCCCAGTTTGCAAGGTGTTTGACTCAAAGCACCTGCCTTGGGGCATTTTAGGGCAATGCATCCCAAAGCTGCTCTAGGTCTAGATGAGCAGAACTGAGTTCTGATCCCTTATGCAGTCCCGGGGCACAGGCCAGCTGGCATGTGAAGGTGGGGTGAAGCAAGTGTTTCCAGGCAGGTGTACACTGGGGTAGAAATCACAGAGAAGCCCTGGGCACAGAGGAACCATGTTGATGGAGACTGGTGAAAGGCGAAGCACAATGAAAGGTAGACGAGCAAGTTTCCCACATGCCGAGGCACCTCCCAGGCTGTCCTTGCAAGTCTGCACACCCTGGGCACAGTCTGGGGTGACAGCTCCTGCAGGCACCCACGTACTCTGGGGCTGCATCATGTGATGCATATACAAAACCTGGACTGGTGCCTCTCTCGAACATGCCAACATTTCTGTTGCTCGTTCACTAAATAGCCCTTCATCCAGGCAAGCAGCACAGTGTCAAAGTCCCTGCATTATGCATCAAACCACTTTGGAATGCCATTAAACCTTGCGTAATGCTCTCTCCAAGGAGCCTGGGGTTGTGCTAGATGGAGGATGCAGGCAAGAAGGGAACGAGGTAATGAACCAGTGGGCCTGCTGCGAAGCAGGTGACAATCCAAGGGGATTTCAAAACCGATGACATCCTTCTGCTTGCATGTGGGCTGGGAGATAGAGACAGATCGGTCTGCGGAGCTGGCTCCCGCCTCTGGAGCGCCGTGAGCACCTGTCGTGCCAGAAGAACAGTCGGTTCTTCCCCCTGCCCAGGTGATAAATCAAGGGGAGCCGTGCCCCCTTCATGTTGCTGTAATGTAAGCCAGACCCTGGGCCTGCAGGAAGGGGCAGCGCAGAGCACGGAAGATGGATGGCTGCTTCGCACGGCATCTCTGGGAAAGGGGCATGTCAGAATGATGAATATTCCCCAGACTTTTTTAACTGACTCAGAAGAAAGTGGTGAAGCAACTCCCCCAGGCTGGGACGGGGGTCAAGGAGAGGAGGAGAGAGCACAAGAGCTCTTCACCAGGCAGATTCACCGCGCCAGGCGGGAGGGGTGCAACGGAGAGACAGTGCTGGGCAGAGCATGCGTTTTTTTCATCGTCTCCCTCCAGAAGGGGCATTTGCTGCATCGCGTGTGTCAGAGACCGGCTGGAGGCCCCATGCGGCCCAACTCTACAGGGTGCGTGGGGAGCTCACCCAGGCGTGATCTCACCCCAGAGCAGCCTTGGCCAGTGAGACATCTGCTAGTGCGGTCCTGGCCAGGGATGGAGAGAAAGGCCCCAGCAGCCACCGCTTGAGCTGACAGGTGTCAGCTGCGTCCTGCAGCTCAGCCCATTCTCCAGGATCCCTGCCTCCAGATGTGGCATGCCAAAATGCAGGGTGCTGGGCACCTGGGTCCTGAAGAACTACACAAGCCAGGCCCTCGCTCTGCCCTGCCTGGCACCAGGGTTTGTCACGGAGACTTGTGCAAGGCAGGGCACGATGCTCTCCAGCAATGGTGGGGAGCTCTGGCTTGGTGACATTTTGCACAGCTGTGCCAATCCCAGTGCAAGAGCCCAGGAA
>NW_005841952.1:427304-439255 GCF_000455745.1 Alligator sinensis
TGCCTGCTTTACACATGAGAGAGGAGCAGCTACGGTAGACTATATGTGGCACTGGTCACCAGATCACCTGGATACTGTTCCCGGTTCCACTAGTAGTGGCCTGGCTCATGATGCTTTGCTTCCCTGTGCCTCAGTTTCCCCACCCCCATAAGTAGGGCTGCAGCTCTGTCCACTAGCTATACACACCTAGTATTGCCTGGTACAGTGTTCTGTGCAAGCAAAGCATTAGCTAAGAGCCAGCAGGCTCCTGTCTGATGCTAATCCTCATACTGAGATGCTGGAACCATATTTTCCATCCACCTTTGCGCAGAGCCTAGCACCAATGGGTCCTAGCCCAGCCCGAGATGCCAAGGAGCCCCTGTGGTGCAGACAATAAATAATACGGATAATGAACAAACCAGATCCCAATAAATACGGAGGCAGAGCCGGGAGCAGCTGTTGTTTGTTTGCTTGTTAATGGCTCCATGGAAGGGGAGGCCATAAACAGTTAAAAGTCTCTTGACAGCTGGGAGCGTTTTGGATTCCTGGCGCTCGGAGCCGGGGCTTCCTCCGCGGCTTCACGTATTTCCCCGCAGAAGCCGACGTTCTGCCGTCCGGCGGTTCCCGGCGCTGATCGGGGAGAGGAGAGCGCACATGACACCTTGATTATCACTCACATTTTCAAGCGCTGTCCAACAGCAGTAGCTGTCACCTCGTATAACGCCACGGCGGGCTCCCAGTGCATCACTTCGCAGCTCGCCTGTGAAACGCCCCAGTGCCCTTTCACCAGCAGGCCCACGCTCTCCATTTCTTCCATACCTGGGCTCCTTTGGGGGACAGAGATCTGTACCCACTCAGAGGAGCTATGGTGCAAGCTGCAGCTGCAAAGAAGGCATGCTTAGGAGATTCTCCGGAAGAATAATCTTTGCAAATGGACGTGGGTGTTCGGGGGCCTGGTGGAGGAACAGAACCATTTGCATCTGCACACTGGCGTCAGCATGGGGCTAGTAACGAGAAGACATTTCCATGCGTGCAATTTCAACAGGAGTTAGGCCTTGAAATACCCAGAGCACCGGCGGCCTGAGTTTAGCAATGGGAACAAATGCCATCTTGGAGAGTGAGAGCCAGAGGCAAATCTCCGCAACCTCAAAACAATCCCAGTGTAATCCTGCGGCTTCTAGTGGTGTTAGCTAGCTCCAACACTGGTGTGTAGCCCGACATGGGGATGCAGTGGTCAGTAGCACTGTCAGCTCCCAGGATTTTGCTATGGGCCTGGTGATACTTGGCATGCTTTTTAATACTCCAGCCCCTGGAGTCAAATGAATACAGGAAGATTGCAGCCATTTGTTACGTAAAATTTTCTAGCCTGAGCATTTTGCATAAGAAGCAGCTTTGAAAGCAAGAACCTAAGGACCTCTAACAGGTCAGACTTCAGAGGGGAAATAACAAGGACCTCAAGTATATCATTAGTATTTTTGATCCCACTATTTTTGGAAGACTCCTGCGATTTGCAGGGGCCATGATTTTTGTCTCCTTGAGCTTGGCAATACCAGGTTGTGTTTCAGGAGTGACCTTGGCTGGTGAAGCAGGGGAGCACAAGAAGGCAAGCTAGGGTGGGCTGCTGCTAGGGAAACAGCTCGAGCCTCTGTACCTAACACTAGCTCTCGTTCCTGCTCATTAGCTCTGTCTCCTAACACACTGCATCCCGTTCTTTATAAATAAGATCAGAAGCAGGTCTGACTAGTTCTTCCCAGGCCCAATGCAGCATCAGATAAGCCCAAACCAAACAGGGGTCACTTTTCTACAAAGCCAGTCTCCTTGCACATTATGGGTCAAATCGGCTTCCAGCAACTGACTGATCACATCCTAAGTAGGTTTTCCCTATGAACATTTCTGTCTTGACAATCTCTCCATCCCTGCGTTAGCTGTTTGGTTTGGGGTTTTTTTTTACTGCTATTATTTTGCTTCTGAAAACTGGTCATCTTGTTCTCGGTCCTTTCAAGCAGCTGGAGTTTGTGGAAACAAAAAGAAGCATCTTCATTTCTGAGAGAAATGATGCGTTGAGCCAGCCAGCTGCCCTCCCTCCATCTTACCATTGCACAGACACACACACACACACACAGACGCACACACACAGGCCTTGACAGATGGTGATGCTTTGACTGACTGCTTCAATTTTTACTCTTTTCTATAATCCATGGCTGGAGTGCCAAGTACTTTAAAACTGTTACTGGCCCATAGATCACCCCAAAGTGTTAAAGTCCAGCACAGTTAATAACCCTCTGGAAAGACTATCAATCAGTGGAGGAAAAACACCTAGCAGCAAACTCCTTAGTGCCTACCATACCTGCTCCTGTCAGAGACGGATGGGGCTGCAGTGCTTTGCAGGGGTTCTTAGAAACCTGCCCTTCTTTCCCAGTGTCCTCCATGCTCCCTAAAGCCTGCACCGTGCCTTCTTTCCTGGACGGGCCTGCCCCCTGCCACGCCACTGCACCCTCTGTGCAGTGCTAGCTGAGAACAATTACCACATTGCATGGTTGTGCCAGACCAGGGGAGGGTGGTGTTCGTGTTGGCAGAAGGATTGGATGATGTTGGAGGTGCCCAATGCTAGGGAGATGGGGAAAGAGGACATTGCAGGAGCACTCCCAGGACTAGAGGTACCCGGGCCAGACACCTGAAGGGCATTATCTACTTGGAAACTGCCCCTGCCCCACCTCCGAAAGGCTGTGGGGGAGCCTGAGCACACACTCAGCACAGGATCTGCTGCCACATACTCCCAGGCAGTACCAGGATTGGGGGACAGCATCTCTCTGTGCCTCAGTTCCCCAAAAGCTTCAATGATGGGCACGGCGCTCCATCCCGTCAGCCCACTTTCTCCCTCCCTGGTTTCGTTAAACCTCGAGGCCTGCCTGCCTGTACAGCACCTGGCGTGACAGCACACTGACTCTTATGGGAGCCTTTCAGGAGCTACTGCCGTGCAAATAAAAGTAATGCTGTATTACCACCGCTCGAAATGCTCTTCGGGGGCTCACACCGTTTCTCTGCACAGGAGCTGTATATCCTCTCTCATCAGCGCCAGCCCCGCGGGTCCCGGAGGCTGAGTGCTATGATGTACAATTGTTCCTCCCTCGAGGGGTGATGTGGAGCCTGGCAGACACTGCTTTTTCCCCGTGCATCTTGGTTTGATGCATGGCTCCACCTCTCTGAGCAAGGGCTCTGGCTGTGCTAGTGAGTGCTTGGCTGGTTAATGGCCCAGCTACACGGGGTAGCAGTGGGTCTGCTGGGGATGGGGGTTTCATTCTTCTGTGTATTCCTGGAGTTCCAGCAAGCCCCTACAGAGACCAGGGCCGGGCACTGTGCACACAAAAACCATGGGAAGAACAAGCCCTTACTGACCACCATGACCTAAATCAGCCCAGCAGACAGAAGCAGCCCTCTCTTATAGTATAGATAGGGAAACTGGGCATGCTGCACAACACGCTGCACGAAGATGCCTTGCTTGAAAGGTCATGCAAGGAAGTGGGGATTGGATCCTGAAGCTTAACTTTCAGTGCATGTAGATAATACACCACCTGGTTCATCTGAGCAACAGGCTGGCTAGGCCAGGGACCCCTTTCTATCCCTGAGTGCCCCCTGGTTCAGTGTGACCCCAGCGTGAATGCATTCACTTGGACAGAGCCATTCCACCAGGCACTTGCAGTGCTCCCCAAGCTTTGCTCCGCCGGGACTCGGTCGCGCCCTGCACCTCCCACAAGCGGTGAGAGGACGCTCCTTCTTCTCCCCAGCATCTGAACAATGTCAGGCCAGATGGAGCGCGTGCGAGGCAACAGCTTGGATCTCATTGTGCTTGAGTAAATAAGCGTGGAGCAGCTTGTGGCAGGAAGCGATACGCTAACCAGGTGACCGGCGCGGTGACAGCCCGTCTGCCTCTGCTGTAACTTCAGGTGGCGGGTGCAGAAACCCACCGCCCCACGGACTGTGTGTTCCCCTGGGGTTTTTCCCCCATGCCAGGCTACCCCTGCCTTGTTCGGTGGGTAGCAGCTGATTAGTACCCAGATGGGGTGCGTGGCACAGTTTTAATGTCATGCTACCTCAAGCCTCAGAGGTGGTAACAGCCTCAGCTGCATCGTTTCTGCACCTCCCTGGTCGTGAAGGGCCCATAAACACTGCAGCAAGGAGCCCCACCACGAAGCATGCCCACCCACCTGCTTCCAGCTTGTTGAAGCCCATGTTTAGCAGCTAAGAGTGCTGTTAAGCACATGCCAATGAGAGAGAGCCTGCAAAGGACATTGGGCATATAGTAGATACCACCCAAAGGTGGCAAGTGAAGTTGGCTTTATTTGAAGGAGCTCTTTCCTGCAGAGTGTGAGTGGGCAGCACAGTGGAGCCCTGGGTATGGCATGAGAGTGACTTAACCATGCCTTATAATACCCCTGCGCTACCAGGATACTTCCCGCTTAAACTGCTGCCTATAAAAGGCCTCTGATTGTTTAATGACTTGCTATTGTAGGCCAAAAGCCCCCGAGTGATCCGGGGCTGGATCCAGAGATCAGTGTGTGCGGTATAAATAACTATGCAGTTAAGCTACTTAATTAAGAGCTTCCTGTGCCAGGTAGCAGAAAAAGAAAATAAGCTTCACGCTG
Organism: Alligator sinensis; assembly: GCF_000455745.1. NCBI lineage: Eukaryota > Metazoa > Chordata > Crocodylia > Alligatoridae > Alligator > Alligator sinensis. The sequence goes on from NW_005841952.1 coordinate 431,927, forward strand.
TATCCTAGCACCACTGCAGTCTGCATTATGCTCTGCAAAACTCCTGGGCCGGTTTGTGTAAGGCTCAGTGACAAATCCCAGCCTTCAGGCTCCCAATTGATCATCCGGAGAAGTCGGGGGGGAAGGAATATCACTGCCCCCTCTCCCCACCCATGTCTGCTGCTGTGCGGCAGTGAGCAGCTGGCTGGGTACATCCCCAGCATTGGATGCAGGCACTGCTGGAGGCAGGATGCCACATGGATAGGCCAACAGCTCCTTGGCAGGATTTGGGGTTTGAAGAGTGGGAAGGAACATGAAAAAGCATAGGTAAGGCCATTGGCCACTGCCAAGTGTTTTATAGTCTGGTGTTTGTCTCCAAGGAGCAAAAGGCACTGTTTTGGCTATGGAAAGTACCAAGCTATGGGTTGTGTTAAACCCATCCCATGTGAAGCCAGAAGCTTCTCCTTTCTGGGTGAGGCACTGCATTGTCAGGTCAGACTTTACGGCCTCATCTGGCAGGTCCTTCTCAATCCACATGCCCTCTGAGACTGCTCAGACAAGCCCAGACTGCAACACCCTGCCGGAGGCATCCTGGCCTGCGCTGAAAGCACTCAGACTCAGGATAGCTGGGGTCCCTCTACCGCCCTGCCAGATTCCCCACATGACTGTAGGCAAATCACTTAATCTCCACACATTTCATTTCCTTTGCAAAATGCAGCCTGGGGCTGGCGCTGCTCTGACACTAATGCTAGGGGTAGTTGAACCCTCACCCACCCGTCCACCTTCCCCAGCCGGCATCTCGCTGGAATCCAGAGCAAACCGACTGCGTACATCTCCATTAACTCCCTGCAGCACAGCTTCACTTCCCCGGCTCAGACATATGAAAAGCTTTTGCGGGTTGACTGTTGAGTTGGGCATTTAGCAAACACGCATCCATTTGATTGCTCCTTTGTCTTTGCGAAGGCAGCAGCGAAGCCTCTGTGCAACTAATGTACTTGTCGGTGTCGTTATGATGCATCCATAAATAAAGCAGATAATAAAAGTGTTTTTTTTTTTCCTTTTCAAACCGTGACAGAAGCTTCCTGGCAAATTACCCCCTTTTCTTTTTAGTGCAAGTAAAAAGGTTTTGGTGTATCTCATCGTCTAATAAACAGCCACTTTCCCCTCATTTTCCACCCCTTGTAGAGGTGGTAATGAGTGCATTTTATCACTGTCTCAAAACAAAAGGCAAAAAATAATCCAGAGGTGCAGGGCCTTTTTTGGAGTTTTCTACACAGACTTTCGTAGGTAAACAGGGGCTTATTGCGTAGTTTTTCCTGGAGGGAAGCTGGGTGCAGTGATACCTCTTCCCTTTGATCATAGCAAAGCAACTTCTGCAGCAGCTCCTAAACCCTTCTCTGAAAAGGTGCCGGTCAAAGCCCAGCAGTTATATAAATGTCCCAAGAGTCAGCAACATCCTTGCTATGGCCTAGGGCTTCCCCCGCAGCACTGCAGTGCAGCTGCCTCCAGGCTGGAGCCTGGCAGCTCTCCGTACCGGGGACCCTCTCCAAGATCCGGGGTGTTGGCCAGTCATCGATTCTTTCTGGTGGCTCCAACATCATGGCACGACTGGAAGGAGAGAAAGGAGAGCAACTTGAGTCTTGCCCTGCATTGGGCCTATACAGGGGACATATTGCTACCTCCATTTAAAAGCAGTGTAGGCTAGTAAATCTACTGATTCACATGGAAGCAGCTGGGATACCTCTTAGAGAACCCCCCTTTTATAATCTCAAACTCTGATGTCTACACAGCTGGGGTGGCATATACACCCTCAACCTAGACATACCCCTTAGCTGGTCCTAAAATACAGTTGCCACTTCTGCATGAATTGTGTTGTGGTTGCACATATGTCGAGCTTGCAGGGCCACAGGACCATTAAAAGGTGCTGTAATAATACTAATAACTGATCATGGGTGCATTGGTTTCTTTTCCTGAAGGAGAGGCAGCTGCCCCAGACTAGCTTGAATGCCTACTCTCTGCTCCCCCCCACACCTCCTACCTTCCCTCTGGACATCCCTATCTGGGGAAACCAAATACAAGGAGTTCTCGCAGGTAGAAAGCTGAAGCGATGCCGCGGCAAAGGTTACTTTCTTTTCCTAAATGGAAATGTGTTTATGAGCCGTGAAAAATGATTCCTGGCAGCTCAGCACAAGGAAAAGAAAGGAGATAAAGAGATTGGGTGAGACGCGAGGGCATGGACATAGTAAAGGTCTGGAGAAAGCATGATCAATAAATAGAAGGTTCAACCTCATTTCTTTCCCCGGCGCTTTCACAATCAGGTTATCAGGTTCCCTGCTAGTTCCTCACGCGGGCTGAACACACACAGGTGTTGCCCTGCAATCAAGAAGCAGCAAATGTCTTTCTCTCCAAACACGCATACCACGAGCCTCTCTGCTCAGGAGGACTTGCAGGCCGACATCCTGCTGCAGCATCAAAAGGATGTAAGATTATTACCTGCTCGTGGTTTTTTGGGGCACTGCTGCCACGTTCCGGCCCTGAAATGGCTGCATTTCAGTGATGGGTGAAGTGATCCTCTGGTCACTAGATGCAGCAGGGCCAGATGCATTTTAGCTCCTTTTTGGAGGTCAACTTCAATATGGGGGCTGCCTCTCTCACTGGAAGTGGGTCGTTGGGCTCCACCCCATCTTCAGACTTTGCTGGGACTGTATCCAGAGGCACCAAGCTTGTAAAGCAGGCAACTTTCTGCTGGGAGATGGACCACAGGAAGGAAGCAGCAGGGTCTAGTAGCTTGAGTAGGTAAGAGATGGGGAAACTGAGGCACGGAGTGAGGAAGTGACCTAGCCAGGGTCACACAAGAGGTCTGTGGCAGTAGCAAGATGTGATGCAGACTTCTGGAGTGCCGGTCTAGTGCTGTCATTGCAAACCACCCCTTGCTCCAACTGTCTGTGCAGTGAAATGGGGCCTGCCTTTCGGTTGGGCACTTGTACAGCATTGAGCACAGTGGTTCATAACCAGGGCTCCCAGATGCTACTGGGATGATAATACAGGATGATATCAATAGCAGCTTCATGTTGCTTTCCATTCTCCTGGGGCCTGGACTAAGACCAGGCATCTGTCTGTGCTCAGCATTGTGCAAACAGAGATGGGAAGAGAGGACTAGCCCCCTTTTTTGAGAAGCACATGCTGAATCCAGGCAGGAAGCTGAGCTCCCCCTTTCCCACTCCCCATGGAAGAGGAACATTGAAGCCTGGCACCGATGAATGACGTGTCTCCGGGGACGGAGCGACTGCCCGAGTGGATCAGCAAGCAGAGGGCTGAAGTCTCGGGCAGGCCATCGTTTCCCTGTCGTGGCGTGGAATGGCTCCCACGTGGCGGCTGTATCTGTGGAGACAGGGCAGAGAGGAGGAAAACGACCCCCATGACCCCAGCTGGGAGTTATCAGATCCGATTTAGGTTTCTGAGCAGCGGCGAGAGGAAAGGGATGGTGGGGGGAATCCAAGCAAGCCACGAGACCAAGCTGCTTGTCCTGGTCCATTAGGATGCAGGGCAAGGCTGGGCAGAGATCTGCCATGCAGCTAATGATACTGAGCTTAGAGGTAGAAACTGCATGGGGGTGTGTGTGTGCATGCGTGTGTGCACACAAACTGCAGACCTAGGTCCACGGCTGCCACTGATTCCCTGCACAACCATGGAGAAGGCCTGTTCCCATTCACCTGTGAGATAACTTGCTCACAGGGTAACCTGGGAGAATGGTGCTGGGAAAATGCAAAGTCCTGATCTCCCATGGGGCTTCAACTTCACCTCTGACAGTGTCGTCGTCTTCCTTTTTTTAAAGCCAAAAATAATTTCCTGTGCAGTTGTTTCAGACCCACTTAAAAAGAAGCATTTGTGTTGTGCTGCAGCTGAGGCACTGGCTGAGATCAAGGCCCTCTTGTATTGCCGTCTGCTGTACAAATACCCCGAGGAAGATGGTTCCTGACACAAGGACCGACCAGGCTGTCAGGAAATGAGGCAGATAAAGGGATCGGGATTATCAGCATGGAGAGGAATGAGGGGCCTGGCTCAAGGTCACACAGGGAGTCTGCATCAGGACTGAGAACTGGACCCGGTTGTCCCGGGTCGCGGCCAGTTGCTTTAACCATCCGTTCCACCCACCTCCACCATTACAGCCGCTGCATCTTTAGACACTGAGCACTTGTCAAACACACTGCCTCTCCAATACAAGCACAACAGTGAAGATGCAAAATCAGGCCTATACTATGAATAGTGATATTAATGGGGGAGGTTTGAGAGTAGCCTGGACACGGTTGGACATGCCACCCGGATGCCGAAGGGGACAGGAGCGAAGAGATCGATTTTCAAGTCAGCTGTGTCCTCCCTGATGCACCAGCGCTGCTTTAAACAAGATGATTAAATGTTTCCTCTTAAATAAACTCTGTGGGCTCTGAAGGGGATGGGGTCATTGCTGGGAGCTCCCCTCCTGGCTTGGCAGCACTGGAACTTCACTGCATTGGTATCCGCTGGCCTGGAGTCGCTCAGGGCGCTGATGTGATTGCAATGCCCCTTGCTTGGCGAGGCTCCTAACCCCGCTGGGGACAGCCGCAGCTCCCCAGCTTTGGCCTGTGGCCGGGTAGGAGAAAATTGGCACGTCAAGTCGAATCACATCAGAACCCTGTGTGCTCATCGGCACCGTGGAGTGACCTTGGATGTCCTTGCGGGGAAGCAGGAGGACAGAATTGCAGTCCAGCCTGGTGAGCCATTTGGGGTGAGCAGCAAGATGAGAGAGACCGGAGCCTTGGCATGTTCCACACCTCATCTAGCAAGCCTGTGGCCTTGCTCTGCCCCACCAGCACCCAACCCTGTCCTAGGACTCAGCCCCAGCTCTGTGCCCTCTTTTACATCTTCCTCTTACTGTCAGTCCAGAGGAGGTCAACTATCTCAGACCGACTGCCGCATTGCTCACCCCCCTGGACTCATGCACTGGACAGTCTGTTCTCATGCACTGGGCAGTAGAGCGGCTGCTTCACGCATCTGGAAGGGCTGCACTTTCCAGTGCCAAACTCCAGTAGCCTTGCTCAACTCTGAGTAGCCCTTTAGTCCCTGCACATGCCATCTGATGCAACCACTTAATGCAACCAGTCCTTGCACATGCCATTTGATGCAACGCTTGGATGCTTATCTTGCTGGGGTGATCTGACCCCAGCTGACTTCCTGCCCCTTGGACAGGGGGCTGGACCCGATGATCTTGTGAGGTCCCTTCCGGCCCTAACGTCTATGAAATCTATTTGTAACCCTGTGTCCCCATTTGTCCTTCCCTAGCAGCTCAAGTAGGTTGATGTCCTAGTTTTCCTAAGGGGGCCTCTATCCCACCAAGGTCCATGGTCCAGCCACTATCCCTTGCAAGTTAGCTCAACATATCAGAAACCTGCTGGTTCTGCAGCTCCCTGGACTGAATGAGGGCTCAGATTCCCTGACTCAGCTGCCTCCTCTCAGCCCATGCCCCTATTTGATTTGCTTGGGTCTTCCTTCTAAAGCCTATGTGATGGATCACTGCACTTTGCCAAGCCCCACTTTAACACGTTCTCCTTTGAAACCAATGAAAGGAGGTGTCATGCCTTTCTGTAGCAATTTAATGGAGTGTGTCTGTGCAATCTAGAGAAGGGACTATTGCAGGTTAAGGAAGGGTTGATGCTACATAATCTTGAGTAAGCTCCAGCTGTCATATCTGGCCTTTTACTGTTATAACAACACTTACAAATCCAGCCAAATGCTGTTGAATTTGTCTGTGATTTAATTAGCCTATAACTTCAATCCCATCTCACTGTAAAAAGCAATAAACAGGTTCCGCCCACTTAGCCACTGCTAGGATAACACTGGATCATGGCAGATACCAGGCCCAGAAGTAAGAGCCAGAGTTGATTTAGCAAGAGGCCACGTTGCCATAAGGAGATCCCCAGATTGATGTGGCTTGGGAAAGCAGTGAGAAATGAGGGGAAAGCACAATCCCATGTGAGGGAAGAGGGGAATGGGAGGGAGTAACAAAGAAACATGGTTGGACTCTTCTCGGAGCTAAAAGGAAGCCTTATGAGCTTTCAAAGTGTGCACGTCCATCTCCTGCTTGCAGCCTCAGACTCTCCAAAGCATTTGTCTGGGTTTCCAAGGAGCTCATCACATTATCCACGTTGCACCATAACCTTTCCGCTCTGTCTCTCTGTTGGGCTCCTGTATTGGCAATAGGCAGGCAAGTTATGAAACACCTTTCAAACTGGATTTAGTTTTGGCTGGGTTGGTGAGGGGCTCTACTACTTAACCCTTCCTCCCCTACTCTGCCAGCCTTTCAACCCCAATTCTCATCTGAGCAATGTTCACAATGGTCAATCTGCATCAGGGCCTAAATCTCAGCCTGGGGTCAAGACTCATGAGTTCAGCTTTCGGGGAGGAATAGGGATGGCCAGTTGTGGCAGGGGTTTGGGAAGTGAGGTTCCTTGTCTGAACTCCTGACTAGCACTGACTCACTGATAAGTCTCTTTGCTTCCTGCATTCGTAAATTGGGGGAAACAGCACTTATTTACTGACAGGGTGGCAAAGTGAAATGCATTGCTCTTTGGAAAGCACTTGAACATCCAGGACTCGCTGATGCTACAAGAGTGTTAGCCATTACCATTGACAGAGATGATTTGTGCAGGCATGTGCGTGTGACAGAGAGGAGGAAGAACAGGTGTTACATTGCAGCGGATGGGTTGTTTTTTTGTTGTTGCTGTTGTCGGCCGGGGTTGTGGTTTTGCTCTTTCTAATTGTACCAAGAGCTACGAGTAAATCTTATGGCATTCAGCTTAGACCATAGGGTATTTCACCTAATCGTCATGACTGATCGGTAGCTATCTCCTGGGGTTAGGTCCAGTTAGCACTGTAGGGTTAGGGCTATAAAGGAGAGAATGGAGTCGGTTAGCACACCGGGGGCCTGGCTCTGCCTTCAGCTAGGGCAAATAAGAGCAAAACCAATACAAGATCAAAATGCAGCTCCATGCGCAGACATTGAATGCTGATAGCCGGCTGGGGTTAAAGTGTTACCCAGAGAGCGGCTGGTTTTGAATGGGCAGTGGCTATGGTTTTACAGATTCCTCCGTGATCTCCTTTTTTGCCAGCAAAGACGGTGACCGTTGTGTTATTCATGATTCCTGTGCTCAGACTATGAAGGCATTAAGTGATCTCCAGCACAATTTTTGCTTCCTCTCCTGGGCTGGTAGAGCAGCTCAGCAGGCGAAAATGAAGGAGGCAAGAAGGATTCGTAGAGGCTAACCTTCTAGTTATGGCTGGGCTGATTTTTTTTTTTAGGGATACGCTCGCAGA
>NW_005841952.1:439286-496067 GCF_000455745.1 Alligator sinensis
AGCTAGGTACAACCCTATCTAAGTCTTCATAATCGCATAAAAAAACCAGTCTGTGCCCCACGGAGAACTCATTTTACCTCGGAGAGTTGTGCTAAAGAAGCAGCTGTTTGTAAATGCTCCGAATGTCCTGTTCTAACCATTTTTTCCTTGAAACTTTAGTTTCCTGGCGACATTTTCAATGATGATTTTTTTGCAAAAGAGAAAAGCAAAGAAAAAAAAAGGGGGGATAGGGGGAATGGATAGAGTTGTTTTGTATCCAGCGCAAGGACCAGCTACAAACATTCAAAATTCAGTGCCACCCCCCAATTTCTGGAGTTGAGCAAGGAAGAAATGAAAAAAAAAATCCCGGGAGTTTTTTTTCTCTTGCGATGTTGATGGAGAAATGGGGCTGAAGCTGGTTGTGAAAGCGTTGGCAGAAATCGCCTCCTACAGTGCAATTAGCTTGAGATGAAAATGGCCAAGCACAAAAGATGAAACACCCACCCCAAATTCTCTGTCTCTCACTAGCACCCACCGCTGTCACAGCTCCATGGTGTATGTGCAAGGAGAAGCCCTGGTTCCACCCAACAGGTCCTCTCTCTCCAACCGTCTGCTCTCCGTGCCCTCAGTTTTGCCCTCGGGAGATGTTTTTAGTGGCAAATCCCAGCTGTCCTAAGACACGGCGTGACAGTCAAGATCCAGGTGCTGGACACGGCAGCATCAGTGACTGGCACTGCCTGACCTGTGCCCTGTAGATCATGCAGCCATGTCGACACAGCAGGTTTTTTTTCCCCTGCTGCAGATGCCAGTGCCTTCAATTTACAGAGACGGCATATGGAGATGTGGTGCAGAACTCAGGCCCTCAGCATTTCTTTAATCCTTCTCGGTAACATGGGAGCCATTCTTTATGCATCACATAATCAACTTTCCCAGGGTTTATCTGTCACTCACAGGCCTGCATCACCCTACCTAGGAATCGGGAGGGAGGGGGGAGGAATATCCCAGAGACTTGTAACATCAACCATGGCCCATTGTTCCCCATTCCTTTGCTGAGCATGAAGGTAGAGGGGCATAAATATTAAAAAAAAAATACCTATTATAGATCCAGGCCCCCATTGATAAATGATGCATAAAATCAATTTACAACCTAGGAATATAAAACATTCGTGGTACCAGTTGCTACCTCCAGGTGCTGGGGAATTATTCCCCCATAACTTGCTCTGACTGGAGCTCATTATACACTCAGTTCATAGAATGATTTTGTTGTTAAAAACTGTGTCACTCAGAGCTTATTTATTCCCTCTGCTTGCAATGGTTTTTGGAGTGTCTATTGCCTGTAAAGCAGGCTGGTGCTTACCTTTACTACCCAGGGCTAGTGCTGCATTAACAGCCTGCTAGGTGTCAGCGCTGGCAAGGAGCAGGGCAGGTGGGAACAGTGCTCTGGGCAGGTCGGCTTGGACAGCGCCCAGACACATCGGGCTATTGGAGTTAAGCTGTGAGCTGGCAAAGTGATCCAGCACGTATTTTCTTCCACCGCTGAGGGGGTCTCATTGATTTCATTGGGATCGTGCTGAAAGCTAAGCCTTTGCATAAGCTCCCTGCTGGGTCATAGGCTTAGATGTGAAGTCACACCCTTGGAAAGACCATTTTTTTGCAGCTTGCAACATCGCAGCACGCATCTCAGGAGGGACTTTGACTCCATGTGCATCCTCCATCTCCCTGCTGGGCTAGAAGAATCCAGGCTTTGAGTATTAGTAGTAGCATGCGGCGCCCAACAGCTAGGGAGACGATGATCACTATTCAGCTGCAAATCCACTGCTCCCCAAGATCCAAATATTGTCACCCTTACAATTAGCATGGACCAACTAGAGCGTATACAGGGCGCTTGTACATGTGACGAAAATTGGTGTCAGAGCTATTCCTCTGTGTGCTACAACTCCTTTATTGAAGACAGCTAGGGGAAAGTTTCTTTGGTGGCAGAAGCCCATCCTATTACAGCAGGACGGTCTGGGTTTTGCCCCTGCTGTTGCCATGAGCCTCCAAGCAGTGACAAGTGCGGGCACTCAGTATGATCAGCGTTGCAATGATGCTCAAAGACTGGGTTTTCATGCCTCCCCCCCTTTCTTTCCCCGGCTGTAGTATCAGCAGGCATAACATCGTTGGTTGTTTGATGACTCCACAGCCTGAGTCACAGCAGAGCAGACACCCCGGCACAATGCTACAGGATGCTTTTTCTCTAGCAGTAGGTAAAACCCATGTCTTGGCCTTTATAGTCATCCCTGGCCCCAGTCTAAGAGTTGAGGCAGTAATATCAATCCTTCCATTCTGCATCCTAACATTTCTCCTGTAGTCAGATACAGGGGTCTTTTGCAATCACTGTCTTAAAGCATGGAAAAAGATAGCATTGCCATGTGCGTAGTTCCAGGATTTTAAAAGGGATGACTCAGGAAACCAGAGACAGCTTAGGCTGACGTCAGTCCTGGGTGAAATAATGAAATGGCTAATTCAGGTCTTATCAACAAAGAGTTTGAGGGTAAAAATATTATTAATGCGAGTCATCATGGTTTCCTGGAAGGAAGACTGTTGTCTTATTTTTGACAAGATTACAGGTCTAGCTGATAAAGGCGATTGCGTTGATAGAGCACACTTGGATTTCCCCCAGGCATTTGACTTTGTACTGCATAGCGTTTTGATGAAAAAACATTCATTATGTGGAATTAGCAGAGCACGCATTAGTTGAATTAATATCTGGGTCACTGAGAGATCTCAAAACGTAGCTACAAATGGAAAGATATCAATGGCTCTGGCCATTTCTGGCTTTCTACCCTTGATCAGTTCTTGGTCCAACGCTATTTAATATCCAAGAATCTAGGTAACAATATAAATTCTTTGTTGGTAAAGATTTCCGATTACACTGAGACTGGTGCTGTTGTAAATAATGAAGAAGACAGGTTGCTTTTACAGAGAGACTTGAATTGCCTGCTTAAATGGTCACACGCCAACAAAATGCATTTTAATACTGCCAAAGGCAAAGTAATGTGTCTGAGAATGAAGGATGCAGGTTCCAGTAGGTCAGTAGTGAGGAGGGGAAAATGGAGGTGTCCTGAGTCTTGGGTCAGTGCTTCCCTTGCATGCACCTAAGGTAATCTGGCTGCATCATTGCATCAGCAGGTGACACGGAGTAAAATCACAGCATGGCTTGTTGGTCAAGATTTCTTTCTCACCCCCAATGTAATTCCAGTGATCTTGGTGGAACTAATCCTGATTTAAAGTGGTGGAAATGAAGGGAGACGCAGTCTGCCATATGAGATGAAACCCAAATCCTGCCCATCACCGATGCCAATCCATCGAGAAGCTGGCACCTTTACAGACTTTAGAGGTGCTTACTGGACCCCCAGCACTTTTACTGACATCCTGGTAAATGGAGCATAGCCAGGTTAGTAAATTTAATCTCGTGGCTTTGAGAGAAGTGTTTCAACCACCGTCCAGCCACAGGAAAAATTAGTCTCTTCACTACTTGATTCATTGGTTTATTCTATAAAAAATTCATCTAGTTGTTAAATGCAGCAATAAAGTTCAGTGAATTAAAATCAATGCAGCCTCCTCATCTCCTGGCCTCGGCACAGGGGCGGCTTTCCAGAGCTACCAGCGCAGAACTGCGAGCAGAGCAGAGGCCGCGGTGCTGGGGTTACCCCGGAGTAAGGAGGGTAGGGAGCTAGCTGGTGGATTAGGACAGGACCGGAGCCACAAGGTTCAATTCTGCCCTAGGAGGAGCCTTGCCCTCAGCCCCTGCCTGCAGGAAGCATTTCCCTTTCTCTTGGGGAAGAGTTTCCTATTGCTGCCTATCCCCTTCCTCAGCATGACATGCTTCCAAACCATCAACCCCAAGACACCACCACACTCCCTCTCCAAGTGCAAACTCCTCTCTGTAGCCCATATTCAGACTGATCCTGGCTGGCACTGGACCTACAAACCAGAACAACAATCCCTGGCACAGAGGCAGAGGGGAGGCAATTTGCACCTGCCCTGCTCAGCCCCTGGCACAGGTTCGGGCAACCTTGTTGGGCAGTGTTGTAGGGATCACCAGGTTCAGCAAACCGGCATACAGGAACGAAAGGAACTAGGCAATGAATTTTCTTTGGGGAGCAGTACACAACCTCTGCAGACCCTTTGTCTGTCTCTCACTAACTCATTCACCAGCTGCTGCTTAACTCAGGTACCATCTCCCAATTTCCCAGCTCCCTCAGTCTCCTGTTAGGAAGGCTTTCTAAATTATAACTTCTGTCATTACACTGGTGGCTCTGATGGCTCCTAGGGAGATTGGCAGGAGCTCAGCATCATTGCAGCACAGGCCTGTCCTGGTCATGCTTTCTGCCTACCCATGCCCTGCCCACTCCCTTCTGCCTGCCCATCCACATCCATCTCCCTCCTGTATCTCTGGCTGCGCACAGGTGAACTGCCTACCTGACATGGGCATCTTCTGTATCCACGCCTGGGTGGGAGGGCAGGCTTCTGTCTGTCCCTACATCCCCTTTGTGCCAGCTTAGGTTAGTACCATGCAAGGGGGAGCCGTGCCAACAAATGCATGAAGGCAGGCAGCAGTGCCTGCTTGTGGCTTTTATTTTATTTTTTTTGCCTTCCTCTGTGTCTGGGGTATACAAACTTCTCCATGTTAAGAAACCAGCGCTCTGGAAAGCATTCTCTCCCCTAATAAGTATATTCATTTTAAATGCCAGGGACATGGTCATAAAACTTCTTCAGAGGTTGTTAGAAGCAGAGATGCCTTTGTACAGCGTGCTCGTGGGCCCAGAGCCCCCTCCTGCTGCTGGTGGGATGAAATGCTTTATGGTAGGCGCTGTAGCGGAAAAGGTCAACAGCCTTTAGAGTTCAGGGAAGAGTGGGAGGGAGAGGATTTTCCAGCCATTGTACCAGAGGCACCTCCCTTCCTTCTAAGAAGGATTTGGGTGGTTTTTGGATGCAACAGGAGATTGGAGAGTGAAGTTCAAGATGCTGCACAAAGGAGGCAACGGTCTAGGGAAAGCCCTGGTATTCAAGAGGACCTGGGGTCTAACCCCAGCTCTGTCGCTAGGCTGCTGTGGCCTTGGTCAAGTCACCTCACCTCTCCCAGTCCCAGTTTTCTCATCTATAACAGGATCATAGCAATGCTGACCAACTTTGAGATGGACTGGCGAGACCTGACCTGTACGAGTGAGGTAATACTTTCTGAAATCCAGCCCTGGACCCCTCTCCTTTGACCTATAGAGGATTAAGATTTTGAGGTGTGGGGTTTGATCATGGTAATTAGTTTGAGCTAACTACCACCTTCTCAGGACCAGGCAAGTGGTACTGGAGGAAATGCACAGCTTATCAAGTCAAAGACAAGATGATGCCCCTGCACAGCTTGAGATCCTCAGCTAGACAAAGCCTTTTTCTTCTGCCTCTGTCTTGGGGGGCATTAATATCTGCCGTTCATGTCCCATGTCCAGCTCAGTCAATACACATTACCAGGGACAGATAATTATTTTGGACAGAGGGCTGCTTACTGAGTTTTGGCAAGCCATCAAGGACCACATGACAGGCAGCCAGGGGAAGATAAATATTAATTTTCTAAAATTTTTAGGGGCCCCACAGATAGAATGGCCTGGCCCACGGGCCGCATTTTGCCCACCCCTGCATTACACCAAACCAGGAGCGACTCTGTCCTGTTTGAGTGCAAGGCCTCATGCCCTATTGGGACAGAGTACTTCCTTCATGGCGTGAAGCTGTCCTTTCTATCCCATGGCCTATACATGGTTTGATTTTTCCACAGTCTTCCAATTCTTGACAAGAGCCAGGGGTTGGGCTGATGCTACCTCATTAACTGGATGAAATAAGGCAATTGATCTGGCTGTGCATTGACATTTCCTGGAGCTAGAGAGTTAGGAGCTCAGTGGCCACAGAGGCGAGGTCTTCAGAAAGGAAGCTCCTGCCAGGAAGTGTTGGAGACATCATCCTCGATGGAGCAAGGCCAGGTGAGCAATGCCAGAGGTGCTCACACAGAGCGGCGGTGACACAGAGAAGCTGGCCTGCTTTGCTTGGGGAAAGCAACTACCCAAGGGAGCATGAGAAGCTCTGGGTATATTGAGCTAGGGGACCCGAGCTACATAGAAGCCCTTTACATGAGCCAGGTTTTTTTTACTGTAAATTCAGGATCTGCTGGATCCCAAGTGACAATACTAGCAGCATTTGCCATGCAGTGACAACTCCACCTGCACATAGCAGGGATTGCAATTAAATGAGAACAAAACCCTTACGTTTAGGAGCTTGTGCTGGTGACAACCAAGAAGAAACTGAGGATCTGAGCCTTTCTATTTTGTGCCAGAGCTGAGTAACAGTATGGTGTCCAGGCATGGTAACAGTGGAGCCCATCACCTGCAAGCACCAACGCTGCAACAGTCCCTGCTGGCTTGGTCTACCAGTCCAGCTGGAGCTACAGCACCAGCCACGAATCCAGAGCAAGATAGGGTATGAAATGATTGCTGGCTGAATTCAGACAGGGACCTGCAGCTGCCTCTCTGCTAAGTCACAGGAATAAATCACCTGAACGATGGACTCCCTGCATGCAGATGGCCTGCCGTTGCATTCAGGCTGTTGCGCAGGAGATGGTGGAAGAGTCAAACCCCAAATTTAACCGAGCTTGTTCTCTGCCGTCTCCCACAATCCCATCTAGCTTCTAGCTTCCATCCACTGGACCTTGCTACGCCTTTGTCTAATGAACTGAAGAGGCTTTCTGTCTCTCTACGTGACGGCAGCTGACAAACCAAAATCATGCTGTCAACAGACAAGTAAAATCCTGCTTCATTTGGAAGCCCCACCAAAGGCTTCCAGTTACACAGCTGACAGAGCTGGACATGGGACTAAACACCTCCTAAAGCCTTCAGAAATTTAGGATTTGCACATCTCTTTGAGCTTGGGAGGTGGGAGTTCAAGCTTTGCCACTCCTACTGGATCCAGCTATAAATGGGTACAGAGGAGTCAGAGGTAGCTGGGTTTGATGCCAGGGGCATCGCTCCCTGGTGTGCCATTAGCTACAGAAATTGTGTGCCTTCACCATACTCAGCAAGTCAGTAGGCTTGGACCTTGTATCTCTTAGGGCAGTCAATGCTGATGTCGCTGAGATGACGGTGGGTTGAAGGTATCCGGAGTCCATTGAATAAACATCAGGTCCTTCCCCTACTATCATCTTCATGTTAGCTGAATACTGCCTTCGTTATCTGAGCCCTGGAAAAGCATCGGGAGTTCATCTGTGTCCTGTCAGCTGCTCATCACACAGAAGTGATGCTAATTGGAGGTCATCAAAGCAGCCTGACAGCTCTCGTGAAATGCAAAGCACCTCCTCTTGCCTTTGGCTGCCCTCTGAGTGCTGTGCTTTGCCAGGAAGTTTGTAGGCATGGTTGCAGCTTCCAAGCACTGCTCATCACGCCTCTCTCAGGTTTCTTCAGTCAAAGGGGAAGGAAAGCATTTGTGGCTGAGGCAGCACAGATAGCTTGGGGCAAGGAAGCAGGGAACAGCCACAAAGTTGAGGTCAGGAGTGTAAAACTTCAGGGCTCTTCCAGCCCAGGTGTTGGGGTCAGTGTATTATAACACTGGGAGCTATTTGCAACACTGGATCTGCATCCACTTGAAGCCTGCAACGTTGGAGAGGTTGAGCCTTTTGCTTAACATGCAGAAAGAAAGTTGGTGCAACGTGGCAGGAACAGGAGTTAGATGTGCTGGGTTCAATTCCCAGGTCTGCCATAGATATCATTGGGCTGTGCTGCGTAGATGGCAGGATGTTCTGAGATAACTGTCTGTAGGATCACTCCTCCAGGCAGTGTCTGTGCTTCAGTCTTTGCCATACAATATTTAACAGCTGTCTGATCGCAGACAGTTCACAGTCCATTTGACTAGTGGTTCTTTTTAGCTGCCATCATGCTCTGAGCTCATCCCATACGTGGTGTGTGCAATCAAAGCCAGCCCGACCCTATCACTGTCAAAGATAAAGACGAGTTTGAATTATATCAGCTTTTTACCTTCAGACGCAGTGGCCCCTAGGATCTAGCTGTCCAACGGCCCAGCCCTCCATCCCTGGTGTTCCCACTCCCTGCACTTGGCTGGCTGTTTAGTGATATTACCACTAACCTTCAGTCTTTGTGTGCACATCAGTAATGAAAGATGGAGTGAAATCCAGCAGAGTCTCCCTTTAGTGGGGTCTTGTTATGTGAGAACCAAGATACTTGTTGAGAGTAAGCAGAAGAGCAAGCAGTACAACGTGAGGCTGCTTCCCTTGGTGTCTTGTCAACCAGTGGAACGCACTGCTGTGGGAGATGATGGGATCAAACCCTTTTAATGAGTATTACAGCAAGGTAGTGGGCGGGGTGGGGGGACTGGATCATTTTATGGCCCACAATATCTTTGCCAGGCCAGAGTTGAGTGGAGGTGAAACTTGAGGAGCAACAACACCCTGGCTATGACAGCAGGAAGCTTCTCAAACCTCTCCCAGCCAAAAGGCAGCCTGTCCTGGCAGGCACTAAGTTTCTGGTTCGGCAAGCAACGTCATCGTCAAATCAATACGGACACAGGAATATTCATCCAGGTAAAACACACTTCTCCTCCACCCGCTACAACCCTGGGCTGTCTTCTGGCCTTCAGATCAACGAGTCTTGCCTTTCCCAAGGGCTCTGTTCCCTGAAGTCCCCAGTGCTGAGCAATGTGGCAAACCTACATCCTAGGTATTCCCTGATAGCAGGGTGTTGTACTGAATGAACCAGAAGGCACCTTCTAGTCCGATGTGCCAGAAGAGAGGTCAGGACCTTGAGCACAGCTCCAAACAGGAGTCTGAAGGGAAAAGTTGTAGCAAGTCGTGATGGACGTGGGTGGGATGGGTCCAGCCTGCCCCCCCAGCTGAACATGCCTCCACCGTAGCAAAGCTGCAAACCGGATGGGTCTCTAGGGGCTGTGCCCGCCGCAGCGATGTGTCGCGTAAGGTGGTCTGCCTCCTTCTAAGCAGCCTTTTTATGACAGGTGGGTCTGAGCCACATGCTTAATCCAGCCTGAGCTGACAGCGCTGCCTCTTTCCCCTGACAGAGTCACTAGACACTCGGGCCTTTCACTCAGCTGCCGGTGTCAGCCTGCCGCCCCCAACACCTGCAGCCCTCGTATTTTAAGATGGAGAACATGAGCGTTAATATTTTATGATCCATGTTTCTTTGTGTGACAAGGAGCTGAGTCGACGGCCGGCTTTATTCTCCCAGTTGGAGCCTTGCTGCGCCTTGTCCTGTTCAGCGGGGAACTCTGACGTTGATGAATGAGCCTTTCAAAGTCAATCCTACTTTCCATTAGGGTGAGAAAACTCTACAGAGTGGCTGGGGCATTCCAATCAGATCCAGGAAACTGCTGAAGGTGCCGATATTGCTGCAGGCTTTTGGGCTGTATGGAGCCAACCGTTTCCTTCCAGCGGAGGGTGGAGGCAAAAGCAAGCCAGGGGGGAGATTCGTTGTGAAACCCTGCACTTTATTACTGCAGGGAGGGGCAGCAAGGTCAGCCCTGGGATGGGACATCTGTTCACCTGCAAAGCGCATAGAGCATCAGTGCTGTTTCCTCACGGCATCGATGCCACCCGCCCCCGAACTGCAGAGCTCCCCTATAACGAAAGAGAAGCATATCTCATTCCCTCTCCCCCAAGTCACCCGGTCCGTGATGTACTTGCTGAGGTCAGCAGGCAAGGCGGTGAGTTTTCCAGAGGAAAATATGTTTCCACCAGGGCTTGGATTGATATGAGCAGAGTCGTATATAGTCCCCAAGCCTTCGTTACATGGCACGAGCTCAGGGCTGGATTCAAATGAGCAGCCTTGAGGCCACGGGCTCTGTAAATCAGGCCGCCGCTGAGTCCCTCAATCCAATATGTGGTCACAAAGGCCTCGTCCCTCTGCCAGGCTCCTGAAGGGCTGCATCGTTGCAAATACAGCTGGAACAAGCTCCTTTCTGGAGGACTGACTTTTGCTGCGAGAGAAACACCCTTCAAGCAGCCGCATCGGGGTCCCGTGTGTTTCTCCACACATTGAGAGCAAGGCAGGAACTGCCAGCAGAAACCTACTTTTAGTTGAGATTCAGGAAAGCAACAAGAAAGCCTGGAGCCTCCCTGCCCCCCACAGCCCTGCTCAGATCCGCAGAAAAGGCCATCAGCTCTGCCATCGCTAGCCCTCCCAGACCTAGGAGCAGGCAGAGAGAGGGGAGCTGGTCCCACAGCACTGCTAGGCTGCAGGACCCAGAGGTGGAAATCCCACCTGTGGCTTGTTGCTGCCAGCCTGGATCCCCTTCAGAAGCTCAGCTCTGCCCTAGGGGAGAAAGGGAGTTGCTTACAGGTCACCTAATGAGTTCCTGGGCAATCACCTGGCTCTGGAAGAGGGCTCACCTGGGAATGCACCAGCTGAGGCTGGAGCAGACCTGCCTGCTGGTAGAGACTAACAAGGTGAGATCCAGCTTGGCCCTGTAAGGGAGCTCAGTCCGAGTGCAGCTCGGTTTCAGCAGCAGCTCAGACTGAGTGGAGGAACCCCAAGCAGCGGTCACAGCCCCTGGATTTCACCCTCCCATCCAGCCCAGCCCCAGAGAGCAGTGCTAGGGGCAAAAGGTACTGTGTTTGGGTGCAGGGGGAGGGAGGGTTATGCTTAGGATTGGAGTCAGGTAGGAGAACCCTTCGGTGTGGGTGTGGGGGGGATTGGTAGGTTGTGGTGGTGCTGTGGGGGACAAGGAAGGGCTATGAGGGGGACTTCCAGTCCCGCTGCTATTTGCTGTTTGTTGCCTTGCTCTCAGACAGAATTGTTGGCTGATTGCTGCAAGCAGCATTTTTTTAGGAGTTAATGCCTGCCTCTACAAAAGCTGTGGAAGAGACTCAAGGGGGCTAGGGGAGGGGTTTTCAGCATGGGCATTAGGATTTGGGATCTATTTAATGACGCTGCTTAGCTCCTTTCTGGGCCTCCCCTTCAAAACAAGAAGCACTGTAAAATCTCCAGGAGGGAGAGCACAGAGTGTGCGTCTCCTCGCTGCAACTGTCTGCAGCAATTCAGCAAATGCAGCAGCTGCTGAGCTCCGCCTGCGGGGCAGGTCCGAGGAGGATGACAGCATCCCACTGCTGTGACATCCCTGTGCAGCTGCCGTGATTATACACCATCCACGTTGCTTTCCTGGCAGCTGCTGTGTGCTGGCCTGTGGTATCAGGCTGCTCTGCCACGGAGACTTGAGCTTTCTCTCTTCTTGTTCTGCTTGTCTAAATGGAGGTTGTTCTGCCTGGAAGCAACTGCTTGTGTCTGGGCCAAAAATGTGACTTGAGAGATGTTCCCCCTAAGAGTGTGATGCGGTGGGCTGAGGGCAAGGTGCTTGGGCTGTTCTCCTTTGGGGCTCAGCACATGGGATGAAGGAAGGCTGAGAGCCTGGGAGGGCAAGGCCTGGAGGACCTACAGAAGCAGCCCTTGGGGTGCAGGGGGTGAACCTCTGAAGAGCTGGGGCTTCGCACCGGGCAAAGGACACTGCTACAGGAATGGGGTCAGTGGGCAACTATGGGGGGCCACAGCCTGCCCACGGTGGGGACACCTCTGCATGCCTCTTGTTTGCCCATATCTGCTTGGTAGCCAGGGGACAGGGCTGTGGTCCAAGCTGAGCCTTCTCCATTGCTCTGGAGACCAGCTCTTCTTCATGGGCCTCTGGCTTGGGTTTTGATGGGGTGACGGCAGGGCATCTTCTTTCAGATCCTTCCCAAGTTGTCCTGCGCCTCTCCTTAGCCGCCGAGGGCAGCGGGGCTATTCTGCTGAGCAGCGAGCGTCTCAACAAACCCAGCACGCCGTCACATGCAATATGGCTCAATCTAAGTGTTATTTAGACTCGCGTGTCCCTTGTTAAGGCACAGGGCTCCTCGGTGTAAGGTTTTAATCGCTCTGGGGGGTGAGGGAAGAAGGTAAATAATCCTTACCTTTGATACCGAGATGGCTTTCTCCTTGTTTGTCAGATGTGATAGATGTCACCCCCTGGTCTCCTATTGTTATTCTGTTGTTGCTTGTCACCGTCACACCTCCTTTGGAAGCCTTCTCTTCTCTTTTGCTCTTTCTTTCTCTCCCGGCACCAGGCTGGCGAGTAATTTATGTATGACAATATGAGACTAATTCTGTTATTATGTCAAAGGGAAATTGAATCTGGGGCTTTAGAGCTGCATCTGGGAGAAATCTTCAAATGAATCTGGAGTGCAGAAAAACTCCGTGTTCGATTCACTTGCTTGTCACACTGTCTGCCAGATTAAGTCATTATGAAGGGCAGAGGAAGGAGGAGAAAAGAGAAAAGAGCGAAGCAGTTAGACAGAGAGAGGGAGTAGGAGAGGAGATTATGGAGGTAAGGAAGGATAAGGAGAGACAAAAAGACAAGGCAAACCAAGTAAGATGGAAAGCATGAGTAAGGATATGGCTTTGTCTGCTCCCTTCCAGCCCTGGTTCGACAGCCTACTCCCTCTCCAGCACCCTGCTCAAGCGTGTGCTTAGCTGAGCACATGTTCAGAGTCCCACTGAGATCAAGAAGATTTAAGCCCCTGCTTAAATGAACCAGGGGCTGAGCCGTCCCCTCCACGCTGGGCAGCAAAAGGAACAAACCTCAGTCGTGATCTTCTTGCACCATAAATTTCAGGTGCTTCTGCTTTGCACGAGGGTCTCAGTGAAGGTGGCAGGAGAGAGGACAGAGCTGGGCATGAAGGCACACTTCATCCAGCCAGATCTGTGTCTTCTCATTGAAAAGAGTTTCCTGAAGTCCTTAAGAGAAACCAGGGTCATGCTGAAAGCAGGCGTGTCTCCTGTCATGCGCTGGCGTGTTGAGATAGTGTCTGCAGTTCCTCCTTAAAATGCACGGGTGTCTGGAAGATTTACCCTATTTCACTATTTTTTGCCTTCCATATTTTTGTTGTGTTCCATATTTTTCCCCTTTCTCTCGAATTTAGCTAGCCCTGGTGCCAGCTGCTAGATTAACAGCCCAGCAACCTCCGCCCACAAAAGAGGTTCGGTACAGGCAGCTTCTTGACCACTAGAGGTGATAGAAAGAAACCACAGCCCTGCCAGGAAGGGCCACTATGAGCTAGTTTAGGGACACACGAAGAGGGTCTGAACTACGGGCCAGGTAAGGGATCTTACTGCAGGTTTGGCAGGGGTGGATGTTGCCCTTTAACTCCATTTTACAGATGGGGAAACTGAGGCACAGAAAAGTAACCTAACCTAGGATCGAGCAGCCAACCAGAGGTAAGGACAGGTAGGTTTATGGTTGGGATACCAGACTGGGCTTTAGGAGATCTGCTTTCAGTGTCCAGAGCTGCTGGCCACACTTGGGCAGGTCGCGTCATCTCTCTGTGCCTCAGTTTCCCTTCTGCAAAACAAAAAAAACTAACAAACCATCCCAGTGTGTTAAAAGGGATTGCTTCTCGGATGCTTGCGTGCACGCTTCTACCCCGCGGGAAGCAAAAGCGAACCCTTGGTAACACAGTTCTCTCTACCAGAAGGTAACTGCTCACCCCAGAGCTACCTTGACCTCGGGACTGAACGCTCAGCCCCCCGAGCTAATCTCCATGGAAATCCTCCACCTCCTCCAGCCTACTTTATTTCAACAGCAAGCTGGAAGGAAGGAATTAAAAGGTGACCCAGCTCTGTGTTCCCGGCTTCCACCAAACTGAACCTTTCTCTCGCCTCCCGTTATGTGTTAATGAGGCTGCATTGAGCTTTAGCTCCGCATTTCTGGCTTTTTAATGTGGTTTTTGTCACATCTTTTATGTTGTTCAAACCGAGGGGTTTTTTGTACTTAATTATGATGGGTTTGTTTATGATCCTGCTTGTACGAGTTTGCCCTCAGCAAGAGCAGCATCTTCTACTAATCCAGTGTGTAAAAAGGCTGCCAGATCCACCACCCTCCTATACCTCCCCCATTCGACGCCATCCATCACTTCGGTGTCTGATGCCATTTTACTATTAATTAGGTTGTGTAATCTCTGGGATTGTTATTTATTAATAGATTGTTCTGAGTGCTGGAAAGTTCATTATTAAAACAGGAGGATGAGAGAGATCCAGGGGAACAGATGGACACATGGAAATATCAGAGAGAAGACTGGTTAAAATTCCAGTCACACTCTGTGCCTTGACAAAGGATGGAAAACAGAATCAATCATCATTATCTAGGAGAAGAGCCATCAGTCTGCGTTAAAAATAAGCACTTTGTGCATTAAGTCCATGACGCCAGACTTTCCAGACTCCTGGCCAGTAGATACAGATCCCGAGATGAAGAAGGGTGTCTGGGCAAGAGTCCTTCCATTCTTGGCTGTGGGAGACGACGAAGGTTGATCTGATGAATGCTGAAATTGGGGCGAGGGGGTGGGGTCGTTAGGCCTGAAACATAAGGGAAATCACGGTATTGGAAACCTGCACCCTCATTCTGTTTGGCTTCAGGCTACTACAAGCCTTTGATTCCCGAAGCCAGAAGTTATTTATCTTTAATGCGCTGTGGATAAAAGTCACCCCTCCGCAGCGTGAGATACGCACGCTGCTAGCATAGAAGCCTTCAAAGAGCGGCCAAGCGGTGCATAGACCTTGTGCACCGGGGAGGGTGGGGGACCTTCCTTCCAGACGCACGAGTCTCCAAACAGGAGAATTTCTTTCCCAGCAAAGAAAAGGGCCCATTTCCCACTGGACTTCTCACCGATTAGTCAGCCGGGTGCTTGTTCGGGAACGATGATGATGGTCTACCAGCATCTGAGGGTGCTGAGAAGAAGGAGGAGTGGTGCATGTCGAAAGGCAAAGAGAGGAATTGCTAGGAGCCACCTTCAGAAAGGGGCAATGCAGCGCTCCCCAATGCTAAGATCTGGCCAGGGCCAGCTAAGAATAGCCCCCCACCCCAGGAAAGGGAGGGAGCCACATTGCGGAGGACATTTTAAACCAATCGCTAGACAACGTACTGCAGAGAGCAAACCTGCTTGCCAGCCTCGGGAACACAGAGTGAGTGATCTTGGGTAATTTCATCTCATTTTCTGTAAATTGCTACTCAGGTGAAGGAGCAGCCTAAAAAGGCTCTGCAAGGACCTGTTGGGAACAGCAGGAGGGTCAGGCTGCCCACCCCATTTTGAGTGTGCTCTTGTCCCTCTCAGGTCGTGCATTCGTTTGCAGGGGCACTCGTCTTACTAGAGGAGGAAGCAGCTTCCCCTAGAGAAAAGAGGCCTTGGGTGGCGTCTCTAGAGACTCGCCACTCATCTCATGTCTGCCGCTGGACTGCTGGGTGACCGGCAATGAGGCACTTTCCCCATCTGTCCTATAATAATTATAATCCTTCCCTCCTTGGTACTGTGCACTATGTAAGAAGCACTAAGCATCACTGGTAAATCGGGTAACAGAATCCATTTAGAAGCTGGTTTAGTTAAAAGAACGCGGCTCCCAAGTGCAGACAGGTTTAAATTAGTCCAGGCACTGAATTTAAGCTCCATCAATTTTTCTCCCTACTTAAGCTAAATTGATGTTGCTCTTAACCTGACTTAAGCAGGTCCACACCAGGGGATTGAGCAGCCCCTTGGTTTCTAAGCTGCTTTAGACAAAGTGCTACAAATTTTGTGCATGTACTAGGCTTCGCTGGATGTTTTTAAGGGCTATAGAGGCTGGTGAAAGACCTAGAATTGGAGTTTTCCATTGATTTGGTGGAGCAAGAGGAAGCCAAAAATACAAGGTTCTTCTACGCTGTTGTCTATGGAGCTGAGCTGCAGTCTCCAAAGCCAGTTGTTGCTATTACTAGTATGATAAAGAGCTACTTTCTATTCAATGCCCTAATGCTTCATTAGTTGAAAATATTTAAAGATAACAATGTGCCGTAGGGCAAGTGTTATTTCTATAGATGGGTAAACTGAGGCAGAGCAAAATGTAAATGGCTTGCTAAGGTCCCATCATGAAGCAGCAACAAATAGACCAAACCGGGATAATCACAGCTCCTCCATCCCTCCGTAATTGCTAGCCCACATTCTGCTTTGCCGTTTTTAAATAGGTTGATTGTGCTTGAAAGTATCAGAGCATCTGAAACCTCCTTTGAGTGTAAAGAATGAATCATCGTATCTCTGCAGGACCCCTGGATGTCAAATCAAAGGTCAGTTCCATTCAGATCCATTGCTAAAAAGACTTTAATTGCATCCAATTTCCAGCCAATACATTTCTCCTCCATTATCACCCGCCTGAATATTCAAATGGACCCTGAAAATAGGGAAGCGTTGCTCCTCTCACCAATTATTGAAATGCAGCTCGGTGCTGGAGTTACTAGGCCAAGGGCTAAGGTCCTTTCATAATCCTGAGGCTCGCATCATGCCTGTTTCTTCAGATGGGGTTATTTCTGCCTGGGTTTCGGATGCGCTTTCTCCCTAAAACTCCCATGTGTTTCTGGGACAGCGCAGGCTGGATGGGTACTTAGCATCTGCTTTCTCTCCAGCACACCCACTCCTTGCCTTGAGCTCTGAGCTGCTTGTTCAGGCCTCTTGCCAAGACATTATTGTGCCGACCAGAGTGGGATCTACCTCTGGTTAATTAGCCGACCTCCCAATGCAGAGAGCGGCTTCCCTGACCCAACTCGTGTAGCTGTCTGTGAAGACATCTGCCTGATAAATACTGCTTCATCCTTCTTCTGAACCTGGAGATTTCTGAAGATGTGACTCACTAGGTCATTTATAACCCTTTCTTACCCTCAGCAACCGGCATATCCCTTTGTCTCCTGGAGCCGCTACTGAGTTCTTTACCTCTCCATCCGTGCTAATGCCACTCTTTTTTTGCAACCCAGAGCAATTCAAGAACATTTCTTAATCCAGTGCTATTCTTTTATTGTTTTTTTTTTTTCCCCCCTGCCTCCCCTACAGTGCGCAGACAAAGCGCTTTCTAACATACATATCCCCTTTATCCATTGTTTCCTTTTTGTAGTTGAAACCTCAAGGAGGTAGAAAATGAATACAATTTTGGTTCTTGACATTTGCACCCTTACGGGGGAAGAAAAAAAGCTTTGTAAGAATTGTAAAGATCCTTGTACGCTTTCTGTAAGCGTTAAGGTGATGAATTCGGTGCCGTGCCTGCCAGGACCTTCAAAGCTTCCTGGAGGTACTTCTCAAGCAGATTATAGTGGGATGTCTGGGAGATAAATCTTGTGGGTCTTCCTTCCATGTGTGTTTGTTTGTTGTCTTAATCCTGCGTTGAGCAAAGCTGCTATTGATCACCGTGAAAGTTTGCCCATGTAATGACTTTGGATTTGTCCTTGGCTGCAACGGCATCAAAGGAATTGCCGTATTGGGTCCCACGTGCGATGGGGATCAAAGATGGCAATTGTGTCTGCATTCTGGTCAACCCCACAGGAACCGGGGCCTGCATTGCACCCAGCATGTGGCAGTCCTTGCCCTCATGGTCTTGTGTGTCCAAGGCAAACCAAGGAAGGAAAGAAGGGGATGCACAAGGGTAGACGCAGAAAGGGACTTCCCAGGTCCTACAGCACAGCAAAAAGGCAGAGCCCAGGCCTCTTTTCCCCCACACCCAGCACTGTTGGTCTCCATTTCAAGCTAGCTTGTCCATCCGCACGAGATGGCACGGCTGCATGATGAATTTTCCCATCTGTGCAACCAAGTTGGGTTTTTGATTTTTGTTTTGTTTTTTTACTGGAGCCAGCTTGGAAGGACAACTTCATCCAGGCATCCTTTGTCCTTCAGGAGAGCTACCCTAGTGGGAGACACAAATGCCTGAAAATGCCATCGATCCATCATGCACTTGCACTCCCATGTGTCCTTGGTTCTCATAAACCATTTGGTCCATAGCCCTGGGAGACAGGACACTTGCTGCTCTTCAGCCTCCTCTCAAGGGGAGTTTGAGCGGGGCTTGGGGGTGATGAATGGTAAGTTTGGAAAACTAAGTCTGAGAGATCAATAGAAGAATATACAGCCAATGCATCATGCAAGCTCTTCTTGTCTGTGCGGCACTAAATCAAAAATAATGAATGGCAGGCTCTTCAACCTTGGCACCCCCAGTCTTCCCCAGTGGAACAGCATCCAGTGACGGATATGGATTATGCCTCTCGCTAGCATATTTCCTCCGCTGTCCTAATAGTTTTGGCATTGAATCATGATGCTCTGTTTTTAATATCCTCTCCTTCCTCCGCTGCTCCCCACCTCTTTCCCGTTTAATTTCCATCTCGCCGTCGCGTTGCCCATCGACCGTCGTGCTCTTTTTGGTGCAATCTATAGCCGGAGAAGTTCCTTTGGTGCTTTGCTTATTTATTTATTTTTGAATGAGCTACATCTCCCCGGGGCTGTGTTCCAGCAATATTAACAAACTATGATCCGTCAGTAGCTGGAACACCTCACTGACTCGGAGATGATTAGCTCTGCCGCTCGTCAAACCCAAGGGCTGCACGCAGAGATGGAGTAGCCGAGAAATGAACTGTGCTGTGGGGGTGAGAGAGCTGGTGGGAGTGGGCGGCTGAGGAGGGGGTTAACTGTGTGTGTCGGGGCTGGAAGGGCTGCTCCACGCCAGTGCATCTTCAGATGAGGAAATGGCTCCCTAGATCTTTTTTTTTTTGCAAGTTTAATATATTAAATGAATGTTGTCCCCCTCCACTGCATGCACTGATCTAGGCTTTCATGCAAGGTTTATACTAAGCCTTATTAACCAATGACTTCTATTATCACAGTAGCAAGGCATTCATCTTCCCTGCTTTTGGATTTGTGGTGTGCTATCGGGTGTGCATGGCATGGCCTGTAGGGTGCAATGGGCTGGAGTGGGTACATTTGGGGCATCTTTGAATAAGGGGTTACCTGCAGATGCAGGGGACTGAACTAGGTGGCCCTTTCTGGTCCTGTGCTCCTATTTCCACACCCTTCCTGCCCTGCTAGGCCTCATGGAGTCACTTCCATCTGTGAAAAGTGGGTGCCTGTTTATTTATTCATGTATTTACATCAGAGCCATGCCCAGCAGCCAGTCCTGTTATGCTCGGTGTCCTGGTCCACCCAAATGAATGTTTCCAGTGGCAAGAGCAGAAAAATCACAACCCTCCCAATGCTCTCACTATAAATGATGATCCACTGTGGTTCTTGGAAACCAGTAGAGACTTCATTCAAATCAGTGGAGTTGCACCAATGTAAAACTGGTGTGGACGAGAGGAAGATCAGCCCGATCAGGTGCACGCTGATGGGCTTTCAGGCCCACGCTACATGTATGGCGCAGCGCTGAGAACTACGCGGGTTATTCCAGTTCGACCAACAGTGCCTCACCCTGGCAAGTCAACTGCAGAAATGCCAGCTACCCGAGAGCTGGGGCTGGACCCCGCTTTGAAGCCTCAGAGCTCCAGGGAGATTTATTACAGGGTAGGGACATGGGGAAGGAAAAGAGCCAATGCAAATTGTAGCAGAGCTGTGGTCCTCTGGGGCGGATGGAGGAAAATGCAGAGCGGAGAACAAAACTGGGAAATAATAAAGAGAGAATCAGATCTGAGTGGGGGCTCATAGGCAGGAGGAGAATGAACAAGTGCTCTCTCGTATCTAGCAAATCGCTCAATCGCTGCATCCGAGCTTTGTTTCAAGTGGAAGCGACAATCCCACTTGCTTGGGCTGCTGAGCTATTTTTAGAGTATCTATTTTTTTTTATTTAGAACATTATATTTTTTTTGCTATGTTCCAATAATCTTTTTGATTTTCATTTGTGCACTGAAGCAGAAAACAACACCTGGTTTAATTACAGCGAGGCTGGAATGGATGTAGCGCAGAACTACAAATCCGGGCGACAGCACCGAGTGGTAGTGCCTCTGTTTGTGTGTCCAGGCGCTTGATGGACTGCCGCTGGTTTGGTAGCGGAGCTCTTTGCAGCTATCCAGGGGATTTTGTGCCCTGTGAGGGCGGGTGAGATTGATCCTGTTTTGCGCGTGGGGAGCTGACAGAGCCTGGGTGGCCTGATGCAAGACCAGGCTGGTGGACGAGGCCTTAAGTGACTTGGTCATCGGTGAAGTCTATGGCATGGCCAACGGTGGAGTTCGGATCTCTGGGGTCCAGCCCCGTGCTTCTCCCAAGCTATCACTCCCACATGCGAAGATCAGGGGACACTCCTTAAATTGCTACTAACTTCCCTTGGCTCCTGCTGTTAGGAGCTCCCAGCCCCATAGCTGCTCCCCCTGTTCAGTGAGATGGATATGGTGGCTTCCCAACCCACGGATACCGAGCCTTTCATCTGCCTCTTCTCTGTGCACCATTGCACCTCCTGCCCTGCCTCATGAAGAGCAGGATGGGTGACTGATGCCCGAGAGCCGCCTTCCCTTTCCTTTCCCCATCTCCTGCAACATGCTGTAGCTGGAGAAGATAAATGTTTGTTGGGCTGCACCTGCTTGCCTGAATAACTTCCCATTAAAGGAGGCCACTTACCAGTAATTCATTACCAGGCTTTGTTAGCATAAACAAGTCTGTGGGAAGTGGGCACAGATTTCTCCATCCCTTACTCTTTACTGGCAGCACTTTCCATCAAGTGCCTCCCGTCCCCTTCCGACAGACTCCAGTCACGTTTCAGGAAGCTGTGACTCTTCTCATCATTGTTTTTTGTGCTGCAGATTAAAACGAGAGAGAGCGCTTCTTTTGGAGCAACGCCTGAGCCCAGGCTGTTCTGATCTGTTGTACTTGATGTGGCAGATGGCACAGAAACGTTGTTCAGCATTTCTCACCGAGAAGCATCACCTCTGTGTCATTAGCCTGGCCTGGCAGCCCGGGAAGACGGATGGGCCAGAAGGTATCATTCAAATGCAACCTGGTGTCCTCCGACGGGGAGTGTCGAGGCCAGATCCTCAGCTGCGTAAATTGGTTGTGACACACTGATTTTTAATGGAGCCTTGGTGGTTTATACCAGAGGAGGATTTGGCAGTTTCCCATTGCAACCAAGTATTTGCTCTCCACTAAACACTTGTCTTATGATGCAGCATCAAGGTCTTTGCTCCTGTCAGCAGCAAACCCATTCCCGGTCTCCATAGGACCTGCGAGATGCTTCCCTATGTCCAGCATCATCTGCAGGCTCAGAACAGCCAACAAACCTGGTTTGACCAGTGACATTTCCAACACGAGCCAGGTTTGTCCTTAGCTTTAATGAGGTTTTTTTTTTTTCTTTTTTCATTCTTTCTGGGGGTTTTTTTGGTTTGTTTGGTTTTTTTTGTAGCTCTCTGAGAAGTGTGAACAAAACACAAGACAGAACAGAACATTCTGCTTCGTGCCCGAATCTCTCCCCCGATCGATCAATCTTGATCAGGCTTTGCAAGCCATGAAGCCGAGCATGGAACACTTCTGCTCGGAAAGAATTTGTTTTGAGCTCCGAGAGAGAGAAGGGGGAGCTGGGACGGGGGCTGCGACTTGGTCGTGCGCAGCGCAGCGCTAGAAAGCCGTTGTTTGCATAACTGGCCGTGCCGCCTACACGCCGTCACGAGTCCGCTGTCCTAGACAGAGGCAAGGGCTGCTTTTTTCACCAGTGCTGCAGGGACTGGACGGCAGCTCTCCAGAGCCAATATAACGAACCTCCATTGTGTGAGCTCAAGCGCCAAATGATGAGAATCGTAGCAGATGTGCATTCATCATGCACTGGGCCCAGAGCGGGAGACGTGCTCTGAGCAGCGGGCGGTGTTATCAGCACTAGCCATATAGCTTCTCTCCCCCCCCCTCCCCAGTGCTGTTCCAGGTACATCCTTGAGGTACTGATGCCTTAGACCGGTCCCATGGGTGCAGTCCATCTGGTTGTAGCACAAGTCCTGTTCTGAGCCATCCGTGCTGCCAGCGCTGGGGGAAGTGGCCCCCCACTATGCATTGCTGGGAACCATCGCTGAGACCTTCGCAGAGCAGGCGCTCCTGCCTCCACAGTTTGTGCTGGAATCCCAGGAATGAATGGGCTCACGAAGGCAGCAATAAGCTGTCTTGTGACAATATTTGCCTCTAAAAATACAGCTCTCGAACATTGTAATTACAACCCTTGTAATCACTTTGTGTTTCCCCATTCTACCTGCCTATTTGCGTGTGACGACTCAGTAGCATCCTCTGCAGATGAAGTGTTTTAGCATCTGCCAAGCACATCCAGAGACACGGAGCTCAGCAGGCCACTGGCTGAATTGCTGCTCTCTGACTCGCCTCTGAAGTCATACCATGTTCACCAGTGGATTCACCTCGGTAACGGCAGGGCAGGGAGGAAGATTCTGCCTTTGTGTGTAGCCATGGTGACTTGGCTCCTATGTGCAGCATCTTTGCATTTCCAGGGGTTTCCTGCAGCACAGCCCTCTCAAGAGGTGAATTTTGGCACAGAACAGGACTATCAGTGCTATTAATCAACACTGGGTGTGTCTACATGTGCATTTTTACTGCACAGTAATCTAAGTTATTGTGCAGTATGGGCATGCATCTACATGTGCACGCCTGTACTGCGACATAAACGTGGCGACTTACACCAGCTTGGGCTTAAATTTGCTACCTGCATCATTCAGGTAGCAAATTTACACCTGATAAGTTACTGTGCAGTAACGCATGTGTAGACATATTACTGCACAGCAACTCAGTGTGTGTGGACTGATTTAGGATTCACTTGACTCCCAAGTCAGTCCAAATACAGCGTTACTGTGCTTTAATGCCTGCACATGTATATATGCTAGCGTAAATCCGCTTAGCACACAGTAACTTACTGTACAGTAAATTTACTGCACAGTAAATGCACGTGTAGACACATGCACTGTGTTAATTCTGGTATTGGAGCATGTCATAATCCCAACAGCCCGGTGGGGTAGCCAGGTGCTGCTGCCGAGGCAGACAGGCTGCATGGCTTTCCCAAGCACACGTAGGAAACCCGTAGTGGAGATGACGTGCGCTCGGGCATCCCCAACTGGAGGCCAGGATTGTAACCATTGGATCTTCCTCCTACTTATCCTAAATGAGGCACGTACTCTGTGGTCCCTTTGCTAAAGGAGACACTTCTGCGTTTTCTTGGTTTTGCTACGTTTTTTCCAGTGCAAAAATAAAATTATGCTAAGACTGTTTGCTCTTCAGTGTCTACAGTGGAGCAGAGCAGAGAGGACCTAGAAAACCGCTTTTGATCTGCAAACTCATTTGCCCTCAGATAGCAAAGTTGTTGTTTTTTTTATTCCCTCCCCTGCCATGCAGACTGTGCTTTTCTCCTCCTTTTGTGATGTGCTATGCAATTTGCCTCTTAACATTCTTCTCCCTAGTCGCTTAAAGTGTGATCTTAATAGTGAGAGATCTTTTAAATGAATGTTGCCTTGAACTTTTCCTTGCACGAGGCAGTGTGTGTGTAGAGAGGGGGAGAAAAATGAGTTTGTATACAGTGCTCTCTGATTTACTTGCAGGCTGCATCTAAATGCTTCGTAAACATGTGCAAGCCAATGTTTTTAAAATAAACGTAATGGTTCAAGTTCTCAGTTCATGTGAGTCAATGGAGTCAGTGGAACAATGAGTACTTCTGGCACCAATATTGCTAAACTATGAGTTTCCCCATGTTCCCCATGTATTGTACAACCTCCCCTGTGACTGATTAAGAAGGTATTAGTCAGCTGCAGCAGTCCAATGAGGCTCTTTATGCTGAGTCTCAGGCTGTAGAGGTGGATACTCTCAGGTCTGGAGGTCTGAAGTTGGGCACTTGGCATGGATCTAAGATGATGTTCGCTCCGTGCACAGTAAATTCATTTGCATTGGTGGTTTTCGGGGGATTTTTTTTTAAAAATGCGATTGATGAATTTAACACTGAGGAAAGGTGCTGGTTTGACATGGAAATGCAGCAACTCGCAGAGAATATCAAGGCTGTCAAAGGGCCATGCTAACGAGCCCACCACCACTCCACTCTGCAGTGTCCATAATGTATCGGCATCGGCATGGTCTGGGAGAGAGCATACGGGCATATGCCCAGACCCACCCTGAGGTAGCTGCATTGCATCTGCTTTGGGGTAGTACCCTAGGAGCAGACATGCCAAGCTTTGTGGCAATTTCTAGTGCAGTCCTTTGATGGTGGGGGCCATTCATTTCAGAAGGGGAAGGCACAGATCCTGCAAGTTGCCTGGGGCTCACCAAGGAGCTGGGAACACCTGCACCTCTCCAGTCTTGCATCTTGCCCTCCTCTGCTTCATCTCCGGCAAGAATTATGCAGGAAAGTGTTGCATGGAAAGACGGGGAAGGCAAAATATTGTTGCATTGGCTTCAATCAGAAACCTGGGTCTTCCACTGAGCAGCGGGATAACCTTGAGCAAGTCCATTTTCGTTTGTGTGACGGGAGGCTGCTGTCTCTGATCTTCTCTCTAAAGCACCTTGAAGCCCAGGATGAAAAAAACTCTCCAAATTAATAGTTTTAATTAAAACTTGGCCAAAAGTCCCCTAACTTCCCTCCTAGCCTTTCTAGAACCAGCCCAACCTGCTGTCCCATCGCTGAGACGACCTTCAGGAAGGAACTCTGTTTTTTTGTCGTCTCCTGCCTCCCATGCGTCCCCTAGGCACCTGCAAGACGTGTCCTCAGCACGCAGCCAAACGGCAATTGGCACGTTGGCATACTGATGTATCACTCTCGTGGTGCCTGAAGCCAGATGAATGCTTGGCACTGGTAGACTTAAGGAGCCGGGCTTTCAAACGTACGTGGATTAATCATACTGAAACAAGCATATGTTCGCTATGAAGCAGGAACGCTCCAGTGACCTTTGGAGAATAATCTTGCTCGTACTGGAAATGCAGCTATCCCAGGGGTTGCCAGGAGGGGAAAGAGCCTGCCACCAGCATGAATCATGCAGCTGCTTTGGCCCCAGCGACTCCCTGATCCACACCAGCACCATTCAGGCTTTTCATGCGGCAACCGCTTCCTCCGGGTCGCGGGTTTACAGCCTGCTTCTGTCCTCACGGGACTGTGTCCTGGTGGTGGGAGAGGTCCACGGGCCTCCAGTCCCATTTGCATCTTCTGGGGACTTCCCTTCAGCAACCGGGTCGCTCTTTCCACTAGGAACTCTGAAAAATTGCCGAGAGATGGAGGAGGGTTTTCCAGGCCTTGCAAAATATTGCTAATTAATTTGCTAGGTTTAAAAGATCCCTAGATACAGGACTGGCTGAGGGTCTATGCACTCTAGTTGATTAGATGCTGATTTTTGACGTATTGTCATGGGATTAGGGCAATCTGGATTCTATACAACCACCGACCCGTCTCCTCCCCACGCCACGTGACCTTGGCTAAGCCATAAGACCTTTCTGCCTCAACTTACCCCTCTGTGACATGGGAGGAAAGACTACCTTTTGCTAAAGTGCCTCCCAGGATGAAATGGGTGAGTACAAAACATTGTCTGTAAGGCAAGTGGAAGGGCATGGAGTTACATGGTGATAGATAGGTCTGTCCAGTAAAGAGGACCCGTGTTTCCAAAGACTCAGGTCTTCCGCCGGTATACCTTGTCAGGTCCAAAAAGCTATTCCAGTTTCCCCCAGCTGCTTTTTCTGGGCCTCGACTGGATTTTTCCAGCCTGATCATAATTGTTTGTGCTTTGGAGTAAGCAAGAATCCCTGCGTGGTATTTTATACCTCTTTGAAGCTGCTTCTCACCTGCGGCTATGCTGATAAAGCGGGGGCGGGGGGAGGTGGAGAGTAAAGGCTAGCTAGCTGCGAATGTGCCAGTGGGGAAAAGGGCAGCACATCAAGCTGAGATCAAGAGGAAATGCTGAGTTTGGAGATCACATCAACAGCTATTAACCTTTGCATGAAACCTGCACAGAGGCATGGGAGGGAATTTCCCTATGTTGAACTTCAGGTTGTCTCTGACTTTGTGCAGGCCTTGTGGGGCTGAGGGTGCGGAGGGGGGGAGAGAACCACGGGAGAGCTGATGAGCCCGTCTAATTATTATTAATACCTGGCACTTAGCGTGTTCCCTCTAAACTCCTCAAAGACCCTTTGTCTTAATTACATTTAGCTTTGCAGCAGTCCAGTGGCCTTGATTGGCAGAGCCAATCCAGTGGCCATCATGCGATCACTTATTCACAAAAAAAATGTCATACAGCTTCAGAGGCTTCAAAACGAGGTAGATGACAGGTGCTCATCTTGGGCTCTTCCTACCTGAACTGAATCATCCAACCCCTTTGGTTCAGGAGGAACCAACACGAAAATGGTGGTGGTGGGGGAAGAAGGACTCTCTTATTCCCCGGGTTATCAAAACTTGTTGTTTTATTTTTTTTAAAGTGGGCTCTTTTTAAAGTGAAAAATGCCATTTTGGAATGAGCTTTTTTCTTTAAAAAATTTAGATTTGAAAATGCCACAACCGAAAAGTGTTTTGCAAAAAAGTGTTTAGCAAGTTGCAGCATGGGAGGGTTAGGCTGGATATTAGGAAAAACTGTCTCACTAGGAGGGTAGTAAAACACTGGAACAGGTTACCCAGAGAGGTGGGGGACTCTCCATCCTTGGAGGTTTTTAAATCCCAAGTAGACAAAGCCTTGTCTGGGGTGATGTAGTTGGGGCTGGTCCTGCTTGGAGCAGGGGGTTGGACTAGATGTGACCTCCTGAGATCCCTTCAACCCTCATTTTCTATAATTCTGTGATTAATCTCTAACCCAAAGTATTTTGTTTTCAAAATGACCTGAATACATTGTGTTGGCACTTTCAAACAAGACCCCTCCACCCCCCCACTGTCTTAATTTCCAGCTAAAAGAATTTGCTGAATTCTACCAGTATTTTCAAATTGGTTTTCTCCCTTTCCCCTTCCTTAAAATTGCCTTTGTATGCGCGTGTGATTTTTACTATTCAGTGGAAAAAAAACAACCCTGTTCAGTTCCTGCATCCCATAAAAAGGAATCTGCGTTTAAACGTTTGATGGTTGCAGTGCTAGGATTTGAGGACAGACACTGCCATCTCGAAGCTGCGTGTCTGCCCAAATAACTTGCTGTCACTTTTCAGAATATACTATTACCAAAGGTTACATTCTCAGTAAAGCGCAGCATAATTACTCTGCATCACCATCTAGAGAGCATCGCTAGAACTAAGCTTCCAAAATCTTCCCGGCAAATGGTATAATATCATAATGTTGATGGGTATCCTTTCTGTTTTAGTGCTATTACTCTCTAAACCAGTGCCTATTTATAATATAGATTCTATTGCCACATCTGCTTTGCCCATATGGAAAAGATTTTCCCTCGCCCCCCCTCCCTCCCACCTCCTTCCATATGGAGTAGGAGGCGAGTTTGCCGAAAATGTTTGCAGGTTAAAACTGGGATAAATAGCAGGATAGTCTCTCCCAATTAGTGACAGCCTCTTTGGAAACAGACTATTTAAGCCTTCTCCAGAGCTGGCACCCCCCCAAACAGCAGTGATGTATGTCTCTGAGGTATTTGAATATTACCAATGACATTGCGTGCTGCTTAGATGTACATTGTAATGCATATTGTGTCACATATTGTTATGTGTTGCTGTATGAATTAATGATGAAATGACTAATGCCAAGCTTTGTTCCGTCTCTCGGGGAGGGAGAGGGAGCGGGTGTGCGCGCACGCGCGCGTGTACGCGTGCGAGACTTGGGGATGTTGTATTCCAACTTTGCTATGGAGGTAAAATCCTCCAGGCCAAGATTTCTGCTCCTCCAGCCCACGACTGCCACTGTTGTGAGCTGCCTGAAATATTTGTGTGAATAATAGAACGTTTTCATGTTTTAATCAGATGCAATTTTGCAAGCGGTTTTTATGATTTAGCAAGTCCATTAAAACTGACATTTGTTCTGCTCTGACACTCGTAAGGAGCTCCACCGAGCATAAACATTGGAAATGACTTGTAGGGGAAGACAATATTAAAATTCCCCAGCCCGTGTGTGCTTGTCTGAGAAATTCTGCTACCGTGCACCGTGCCAGCTATAATCGGAGCTTCTTGATATGTGTGTTAGTGCCTAAGAAAGAACCGACTCGGGGCAGAGAGCTTGAGGCAGCAATGAAGATAATTCAGATATATTTATCCTTGTTTGCCTCCCACGCATGTAACAGAATTGGGTCTTAAAGCAAAAGCGGAGCCTGTGTTTAGCAGGATGGAGGGCCAGGCCTGTCGGAGCAAAGTGGCAAGGGCTGTACACAACATCCTTTGCCAGATGTGTGTAATCCTCAAAGCCGTGCACATCCTAGCCGTTCTTTCCATTGCTCCCTCTGTGTTCATGTCCAGAGTCCAGCCCAGTCTGATGCCAGCTCCTTTCCAGGCTTTGGCCGACAGACCTAATGCAATCCATATTTAAATGGGTTTCATGACCCCTTTTGAATAACGCCCCGACAGTTTGCCAGTCTAGCACTAGGATCTCTCCAGCACTTTGAAGTGAGTCTAGCCCTGCTTTGCACTTTAATTTGTGATGGCTTTCGGCTCCTCTAGGACTGAGCGGCTGTCTCAAAATCAGTTCTTGCCTCTCCTCGCAGGGTTCAGAGCCTGGCTACAGACCAACCCTTGTGTATAGATATCTGCCTTTGTTGTCCTAGGAGCCTGCATCCTTGCGATGCTCGTGCCAGCATTACAGCTGTCGCTCGAAGTCAGCAGACTGACAGCTCTCGGGATGCGTTCCTCCAAGCTTGATGCATTGCTTTTTCTGCTCAGTGTATTCAAACCTCAGACGGCTGTGCCTCTGAGCGGGTCTTTCCAGCAGTACCTGGATATGTATCAAGCTCATTTCGATTTTTCTCCCAGCTGTCATCTTTGTATTGATTTTTTTTTTTGCATTTAAATTATGAATGATTTCAAGCAACGTCTTCTCAGGGTACAGAAGACTTTGCAGGAGTTACAGCTGTCGCCCCTGACTTTTGCCAGAAAGAAGTAGTGAGGACCTCGAACGGTCTGATTTTTAGCTTGTGCTCTCTCTAATATCCCCCCACCCCACGTTTGCATTCATGTGGAGCACAGGCCTGGCTGGACTTTGGGTATCTCCTGCCATCATCAGGCTCTTGCTGAATGCTTAATGCTATTGCAAAGTTTTGTTTTCCAAAGGTGGAACCATCTGCTTGGCCGAAGTCCATCCGACTGCAGAAGCCCCAGCATAAGCTGGATGGAGGTACCCCACAGGTTACCTTTCATGCAGGATAAACCCACAGCCGTGTCACTAAGGTTACTTAACAACAGCCTTGCTCCTCCCATCTGCTCCTCCATCTACAGACCCCGTTCTTAGATGGGGCACCACTGGGAAGCAGAACCTGTTCGTGTGCAGCCCGGAGAGGCGAGCAATTCTGTAGTCTCGATACTCCCAATTGGGAATTTTTCAGCAAAAGGCTTTGCGTTGCCAAATGCTTATTTGAGAAGAAGCAAGGGCTTGAACCCATATCCCATGTGCGTGCCCTAACCAAAGGTCTGTCAAGTCTGTATAAAGAAATGGCTCAAGGATGGGCTAAATGAAATAGCTCCAACAGGTCCACACTTGGGTGCACTGGCCTGGGATAGGGAAGGCCAAGGTTCATGTCTCCACTGCAAACTGGGTGAAGAGGGGATTTGAACCTGCATCTCCCATATGAGACACTTAATGTTGTTTCAGGCTGCCCCTAAGAGAAAGTCTTGCGTTGGCTGCAGCAGAGCTCCCCTTAAGCACCGTTACCACTGGTGCAAAGGATTTTGGGGTGCATTTAGGGGCTAAAAGGGTCTTGTTAGACATGGCCGTAAAAGGTCAAGGTCTCCAATACAGTCGAATGGCTGAGCTGCCTAGGTTAGCGAAAGGCAAGAAATTAGGTCATAATCTGATGGGTGATGTCAAGCTCTGCCTCTGCCAGCTGCCCTTCATCCAGGAGCTCATCTCCCGCAGGCATTTCTGTGATGGCGCTGGTCACCTCTGCAGAGGACATCGCAGCGTCTCTGTAACTGGGTCTCTTCAGCATTGTACCTATGGCAGCCTGTTAGATAACCAAGAGAGCAGCAAATGCTCTGCAGGAGAGCGCTGTGCCATCTGGAAACGGAGAGCTCACGCAGCTCATTTTGGGGAGGTGAAAAATAACACGGCCCGCTGTGAGGCACTGGAAGAGAGCATTTGCCAGTCCAGCTGGTGGGGGCCGCGCAGCCTGATTGTGAGGAGCTGGGCTTTGATCACATTTGGGACGTGTGGGGAGGCTCCAGGTCTCTCACCGCAGTTTCTCTGTGGCGTAACTGCTTTGGCGCTGTCTCTTCTGTGCTACGTGCTAAGGAGAGGAGA
Organism: Alligator sinensis; assembly: GCF_000455745.1. Lineage (NCBI taxonomy): Eukaryota > Metazoa > Chordata > Crocodylia > Alligatoridae > Alligator > Alligator sinensis. Next base: position 469,463 of record NW_005841952.1, read on the forward strand.
GGCACAAACTGTGGGTTGGGGAAGGGAGGTTGCCTTCCTCTGTAGTGCAGGGCATGGTCCTTTCCCGACTGGACTCGATGGCCCAAAAAGTCCCGTCCAGTTCAATGCTCCTATGACAGAAAAAAACAAAAATTGAATGGAGTCTTCACAGAATTGGGACCAAACCTGCTTTGAAATCCCAAGAAATGAAGCTGAGCATCCCCTTTTTTTATGCCCCGTTGTTTCTACCTGGCCAGAGGCTTCTGTGCATTGAGATTTTGTCTGGGCCTGAGAGCAGAAGTGTTCAGGATTTATGATCTCCAGCCAAAAAAGTTGTTCTCGTGACGTGCGACCCAGATGAAGGCACATAAGATCAGACACCTCGTTGCTAGAACGACGTACCTGCCGTTCTTTGCTGCACTCCTAGCATTGCAAATGACCATGTTCTCAGGGTGTTTTCCAGATCCAGAAACTTTGGATCAGCATCAAGAGCTAGATCCCTGCTCTGAGTAGATCAGCCCGTCTCCAAGGATGCCCTATGAGCACTGGAAGTCAGCAGGGCTATTCCCAGTTAACCTCTATCTCTTGCATCTGACTCTCCATGCCTTAAATGTCTGAGCACCTGTCAGTCTTCAATGTTGTGATCCTTCAGTCTTGAACGAGATGGGGAAGTGTGATCTTCCCATGGTAGCAGATGGGGAGCTGCCGTGCAATGGGCAGGCTTTCAAAGGTATTTAGGTGCTTTTGTGGGTCCCACTAGGCACCAATCTATGCCTTGAGGCACTCGTGCATGTTTGACAGACTCTGCCAAAGAGGCAGGTGCAGGCTCCCAAAGGTGTGTTTAGTGTTTCATGCCCATCACAGTCATTGGGCATTAGGCTCCCAAATCCCTTTGAAGAACCGGTCTTAGCAACTTGCTCATAGGAAGCCAGTGGCAAAGTACAGGGTTGGACTGAAGTCTCTGGAGCCTTGGACATGCCCCCTCAGCCGGGTACCATCCTTGCATCTGAAGAGCCAGCCCCCAAGCTGCGGCAACCCGCCTGCATGTCTGGGGCCGCTGGTCCTCCCTGCAACTCGGGAACGAGCCTCGATTCACCTAACAGGAGCCGAAAGCAAATCCTGCACAGCAAGTGCTCCCGCCGTGAAGGTTTCCCTCCTCCTGATCGGATTTAGATAGCTGTCACAACTAAGCAATAGAAACCAGCAGACGAGAAACAAAAGCCTTATGATGCTGGATGTCTTGTACTACGTTAACAAGCCCCAAATTTGCCCTGGCAGTGGGAAACCCCTAGGAAAGGGAAGCGATTCCAACCTGTCGAATGTCTCCCATCCTGCTGCTCTGGTTTTCGCTTCTAATTTCAGGAGACAAAGCCAACATGAAACCGCGGTATTTGTGAGAGTTTCTGTGATGACAATATGGAGCTGGTTTGAGCTTCCCTTTTTGTTTCAGGCTGTGCTTGTACAACAAAGTTGTGTGAAGATCAAAGCTCAGAAGGAATTCCTGCTCGCCCGCAGAATAAATGACAGCGGTGTGTTTGTCATCTTGCAGCCGGTTGAGAGTTTGGGGGTTTTCTTGTTTTAAATTAATCCACCGCTCAAGTGCCTAATTCCCTTGGGAGTGCTATAAATTATGTGCAGAGCTTACAGTACGCACGTCTCCATCACTGCCACTGCTAGTGCCACCAGTACCAGACTGGTATCAGAACAGCAGTGCCCTTCCACCGCGGCATCGTTCTTGAATGCCACAGACTTAGCACGGCCCAGTCCAGGCTATGAAATGCAGAAACATGGAGCTGCCCATTGAAAGTACCAGCACCCACCTGGGATGATGAGAGACTGCTGATGTCTAAGTTATGCAAACCTGGCACTAAAGTCTACTGGCACAGGTCTGCATTGGCAATGGGCTTGTCCCCCAACATCCACAAGCTCCCTGATACCAACCCACACTGCGGCAGGGGGCGGGGGGGGACAAAAAGAGGATAAGCAGCAAAAGCCCATCTCCTCCCGTAGCCGGGAGACAAAAAGAGGATGTGCAGCAAAAGCCCATCTCCTCCCGTAGCCGGCAGCACCAGGGAGGAAACATTATGAACAACACCTGCCAGCTGAGAAAATTTATTAGCAGGGAACTGTCAATCAGTGACAGAAAAATAAGGGAGAAGAGGGAAGAAGAAACAATCAAAAAGAAGACAGGGCTCGCATACCTTTTTTTTTTTCTTCTTCTTCTTTAAAAAGAGACTATTTTAAGTAATGTTTGATAAATTACCTGCCTTTCCACGCACGCTGGGAGGAGAAGATAGGGTGTTTTGGGTGGGGGGTTCCTCTTAGTCATCGTTCTGGGATAGATTATTTATTTATTTAGGGCCTGACGCGTGGACAGACAGACATGGAGTGAAATGGCTTGGTTGCATGCCAGAAAGTAATAAAGATCTGAGTATTTCTGGAATCAAATTGGCATTGCTAATGGAGCCACCGAGTTCAGGAACGGGAACGAAGGGCAAAGGCCCGGGTCTCGCTTTCGTGCAAAGCCTCGGCCTGGAGATGGAATTTCCTCCGCGCGCTCTGCACATTCGATTCCTCCTTGTGTTTAATGCAAATGGAAGCGGAGTTTAGGTCCTGGAGATGCCTGACCCTGCTCATCCCCCACCGCCTCCTTCCTCTCCCCCTCCGCTGACAGGAGCTGCAATTGCTCAGATTGAATGTCATGAAGTAAAGATGCAATAATTCCCTTTGATATTAATGATCACAGGTACATGGGAAAGAAGAAGAGAGGAGGCAGGAGGACAGAATAAGAATGCAAACGAAGCTTGCTCTCCTCTGGCTTTCCCAAAGCTACTGGGTCTTACCCCTCACCTGGACTGTAGTGCTCCTGGGATATATTCACCCCACATCTCCACCATTAACAAGGGTTGACTTCTCCAGAACAGGGCATTGGCGCCACTTGTCTCACCAGTTTCCCTTCCCTGCGGTACCCAGCTGTTGTGTTTGTGCTTGCAGTTTAAATGGGGGAGGTAGCGTTTTTCTGGGAATTATTTATTCTCCAAACAAGGAGAGAAACCCTCTCCGCTGGATTTGATCTTGTCTTGGATTACAAAAGCATCTGTATCCCTCCTACCTTTGGCAAATTACCTCCATCTCCCTGGATTTTCTTTACTTGCCGGTTGGAGCCCTGTGATTTTAATTTGTAAGAGCTCAGAGGTGCCTCTTCCCTGAGTTTATATTTGCACAGCTCCACTGCCCCCGCATTTTGCCTTGAGCTTAATGAGGCTTTAGATCTTAAAACAGAACCCGGTCTGAAATGGCTGCTTTTCACCTGACTTCCCACAGAAACCAGGCACAGCTGCAAATTTCGCCTTCTATCAAGGCAGGACCAGAGATTGACCCAGGTGGGTATAAAGTGAGGCCCGGTTCCCATAAAATCCAGCCTAGGGTTAGTTTAAAAGGTTCAGGAAGGTTAACGCACCATTTGATGAGCATGAACGGGAGCTGGCCTTTGTAATGGAACTGGAAACTCGTTGGGCAGCGGTGACAAATCAAGCAAAGATCCTTTATTACTTTCTTGCTCTTCATTCCACGCTCCTCTTCACCACGATAGCTCAAAAATAAACAAGCCGTGGGACCTTGTTGTCTATGCTTTGCTAAAATAATGGATTGGGTTTAAAGGGTTAACAGCATAGCATTCACCCAGGGTCTCCGTTTCTGCAAGCGGCTCTGGGCGGCCAGCCTCTTTGGGATTGCCTTTGCATAAGGAGAATCCAGGTAGGCATGAAGCATTACCCCATACCGCTGAGGAAATGGTGCAGGGCAAGAGAGGAGCAACCGCATGGTCCAGCATTTGCTAGCACCCAGAAAGGCATTTAGAGATGGAGCTGGGTGCACATTTAGAGAAACCTAAGGGCTGCTCTAAGTTGTGCTAGGGACCTGCCCTGCCACTGGAACGGGCAAGGGTAAGTGGAGGGCGTGAAAGTGGTTTGGCTGCCTTTGCAGCTCTGGCACAGCCCCCCGAATGTGTCCCGTTGTGTGTATGGGCACATAACAGCTGCTTGATAATTATATAAAACCCAAACAAACCCGAATGCCATCATGGCTCGTTGATTTGCATAGCAGCCTTGTCACCAGAGACCGCCTCCCACTTCCACTTCCAACAGGGAGGATTAACTCCACTTGCTCACCGCAGAGTGAAATATGAGCAGCCTTTCCGGCTGCCCAGCCCACCCTCCCCAGGGGCCACTTAGTAAGAGACTCGTTGTGTTGTCTGTACGCGGCTCCCCGTCCCACAGACCACGGGGGATGTGTCGTTTTAAGTGAAATCGATGATTTGTGCATTAGTGGCCATCGGCTAACTCTCCAGCCTCAGCTCCGGCACAGCCCCAGGAGGCAGATGCAGGACATGGGCTGGCTGGAGGATAGATCAGCAGGGACTGTAAAAGTTGCAGAGGATGGTTTCACAGCATGGAGAAGGAGGGAACTTTTTTTTTTTTTTTTTTTTTTTAAATGCCCTTTCTCAGAATAATTGCGGTGCTTCCAGGATCCCGCGACAGTCCCCAAGTATCGATGGCTTTGTCCTTGCCTTCAAGGCCCTGCACAATTTATTTTCTGCCTGCATCTCTGCTCCCAGCTGTCTTCTCCCTGTCCAAGATGCACACCTGGCTATGTCTTCCAGGTGCAGTCTCACCCCCTGTCTCCATGCCCTTGCCTGCACACCTTCTCTTCCCTTTGAAAGCCCCACTTTGCCCCAATCCGCAGTGCTCCTCCTATGTCTTAATGGACCCTCCTGTATCTCCCCATGCTGAGTCCCAACAGAAAAAGGCAGAGCCAAATCAATGACAGAGAGAGCATCAAACAAAAAAATGATGGTACTGAAAGGAGAGACACGGGTTCTTTGATTCAGATCCTGTCCCTCACCTCACCAAGGTGCTATTTGCAGCCAAGTACTGGAGTGTTGAATCAAATAAGCAGTCTTGGCTCCCAGCAGGCATCCCACTGAGCTCCTGTCCTGTCCCCCACATGGGTCAGGGCTTTAGGCTGCCTTTGGAGTGCAAAATGCACTGGGCAGAGACTCAGTCCCTGTGCTGTGTTTGGAAATGGTCAAGCGCTATCTAATAATTAATACACAAACTCTCAGAGGAGTTATAATTAATGAGCAAACTCCCCCCTGAAAGGTCTGGGAGTATTGCTACTGCTTTTAGCAAGGGCCAGCATTTTACCCGGCTGCTTATCTGTTGCTCCCCTGAATCCCCCTGGGGCTGCTTGCTCCGCAAACCTGACTGAATTCCTAGTGCACAGACCCAGCAGGGGTGGAGCTGGATGCGTTTCCTTTTCTGCTACAAATCTGCTACGAAACCCAATTTCTGAATGCAAAACTCTTTCAAAGCCCATGAAAAACTTCATCTCTGGTTAGGAGATGGCGGGAAGGTGGGGCGCCTTACTTTATTAATGCAATCTAGTCTCGTTAGCATGAGGCTTCCTTTTGCTATTAAATCTCTGGGCCTTCTGCTGTTCTATCTGATTCTCCAGCATGTTGTGGAGAGGTGGCTCTTTATAGCCGACCTGCTTCCCTGGAAGACTGTCGCCTCATAACTCTGGTCCCGTTTATTGCCATTGCTTGACAGTTCTCGGGCTCTGAAGGCTACCCCCGTTTATGGCAGAGCAGAAGGTCCGGATTGAAATCGGGTCCCCGTTACATGCACAGAGGGAAGGACAATCAAGGCCAAGAGCAGGTTGGAGAGAAAACAGAAAAAGGGCAAGTGATTTGTCCAAGATCACACAGTGGGTCCATAACAGAGTTTAGATGCGGGACTGGTGGTGGGGGTGGTCTTGACTTCTGATTTAAGACTACTAATCCCATAACTGAAACCCACTACCTTTAGGCAAAGAGCCGAACAATAAAGTTGTTCAGGAGCAAACTCTTCGTCCATCTACCCATCTGTGCGCTCGGTAACCTGGTGCAGGAGGTTGCTTTGTATTTGATTGCTCTCTGAAGGATGTATCCAGATTTGCAGCTCATTAAAAGAGTTATTAAAGACTTTGGTAATTAAGCAGAAGGCTTTGGAGGTGGTGGTTCAGCAAATTCCTCCCATATCTCTTCATTCTGTGGCTGAGGTTTCAGGAAAGGTTTCTCCTTGGGTCCATGAAAGTTATAATTGGTACTTCAGACGCGTAATTAGTGACGGGCAGCTCTCAGAGAAGGTTGAGGAGTTCAGTTCAATAAGCGCTATTGTAATAATAATCATAGTAATGCTTAGTGCTTATGGCAGGTTTTCTCCACGGGGCTTGCAGGACTTCAGAATAGAAAGGACAAATAGGAGACCACATCCAAAAGAATCGGGTTACGTTCCCTGCTCGGCCACAGATGGATCCCCTGCCTCAGTTTCCCATCTGTTTAAGTGAAGCTAATGGGGTCTTACCTTCTGTGGTGTTGCAAAGCCAAAAGCCACTGGCTGACACACTCAAAAACGGTGTTGAGGAGGGCAGCTTGTCCAACTTAAATAGAATGAGAGTCTCTTGTGCCCACCTCCTTCAGATTCATCAAAGAGCCAGGCCCCTATGATACATGATTTAATTATAATGCTGCTTGAAGTGCTTTCATGCTTTCCTAACCGCTAAGCCTCACACGCCTCTGGGAGAGGCAAAGGGAGGAGTTGTGCTCACGGCGCCATGGTGATCCTCTCTCCGATGGTTCATCGATCGCTAGCAGCCCGTGGCACTCTTCTCAATGCAAACAGGGTGAAACTATTGCCAAATTGGGGCTCAGAGGCTTTGAGGGGGTGTTGGGTGAGTCTGAGGACTCGTCTGTGGAAGGGAAAGGTTGGACGCTGCTTGCCTACGAGCCCGTCTACCAAAGCTCTCGTGCCCATGGAAGGCTCTTGCCCATAGGTCGGGATTCCCCATATCTATCTACCCTTCGTTTTTCCCCATCTCTATACAGCTGCCTCCTCCCATCTTTCCACCTTGCTGCCTCCAGTTGAATGGCTTAAGACAGGGGTAGGCACGGGGGAGAGTGGCACGTGAAGGCATTTTGCTTGGCATTCATGCCGTGGGGTGGATAGTGCAGAAGGGTCCAGGGCTGCACTGTTACAACAAGGATTGAGCCCCACGCAGTGCTCCCGCTTCCACCCCTGGCACGCCAACAACTTACAAGTCAAAGTTGGGGGTGTTTCTGGCACTCTGCCCAAAAAAGTTGCCAACCCCTGGCTTAAGATATCCTTTCCTGCCTGTGGGTGGCCTGGCAGTGCCACCTGGCCCAGAGAGCGGAGGAAGGCAACTTTCCCCCTCTCCTAACGAAGGCAACAAATGTGCTTCGCCAACGATGCAGCGCAGGAGCTGACAGGCACCGTGGGCGGCTGGAGTGGTGCAGAGCAGGGAAGATGGGCGCTGAGGGAGCTCCTCTGGAGATGCGGTTATTACATGCTCAGTTACCAATCACAGATTTGTCTGAATCCCACAGCTTGTCAGAGATTTCCATTCACTTGCTGTTTAACAGCCTGAGTCTCTTCCCTCAGATCCCTGCCTCATTTCAGCTGATGATTGCTCCCAGGTTTGGTGGTGGGTGGAAAAGGGTGTAGCTCCTGGCCTGGCTTCCTCTATGCTTAGGCTTGTCCACCAAGCTGTATCGCTCAAGGACCTACATGGACCTGCTGGCTTGAGACAAGAGGGAACGCTGCAATTGGGAAAGGGCTGTTGATTGTAGCCATGTTGGTCTAAGGACATCGGCAGATGAGGTTCTTGGGGTAAATGTGATCTATTTTATTAAAGCAACTAAATGGTTGGGAAAAAAATGTGCTTTGCAAGCTTTCGGGTACAAACACCCTTCTTCAGGCACAGGGAGAGTTTGTTGTTGCTTTGTGTGCTCTCCTGGGTGATGGGGAAATGAATTTCTAGGGTTTCTTCAATTAGTCAAGGTGATTAAACGGGTCCTTTATGTCAAAGCCCTGCAGGGCTAGATCCTGAACTGGCGTAAGCTGCCAAACTCTGTGATGTTCAAGGCAATGCCAACTCGCCTGGTTTCTGGGAAGTCATGGGAGCTAGGCCAGTTGTACCAGGCAGTGGTTTGACCCATAGATATACAACAGAATAAGCCAATGGACTTGTGCTGAACTTGCTGTAGCATCCTATAGAGCATCCTAGAATTGAATATCCTGGAATAGTGGTTTTCAACCTGCAGCCCGCGGACCCCTGGGGGTCTGCAGACTGTCCAGGGGGTCTGCAAAAGATGACTACGATCAATCAAAAGCATGTGAATGCTCACACTTGCAATTCAAAGGGGTCCGCACCTCCATTCAAATTTTTTTAGGGGTCTGCAAATGAAAAAAAGTTGAAAACCACTGTCCTAGAATGTCCTGGAAGTAAAAAATAAAATAAAATAAAATAAAAATCCACCCTCTGATGGCATTCTGTAGCAAGGCTGTAATTCTCTGAGACTCGGTGGTTTGCTGCACATAAAAGCCACACAGATGGGTGACCTTTCTCTATTCTTAGAGACTGTTTTTTCCTCCATAAAGGGCCAGCTCTCTGAAAGTGTGCAGAATAATGTGCTACATCTGTCCAGCAACCCATCGCCCTTTCCCAAGGTGAAACGGAGAGAGAAGAAACACGGCAGCAGATGGCTGTTTCTTGGCTTCTTCTGCCTCTGCTTGCATGATACGTCGAATGCAGCAGCGGGGGTCAGAGGCAGAGCCGGAGGTGGAAGTTAGGAAAGAGCTAGTTAAGTATCTCCTTGTATTGGGAAGGAGTTGTGTGCAGAAAAAGGCTGTAGCCCAGACAGGAAGGCACGGATCTATCATTATGTTGGAAGTTTCCCCAGCTATGTTCCATACTTACAGAAAATAGATGTGACAAGATATGAAAACTGAGCTGGCCAGGTTTCAGATCACCCGCAATATGTAGTGTGAAGCCAAATGTAATTTGAGCATAGGAAGCAAACACTCAACTTGTGTAGGCCTGCAGGAGATATGTATATAATTGCATCACAGCTGTCCATGGGATTGCACATGCTGCCTATACCATGTGAGAGGCGCTATTACTTATTATTTGTCTTCTGGTAGCACCAGAGATGTGAGCCCCACTGTGTTGCCTCCCATACTCTGCAAGAAGAATTGATTGTCTAAATGGGGAGTCTTAGGAGGGGAGAAGGGAAGTCCTGTCATCTCCATGTGGCAGGTGGGGAATTGAGAGCGGAGAGATTCAGTAGCTCGATGCCAGTCAGGCAAGGAGTCTCTGGCAGAGCTGGGGTTTGAACCCCAATCTCTGGAGTCACAATGTTGCTTGCCATAAAAGAGAGCTAGTTGCTTTCCTTGACAGACATGCTTGACTACCTGTGCAGGTTAAGTGCATCTCAAAGGAAGCTGAATCATACACAGCAGCCCCAGACGGTGCCGACAGACGCGGGAGAACCTCCCTAATTTGCATACCATCAGTCTAACGCACTCTGTAATTTGAACCCCAAAATGTCAGACTTTCTCGACTACATAATAGAGATTTAATAGCAAAAGGCTGTAGGGGAGGCCTCGTGTTACCAAGACTTTAACAAATTATACTACAGAACATTAACTGGTATGCCATGAAGTATTATCATAATTAATTATAACTAAACTGCAGTTGTCAAATAAATGAACAAAGTACATTTCATGATGCATTATCCTTGCTTTTTTTTTTTTTTTATTGTTTGTCCTCTTGCTTGCTAAGCTAAAAATAAGCAGTCATTTGCAATTGGTCTCCTAGTCATTAGAGTGAAGGTTCACTGTATCCATGGAGCTATGGGGGTGGGGGAGAAGGGATATGTGTGTGCAGGGAAGGTGCCAGTCAAAGGGAAAGGATGGTTTCAAATGCCCAAATTCAAATGACATGCAGGTCACGGGGCTGATTCCTCTCTTCCTGGCCCCTTTGTAGCGGCCGTGAGTGTACAGTGGCACTTATCAGAATGGCAACACCTTGCGCCTGCTTCCTGCAGACATCGCTCTTTAAGGGGCAAGGCAGTGCTTCAGGGTACCCAGCCAGCGACGTGTGAAACTAGTGCCAGCGGAGAAGGAACAAGCTTTTTGAATGACACGCGGCCCAAGCGTCTTAGCCCTGAAGAGCCGAATCTTGAACCGGCAAGTGCTAGGGAAGTCAGTGGAATTTGGTTGATTTACGCTATTAGAGAATCTCTCCTTCCATTTCAAATAGCCTCGGAGAAAAGCATGCCCTACTTTCAATGCTCAGGGGAGTTAATTGGGGGGGGGGGGGAATCATCAGGTTGTCGGTTTTTCTTTTTAACCAGATGTGATTATTAAACTCAGAGGCTCAAAAATAGATTGGCTTGTTTGCAAAGCAAAATCAAGCAAGCAGCTACGTGTACAAGACTTACCTGGTAGGAACAGATTGAGGTCTGGATGTTCAGGGCTCTGCAGATTTATGTTCCTAAATGCAGGTCTGTTTGCACACGCCTGTACAATCAGGCAACGAGTGTTCGTGCACAGACTGAAGCATGCACCCAAATGCGCGTACCCTAATGCCTAAGCTAGGGACCGTTCGTATGCAATAGCAGGCATCTCTTTTTGAAAACCTAGCCCGATTATGAAGCAAAAAGAGTCGGCCTGCCAAATCATCAGCAGGCGCAAATCAGCACAGCTCCACCAAAGTCAGTAGGGCTCCATTGATTTATACCAGCTGAAAATCTGAACCTGCATTGAAGGGCTTGAAAGGCTGGCTCAGGGAGCCGGCCCTGAATAGCACTATCACTGTGGTCATAATAATGCGGTATGCCAGGAAGGAGAATTGGCACATTTAGCGCCGCTCGCATTTCCAGGGCAACAACTACCCGCAGCCAAAGGGCGCGTGGCGCTGACCTGGGAAATTGGCAGCCGTGCTCTGAGGCACGCAGAGGCAGAGCTGGAAGCTGTGGGGCGGACGGGCAATGCCTTGTCCCTTCGCAGGCAGGAGCAAGGAGACTTGGCTTCTCTTCAGGCAGTTCAGTCACTAGGTGGGCAAGGCAGATGCTCCCGTTTCTTGTTTTGTTTTCTTTCCAAGCCTCTTTGCCACCCCTGGGAGCCCTTAGGGGTCCATTTACTAGAGATAATTAATTAAATTAACAGCCCTTTGGTAGATGCGCTAAAGATTCATGTAACAAGTGTGCTTTGTGCTGGGAAGCTGGGTTTCAACAGCCCTTGTCTAAGCTTTGCTCTACTTGAAACCCCACTTGCTCAGGCATCAGCTGGAGCAAATCAGAAGGCAGCGGGTTTACACCTTTTTACATCATCCTTCTGGCCCACATTCAGTTTTTCTCTACTTGTCATCTCTCTCTGCCAGGGATGAGGTTATACCTGATTTCCCACGTCCTGCAGACCAGAATCTTTTAACCGATTCCTACCTGGATGACTGCACGTCTGTTGAGCATAGCAATCGGTGTCATGGAGCTGAGGGCTTTGCAAAGTCAACCTGCTACCCCTCTGTGAGCCTGACTGTTCAGGCTTTTCCGCTGTTTCCCCCCAAGTGCTCCTGTGGGTTAATGAGAGGAATCGAGCGTTTGGCACCACGCTTGGAGAGACGGCAGCCAGTGCTCTCTGCCCCATCGAACAGGAAGCCAGCAAATTTTTACCTGTTCAGCATGGTCTTGTTTCAGCAATCAGGGCCATGTCCAGTTATAATGGTCTGTGGCCTTCCACACCACGCAGGGTCACGGATCATGGCTCCGGAGCAAGACAACCTATTCAGCAGAAAGGTCAATCAGCCCATAGAAGCCATTTCCTTTTCGGTTAAGCTGAAGGTAAAAAGAGAGCGTGGTGGGTGCCCTGCATTTAAATGAACCCGGCGCTCGGAGCCATTTCAGCGATTGCCACTGTGCCTCAGCAAATTGGCTTTTTATGCTCAGAGTTGCTGTGAGAAGCAGAGCTGGGTAAACGGGGTGGGATGAAATGGGGACCTTGCCAAAGCTGGAAACCATGCTGGGGAAAAACAGAAGGGGAGCGTGGAGCAGGAGCGTGGGCTGGTGATGGTGAAGGTGCTGCGTTGAGAGCCACAAGCTCTGGGTTCAGTTCTCCGCTGTGTCACAGCCTTCCTTGAGGAAGCACTTCTGCTCCGATCTGTAACTTGGGGATAATGCTGCAAGCCTCCCAGATATTTGCCACCTGGTTTTACTGGGAGTTGGGTGCCTAAATACCTTTGCAGGGCTGGGCCTTTCCCTCTGTGGGCATGTCATTTCAGCACAAAGCAGTACCATGCCAAGCTAGCGTGTGTATCCTTGTCTTGCACCGTGCAAGCTCCAGTGTGCGAGTGAGCGTGTTTGCAGCTTGCTCTTTGCATCTCTGCTTTACTTCCCTTCTGAGCAGGGGTAAAGGGAGCAGCTTTTCCCTCCCTCGTGGGAGTTGTTGTGGGGTGCATGGGTGCTGGGGGTGAGGAGGGAAACGGCGTGAAGATTCGCTGTCAGGGCAGGCAGCGTGCAGGATGGTGAGCGACTGCAGAAGGCAGCTGGAGCTCCATCCCCTCCAGCCTCTCGGCTGTTATCGAGGAGCAGAGCTCCACACCGACGGTTGCATCTAGAAAGCCTCATTCATTTTAATGAGGAAGATTGAGACTCTCAAACGCTATCAGCTTCTCTGAACCTTACCTGAACTCTCCAAGCCTCTGGTGTCTGAGAGCAACTGAGCTGGAAATATCAGGAGGACGTCCTCTCTCGTCATGTTCCAGCTCCTCTCTCTCTTGTCCCAGCAGTGCTGCGGCCTCTGAAAAACACCAAAAGGGAAGGAAAAAGAAAAAAAGAGATCAGAACACATTCAAGGCAAGTCAGCGTGCTTATTTCTCAGTCCCAAGTGGTTCGCTGGCCATAGGAACGTGGCCACGGAGCAGTTCAACAAGTCCAACATCCTGCTGCAGGCAGTGCCCAGTGCCTGAGGCATCAGAAGCTGAATATTTTATTTCCCTGCCAATTGCCCAAGCACTGAGTGTGGCAGCTGGGTTGGGGGCAATCAGCTTGTGCCCCTCACGCCAGCCTGATCCTGGTTCATAGACATTAGGGCTAGAAGGGACCTCGTGAGATCATCTGACTTCCCAAGGGGCAGGAAGTCAGCTGGGGTCACATCACCCCAGCAAGATAAGCATCCAAGTGTTTCTTAAAGGTACCCAGAGTAGATGCTTGCACCACTTCTGGGGGGAGTCTCCTCCAGACTCTGGAGACTCGGACGGTAAAGACATTTTTCCTTATGTCCAGCCTAAAAAGGTCTTGCAGCAGTTTGTGCCGTTAGACCTTGTCTTCCCTTGGGGTGCCCTAGTGAACAGATGTTCTTGGTGTTAGGCCATATAGCCTGTCAGGGGCAGGGCAAGGGCAGCCAATGCGGTGAAGAAGGAGAGTTCCCTGGTCCCTATCTTAGCATGGATACCTGCCCGGGGGAGTATTGACTGGAAAAGTTGTCCAGCATGGGCTTCCAGCAGCCGGTTCTCTACCAGCTTCAGATATTCCCCTTCTTTTTCCTTTACTCCTCATTAATTTCCCCAAGAGACCCCAGAGTCTTGTATTATGGGGCCATCTAAGTCAAGGAGGCAACGGTGAGTTTTTACTGCAGCCTTCAATGTCAAATCCCCTCCATCCAAAATTAGCCATTAAGGTACATCCTGTTGGGATGGGATGGGATGGACTGGCCCCTTGGCATCAGGATCCAACTGTCCGCACCTGGTTCCACCCCCACCACGGTCACTGCAGTGCCAACACAGTATAGCAATGCTGAAGCTGCTCTGACTTGCATTCAAAGTGGCATAACCCCCCAGAGAGCACACGAGCATCTTAGAATTGCCACTGTCTCTTTGCTCGCCTCTCAGCTATGTCGAGTACATCTCAGCCACTACTGGATGTAGCCTTTAATGACTGTTTTCCCCCATCATCTGATGGATTCTCTGCAATTATGAGATCAAATGAGGACTCCTCCTAGACAATGGCTTCTCCCACTTGACACCTGCGGAGATCCAGCTGTTAAAACTCATTGATAAAATACTTCTGATGTGGGATTGGAGTGGGTTTGGACAGAAGGGTGCTGTTGTTGCTGAGTCATATTCTTTTCCCCTCTCGCTTCCCTTCCACGCTGCTGCAACAGGCTTGGTGCAAAGGGGAGAGACTGCAGTGTTGCTTTTGCCAGCCGCAGGACTCATTTATTTTAATAAGAGAGTCAAATTTCCATCGTTATATTTTCATCTACACACCATCAATATTTCAGGGCTATCGCATCAACCCCGGACTGGGGAAGAAGGCTTCCTCAGTAACCGAGGCTCTTTTCATAGTTAAAAGTTCACCGCAGAAAATTTGATGCTTAATAAATTGGAGGCTTCTCTGCTTTAAATCATTTTTACAGCAATTGCTGAAGAAAATATAATTATTACAAACTAGTCATTTGTTACTGAGAAATCTCATTAAAATGATTCCATGCTGGAAGCCTACGAGTTGGGGGGGGAAGGAAAGAGAGATTTGATGGGGGTGGGGGATAGCAGAGAGCAAGCAGCAAAGCTCTTCCTTTCACAGTGATTGAATGCAGAATATCATCAGCTCATCCTTTCTAGCAGGGGAGAGGGGAGCTGCAGAGATTTGGCTTTCCTTTTTTTTTGTCTCCTTGATCGGGCAGCTGGCACGGCCTGTTTGTGACCTGGGGATCGGCATCCTAGAGAGTTGCAGAATCGGAGAGAAATGAGGGGAACGGAGCCAGGATGTGTTTGCAGGGTGGGAGCAGAAGCCAGGTCAGCTACAGGCTAAGATGGGGCCTAACTCTCACCTCACCAGACTTTACGCTGCCCCCCAGGTTCAAGTCTGCACTGGAGTCAAAGGTATAGGAGTGCAGCGGGATCGGGAGCTACCTGTTGTGTAGTGGCAGCAGCACGTGGCTCGGTGATTAGCCCGCGCTAAGCTCCCTGCCACCATGGCCACGCTGCCAGCAACAACCAAGAGAGCTAGTTTAAAGGTAGCTCAGGTGCACCCCTGTAACAGTGCGGTCACAATGGTGCAGACCGGATCCTAAATTACTCTCTCTCTATGCATTGCAATGTCCAGTACAATGGGGAGTTGATGTGGGTTGGAGCCTGGTGGCTTTGCTGGCGTTCACTCACTAATCAGGTCCTGCTTCATTTTCAGAGCTTTGTCTAGGCCTGAAAGGAACAGAAATCTTAGAAAGAAATCGGGGGCCTAGATCTCTTTTCTTTTCCCCAAACGTTTTCAGAGAAGAAGAATATTGTTTGTTTTGACATTAAAATAGAGCAATTGTTTTTGTAAAATGATTTTTCCCTCAATTTAGACCTTTTTAGTGATTTCTTAATGCTGATTTTTTTAAAGGGGGAAAAAAACAACTCTGAAATATGACAAATTGATGGACCATAATGATCTAATCATGTGTGGTGTGTTTTTGAGAGAGAACAAAAGAAAGAAAGGGAGCAAGAGTCTCTATGAGGTTTTTAAGAAAATGACTCCCAGTCATGTAGATTGCCTTACTTCATCATCATTAATAACCACGCTTAGCACTTACACCGTACATTTCCCCCCTGTAGATCTCAACGTGTTTGAGAGAAAAGCAGTACAAATAATGGATTTTGCAGTGTAGTGACCAAAGGAAAATATCAAGTAAAAAAAAAAAAAAGAAAAGAAAAAGATCACATCAATCCAAATAAACTTTTCTTTTTTGTTTTGTTTTTTTTCAAAATGAAAAAAACCCCCTCAAATTTAACTTTAAGTTGACTTGCAATCTTTCATGCAACAGAAAACAGGAGTAATGTTGGGGCTACATAACTCTCTATCTAACCTCAACTTTTTAAAGAGAAAAATGGCAACGTGATAGTAAAAATGCTTTTGAAATGAGAAGTCAGCCCTTTGTTTCAAAAGATGTTGCCCTCTCGTTTTTTTTCTGTTTTCAACTCTTCATGCAATTCGACCTGATTTTGCAAATAGTACCAGCTCTACTGAAACTGGGGTTTTTTTTTCCCCTCAAATAAGTTTAAAAAAAAAAAATTCACCCGTTATGTTGATGGACATTATTGCCGCCTTTTGTATACAGGTGTATTTGTGCATAAATATAATAGATAAACAGACAGACAGATACTAGGGTATAGTGTGTGTGGCAGGAGGGGTGGGGGGGCACAGAAAGATGTAGTGACTTATGCAGGGTCCAAAATAAGACCATGGCACCATGGGGCTAGAAATATAGGATTAGGATCTCCAAAGGGAGATCCAGCAGACAAAGATTGCATCCATCAGACAGTGTATTTTGGGATTCAAAGTAATAGGGCAGAGGGCTGGAGAGACATGCTACCTATAGCTGCCACAAAACTGATGTAGAAAGTCAGGAAGCCAGTTCCTGAAATGTGTCCTAAAGTCAGTGATGGATCATGCTGAGCTATGAGAGGTCGATCAAAGTTTCCTGGCAGCATGGCTTGTATTCTGGGTTTTATACAGCCACAGACTAGGCTATGCTATTCACACCCTGGACTTTTGGATGCATGTCAAATATTTAATAGTAGCCACCTCTGAAGCTAGTGAAAATGTATCTTTCTCAAACTTCAAGTCCATCATGGACTCTTCTATAAGTAAGGTCTTCATATGACCTGTGTGATTTAGTGAGGAAGATATCTCTCAGCTCACTATGAAATATCAGGACCGTAGGGACACCAGTTTGTCTTCTACATTTCTTGAGTACATAACAGGAGGTAACTCTTATTCTGAACATGTTCCAGTCCTGGGCAGCATTAAGTCTGTTGGAAGTATGCAGGTATTCACAGCCCCTTTCTTAGGGGTGCTTTATTCTGGGACACCCCATCCATGGGAAGTACGGAGCAAGCTGCTTACCATAGAGATTGGCCCAGTAAGGAGCTAACCCTCACTCTGAGCTGCCAGAGCTTCCTGACCTCCTCGGCCACGACTGCTGGCCACTGCCTGTCATGGCAGCTTCCTGAAGGTGGCATGCCACTTCTCAGAGCCACTTCTCAGAGCCAAGAGTGAAGCTCCCTCCCAGGGGACGGGAATGGGAACCCCTCAGGGAGGAGAAGGACCCAGGAGAAATGGGGAGAAGGGACCCTTTGTTACTCTCAGGTATCTGCTTTTGTATTTTTCTTCCCTCCTGATAACTTCTGACGACTTTTAATTCTTGCTGGTTGGTCTTTCTGTGTTTGTCACACGTTCACGTAGCTCATCACATGCACACATACTCATTTGGTCTTTCCAGGCCTTCTCCTAATTTGGTCTGTTCCCCCAAAACCTGCACTCTGCCCCCTCTGCTCTGGGTCCTTGTTAGCTGGTGCCACCTCATCTCATGTTATGGAACAGTATAGTACATGCCCCCTCCTTCCCAGGCTGTGTTTGTATCCCTTGGCCTTGTGTCTGCTTCGAAGGCAGTGTAAAAACTGAGTATGAGAGACCCAGGCTTTCTAAAAATCAATTAACCCCTGCTGCCCATCCTAAACCATTTTAACACACACACACACACACACACACACACACACACACACACACACACACACACACACAACCTATAAGCCAATTTCCAAAAGCAAACCTCTAAGTATCATTTTTTTTAAGCCAACACCTTTGACAACAGACAGCCCAAGTTTTCTTCCTAAGGTTTTCCACAAAACGTCAATTAAGATGAAATGAGAAAAAGCAAAGTAAGATCTTTCTGCAGGAGAGAGCACAGGGTGTGTATGCCGACCCAAGTAACAGTCTGCAGAGAACTGAAAACAAAACGGCTGCTTGGACAGCAGAGTCCTGGCAGGTTTGAAGTGCCAAAAAGAAAGGAAATCAGAACTGAGTACAGAGGCAGGGGAGTTGCACGGTTAGCACAGTTACAGCATGGGTGCAGCAGTCCTGTAAGGAGCAATGCGTGTCTGTAAGCGGTCATGTTTGTGTGCCTCAGATGTTCACGCTGCTCTCTCTGTTGTCTGATGTTCAAGCTTCATCTCGGCTGTGACAATCCTATCTGATCATTAATAATACAATAATGAAATAGCGACTGGAGAGACACTTGGATAATCATCTGAGCAAAGGCTCATTAGCGCTGCAGAACAATCACCGCCGTGTAATAACAGATCCCAGGAAATTTCAATTAAAGCTGGAACTTTGTTGCAATTTCATTTTATTTCCAGCCAGCCGGCGGATGGTATAATTGCAATCAGCCAAGCTGAAGCAAACCTCCTCCAATTGGGAGGGTTCCCTTGGGACATGGGGGAGCAGAGCCTCTCTGTTCCTCCAGACCTGCCTCTCTGGCAGGTTGCTTCAGTGATGCCCTTGGGGGCACCAGGAGACATCTGTCTCCATGTGCCTTGTGCATGATCAAAACCTGTTCAGGCTCTTGATGCCAATGGAGAGCATTGATCCCAAATCAATGGATCCACTTTGGAAAGGGCTGCGTAGGGGGCGAAGAGGTCTTCAGCCCATACGGTCCCCAGGATATCTGGTAAGGGTCACTGCCTCAAGCTCCTTCGTCTTTGTGCCGCGGGTTGGAGCACATGATGGAGACCAGAAGGAACCAGGCGGGCGGAAGGATCAATTTCCTCAGTTCTCTAAAAGGAAATCAGTGTGCAAAGAGGCGTGTGGGACACATCGACTGTTCAAACCGGGGCCAGAGACCACCCTTCGCAGTTAAATTGATCTCTGTAGAAACTGTGCAGCAAGCTGGCAGAGGGAGGGGGAGGGAAAAAAAAATCTCATCGCCCATAAATATCAAGTTTTATTTGCGGAACTGATCATTTTATGCAAATGAAATGTGCTCCCTGAGAAGAGGCCTATTTAGCAGTCACCTGTGGAGACAGCTACCAAGAACATTTGGAAGGGAGAGAGGCTTTTGTTTTTCTAGTTTATCTTTTCACTCCCTCTCTCTCTTTCCCACTTATTCTTCTGCAGGTAAGAAGATGTCACTTGAAAAGTAGAGCAGGTTAATGTGCATCCAGTAGAGAGCAACGTTTAGCTTAGCTCCCGCACAATGTTCGGCATCAGGAAATCTCAAAATGCTGCCGCTCTTAGCGTCCTTATCTTTAATTAACAGAGGGAGGGAACTGGAAGCCAAAAGAGATGGTGGTGCATGCCTGAAGTGAGCTGGTAGTCTGGTGGTTGGGACGGGTATAAAAAACCCAAGTCTCCCAAATCACGGTCCAGCTGCGTCGTGTCACACCTAAAATAATTCGAGCTCAATGAGACACTGGCTCTGCGAGGAAGTGCATCTACAACCCACAGTCAAGGTTGGACATGCATCACTGGAAGGATGTAGGACCATTAAAGAAGGGTGTTTTCTAGAAGAAAGCAACAGAGTGAGTCATCCGTGCACCCAGTCCCTGGCATGCGTTTTAGACCCATTGCCCCTGCCAAGGAACTGTTGGGCGAGATTCTTCCTCAACCGCAGGCATTTCTGTCAGGTCTGCCCTCGTTCCCCGCGGGGACATTCCTCCCCAGCCTCAGATCTCACCGATGCTCCCCACAACCTTTCTGAAGAAGCTGAGTTAAATATCAAACCACATTCAGCACCCTCTGATGCCTGGTATCCTCCTTTCCCCCCAGATCTGCATCCCCTTGGCTTGCAAGAAATGGATACACGCCCAAGTTGTTGGCTTGGTCTGGAGTGAGAAATCCTGCCATGGTCCCCCTTGGTGCTGCCCTAAAGGGGAGAGACCCAGGGGTGCCCTGCCCTGTGCACTCCAGCCATCCACTGACTGGTGCCCGTCTCCAACAGATCCCCCAGGTTTCTCCTCTTATAGTCTGGCAGCGTCCGTGGCACTTGTCATGCCAATAAAGTATTCTCCTAATTTAAATGTATCTGAGCATTTGTGCAGGTTTATCCATGTGTGAGAGCATCTGCACGTGGGAGGATGGTGTTGATTTATAAAGGGGAATGTGTGTGCGTGTTTACCAATACCGGCGAGGTGCTCTGGGCGTGCGTCTGCACTTCCATGCTCACGTTAGCCTCTGTCTGGTATTGATCTGTCAATAGATTGGTACAGCGCCTATTTCCAGAGGGAGCTCAGTTCTGATTTGCAAAGGTTTGGGGGCACCTGCAGGTCCTGTTGCTGTCTGTGGGTTAGGGGCTACTGGACACATCTGAAAAGCAAGCCACAAGCATCTGAGCTGAAGTCCAGGGAAGCAATGGGGAGAGTTGCTGAGGCTTTTTTAGGTCAGCCTCTAAATGCAGAATTTGAGTGTCGTGTAGTAGGCACGCATGGTGTACCTGTCACCTCTCCTAGGTCCTAGTGTATTGCAAATTCAAGGTTCAAGGGGCCTCTTTTAGCCAGTGAGCAGCTAAAAAAACCCATGCCTGTAGCATCCCTGCATCTGGGCTCTCCACATGGAGAGGTTAGTGTGCAGTATACTAGAGTGTGAGTTTACAGCTCACTGACGGATCAGCGCTAGTTCCCCACACGAGTAGCTCAGCACAGGCTAAGAACGTGTTTGCAAGGCTTCGAAAGCGGATGGAGCTGCCTTACAATAAGAGCATCCACTCTGGGAGATACTGTGCAAGCCACTCCATACTGATTCACACCCCTGCTTATTGCACACTAACTTCTGTAAGTAATGACACACTCAGTAGCTTCTTCATGCTACTGTGACCTCTGCTGGTTTTTCCACCCATGTGTTCTGCCTAAGGCAGCAGGCTCTCCCTGCCCGATGCTCTCTGGGGAGATCTCCATCCCCAGCATCGCAGGTTCTTATCTCCCTTTCTAGTATTTACCTTGCATCCCGCCGTATCTCTAACTGACTGCACGTTCTCCACCTTGCCCTTGGATTCTGGTGGGGTCTGCTGGAATCAGCGCTACTGCTAATGAAGAACCCCGCTTTTCTGGATGTTGAGTTTTTCTTTCAGACGTTTTCTTACATGTTGGAGGGAAGGGATGAGGATGAAAGAGCCAAACTCACTCCCATCTGCTCATCGGAGAGCCAAAGAAGGTCTTGCATGTCTTCCTCCTTCTGATAATCCTTGGGCATAAGGAGGAAGGGTAGAATGTGGCTGCTCATCCACTTACGGTTTCCCATACGTGTAACGCCCTCAATGCAAAAAGAGGTACATCCTTGTGAGAGATCCAGATTCAGATCACAGCTTCAATAAGCCTAGTTGAAACCCTGGATTTAACCCACAAACTTTGTGCCAGGGCTGCAGAACTGCCCTCTAGCATGGAGCTATCCAAGTTGGGATGAGGTCAGGATGCAAGAGCTGAGAATCCAACTCTTGCAAAAGAGAAATGTGGACTCTTTAATAGCAATAGAGCCTCTTCTAACAGGGGTTATCATCTGCTTGGGCACTGTTTGGAGGGCAGAGCTCCTACCGCAACTCTGCACTCCCTGTCGCTTGTCTTTGTCGGTGAGCTCGGGCAGCCTCCCATCATTAGACAGCACAGGTGCAGGCAGGAGATGAGCTTTCCAGGGAAAACAGTCAAGGGTTTTTCACTTAAGCAGAGACGAGACAAAGCCGGGCCATGTACAGAACTGACGAGAGCATGAACACTTCTGTCATGCTTTCCTTTCCAAATTGGTTTATCCAAATGATGGCTCTGCTCTTGACCAAGCCACTGTGCTACATCCAGTGAGGAGAGTCTCACTTATGCTAGGTCAAATCCAGGGCCAGCGTTTCTAGGCTGCTTTCCTCGTAGACGGAACAAGTCTAATTACTTACTTGAATATCTACCCCAGCCATATATCCCCCAGCTGGCTTGACTTCCTCTCCCCAGCTCTAGAGCTTGCTAATGAAACTGTCACTTTGCTGTCCCATTGCGGCAGAATCGGTGGTGTTGGGGGGAGCAGAAGGAGAGCAGGGGTACAGCAATGTGAGTGGGCTATCATGGTGTGGGGCGACAACAACGACTGGTGCCACCGTGCTGCTAACCACCTCCCACAAGTTGGCACCCAAGGTGGTAGCCTGGGTCACCCTGCCCTCGTTTTGCCACTGAAGGAAAGGGATGAGGATGAGAAGCTCTTTGCATTAGTACGTGATGCCTATTCCTGAAGCCGATGGGAACGTTGCAGCCAGCCAAGGCGCTGGCAGTGGAGGGGCGTCCAGTGGATTTCGGAGCACCATGCTCCGTGGTCCTAGGTTGACATTTGCAGTATCCTAGGTCACCTGGAGCAGAAAGAGCAAGGACCAGAGTGGATTTTGGAAACTCCCTCATCCCAGTTGTCATAGACCATAATGTTAGATCAGCCTCAGCCCTTACCGTGGGTTCTTCGGCTTTATGGCGCACAGGGGGAGGGTAATCAAGGTGGAATGAAGGGGAAGGAGGTTTCTGTATCACAAACACAGGCATCAGGCTTGTTAACTCCGAGATCATCCTGTCCTAATTACTGCAGTTAACGATTTGATGAGGATCAGATGACAGAATGCTCCTCCAGGGAGCTGTGGGGAGGGGATGCACCCCAGCCCTGCCTGCTGCTATTAAGTGATCTGGCCTAAGCATGGTTTGTCCCAGCTCCGGAGTGGAGGGGGCACAGCCCGGGGTGTAAATGGTGGTTAGGAGACTAGGCAAAGACATCCATTTCGCCCACTCTCACACAGGATACGAGTTGAAATCTCCTCCCATGACGTGATGGCAGGTACGGAGATGGCCACATCCTTGCTGACTGAGCCAAGAGCTGGTCCCAGTCAAATCATCCACTGGTGCACAATTTAGGGAGTTGCAGTTTTAGAGTGTAAAACAATGTGTGTGTGTGTGTGTGTGTGTTGTTCTGGCTAAGATGCACGTCTGATGAATCTCGACTTCTGATGTAATTCAGTTCAATGGGAACCAGGAAGGAAGAGAAGGGGGGAGGGGGGCAGGGGGAAACCCACACTAGACATAGAGCCCTAAATTCCACATAAAAATAGATAAAAGCAAATGGCTTAAAGGCTTTTATTGAGCTCTGTTTGGGAATGAAATAAAATAAATAAATAAAGAGGAATTTAGCTTGTGCGTGCAGCTTCTCCTGCTGATGCGCCCTCCTCATCAGAGGGTCAGAAGACTCCAATCCAGGCCAGATCAGAGCTCAATTCGAAAGGCCGGTGATTGTGGGAAATAGCATTAATAGGAGAGCTATAGAGCAGGAGCTGCAATTCGCGGTGCCCACGGTTCTCTAATCACATTCCCCTATGTTTGCCAGAAATCAAACAGAAAGCAGCGTTTGAAATAATGCATCCATTAAGGTGCCTTCAGCACCAGTCAGATTTTGCTTTAAGAGGATTGTGCTTTATTACACAGTGGTAAGGCTTTAGATTCGTAGGATTTCTTTGGATAAAAAAGGAGAGAGAGAGAGAGCGCGCAAACATGTCTTTGCCCATCCTTCTTCGCTCTCTGGAAGCGGGCAGGCTTGCAATTAAAAACCTGCCCTCTGCCAGCCTGCAGCCACACCAACATGCACAAACAGGTCGGTCCCAGTCTGTCTGCAGTGATGTATCTCTCCTGATCAGAAATACTCAGAGAGAGGGCAGAGAAAGGCATGCTCCAGCCCCAGGGGTATGTAACGCTGCAATGCTTTGGGCCTAGGTTCAGCTTCCCAGGGAGGGGCAGAACAAGCAGCAACGGTCTCAAGTTGCAGCAAGGGAATTTGAGGTTGGATACTAGGAAAAACTTCCTGGTGAAGCACTGGAACGGGTTACCTAGAGAGGTGGTGGAGTCTCCATCCTTAGAGGTTTTTAAGGCCCGGGTAGACAAAGCTTTGGCTGGGATGATGTAGTTGGGGCTGGTCCTGCTTTGAGCAGAGGGTTGGACTAGTTGTGACCTCCTGAGGTCCCTTCCAACCCTCATTTTCTATGATTCAGTGATCCTTGAAGTGATATGCTGTGGAGATTTTGCAGGAGGCATCCTGACGTTAGACAGGCACGTTCGCAGCATGCCGTTGTACAGACCCTCTTCCCCGCTCTGCGCTACCGGCTCCCCGTCTCTACGCTGGGAGGTTGCATGGCGGCATGCCTGCGTGCAGGGCTGACTGGGTTTCTGCGCTGAGCTGGGAGACCCTCTGATAAAAAGCTGTCCAAGAGTGCTGCATGTGTGATTCTCATTACAGGGATAATCAGGCAAATCAAAACCCTGAGCCTCCGCCATAAAGGTGAAAAGCTCTGAAGATGAAAAGTCTATAAAAGTGCCCAGTGTTTTTTAGTATAAATCAATAAAGGCACTTTCTGTCTTAAGATCCCTGCTTTCCCTTTGCCCCCATGAGCCCTTGCTTCAGAACAGCAGCTCAACCGTTTTGGCTCAGGTCAAAATCCACCTCCGTGTTGTTATTATTTCTAATCTGAATCTGTCAACAGGCAGGTTGGAGCATCCCACTCAGGCAAGGCTCCCATTTAACAAGATGCCTTCTCTCATCGTCACCATTTTTCATTTAATCTTTCAAAGTCATAATTATCTAATATTAATGTTCTCATCATTACAGTGTTCACAGGAAGACGACTGGTTTTTTGTCCACAGAGACAAGGCGCCTGGAAATTAATATAATATTTGTTCAGGATTGATTTCATCCTCGCAGTTGCCCACAGCCAGTGGGACCCATCTGTTTAAAAATACCAGATACTAATTACCCAAAAAGCCCTTACATAGCTGAGGGATTGAGTGAAGTTCTCCTTGAGATTTCATCCATGCCTACTCACTATCTTAATCTCTGTTTTATATGTGTTTAAAAGAAGTAAGAATTAAAACTAAATTCAACTTGATGGCAGAAATGATGGAAAAGCAGACAAGAGAGGCCTTTTCCTGAGTACATCATTGCCACGCAGCTGTGTCTAGAGCCATCGTTGCTCTAGGTTATGGGGAACGATGGATGCCCACCCTAGAGTTGGCGTAGCGGGGGCTCTCTGAGAAGACAGCGGCCGGTTTTAAAGTCCACATAACCTTGGAGTTATTAGGAACAAAAGCCACCGGTTCTGGATTGGACCCAGTGAGACTTGTAAGGGAAGGTGACTTCCAGCTTTAGCATCCATGTAACACAGAGAAGCAGGGAAAGACACTTCCCCGTTTTAGACCTACACAAGTGATGCTGTGTGCCCTTCTGTATATCCTTTAAACACTGGGCTTTCAGTCTCCTATGCACATCCATCACCCTAATCTTCTTCCTCCTCCACTGGAGCCTACTAGTGTTAAAGGGAAGTGAGGATCAGCTTGGGAACAGCCAGAAGTGGTGGAGGAGGCATCAGTGGCAGGTGTATCGAGGTCCTACCATTGTCATGCAAGTCACAGGAGCAAATGTTGCACGAGTCTTGTGCTGGGGTCTCGGTGTAGGTGTGAATCTGATGAAATGCGACTCTCCTGCTGTGGCAGAGTCACCTCTGCTCTATTTTAGTTTAAGACCAGCTTGGTGTTTAATATGAATATAAAATCACACTAACGGGGATATGACAAATCCACTTTATTTTTCATTTGATTAATCAAAAGCCAAATCCTCGCTATAATATTTCATTCGAGAACAAATAAAACATGCAGGTGATAAACATGTCACCCATTTTGTTTGACAGAGTGAATTATTTATTGGCAAATGTGACTCAAAAGCTGGGCCTGTCATTAGCATCACGATATGCATAGATCATTGTAATAAATAGTTCCTAATTTTCATTGGCAAAGTAAGGTTCAAAGGGAAGTGCTACGTCTCTGTAAGAAGTTGGTAGCAATCCTATCAGTCCAATGGGCTGAAGTAGATCTTAAATGTTAAACAAACTTGTAGAAATCAAATGAGACAAGAGATTTGTGCTGGATGTTGTGAGCAGGTGTGAATTTTGACCAGTGTATGTACCCATGGGTATTATGCATATTTCCTTCTTATTCACGTCTCTTTTCCAAACCCACTTCTATAGAGATTTCTAGCTAAAATGGGCTGGGAATTTTTCTTCTCCTCTAGTGAAAAATTCTCACTAAACCCCAAACCTATTTTATTAACAGTTTTCCTTAAAATGTTGTTGCAAAAATAGAAAACTCTAATTATTTTTTTCATTGCTGAAAACTAGGTTTCTCATTGCTGAAAACTAACTTCTTTTTTTCAATGCAGGGAAATGGATATTTTTCACAGAAATTTAAATGTTGATGGAGAAGCCATTTTTTCTTCAAGAAAATATCTCCAAAGGCAAATTTAGCCTTCTCCACTTGCATTTTTCTTCTTATACATAATTCCCTTTCTCACTTCTGGCCGTATACTTTGGCAATAATGTGACATACGTGACTGTAAATCCACTAGAATCAACAGTCGCACCAATTGAGGCCAGGGAGAGTGAAACCAGAAGTAAGGCGCCGTGTCTACCTTGTGGGGGTATGAATTTGCTTAACATCTTAGGATCTGATGGTAGGAAGACTGAGGTGCGTGCGTGTAGTGATGCTGACTGGTTCTTCCGTGGATTTTCATGGCATTTTTCATAGGCGTAAAATTGCCTTCATGCTGGAGTAGGGGGAGAATGGGTGTTCAGGGAGGGACTAGAGTGTCTCTGTCTGTTTGTGATGTGCCGTGTCGATTTACAGCCCATGATAAATAATGAGGATGATGAATAAATAATAATGAAGAACAAGCGCATTAAATAGACGATCAGTCTAGCTGCCAAAGACACAAGGGGCTCATGTGGCAGCTGGCTTTTACTCGGGGAAACGCAGGCCTAGCCACCTCCTCCTAGGTCATGCCCGCTCTGCCAGCAGTCCACATGGAGGGAGCGGGTTGGGAGCCACTCCACTGGCTCCCCACCATTTCACCAACCCCTCCCTGATCTGA
>NW_005841952.1:496115-499832 GCF_000455745.1 Alligator sinensis
ACGCCCAGAGGGGGGGGGGGGTTTGGGAGCCCCTCCACTGGCTCGACACCATTTCACAAGCCACTGCTTGATCTGATCTCCCTTTGATTGACCGTCTGGGTTTAGGACGGCTGGGATCGAGTCCCAGCTCTGTCAGAGATCCCTCGGCAAATTTAATCTAGCTGTGCCTCAGTTCTCTGCCTACAAAGAAAGCTGATAATATTTAACTTCTCTCTCTCTCTCTTCATCCTGTGCTTTCACAGGGCAAGATACATAATGTAGGGATTTTCTTTTTGTGCTATGAGTACACAGTGCCTTGCACCAGGGGTCTTTTGCTCTGGCCTCTAGGTGCCATTATATGAGCAACCACGCTGTGCCAGCGTTAGGCCCAACTTCTATCCATACAGCTTATGACCCATATTCAGCTCTTGGCATACATGGCCATAACTTCAGTATGGGTCCTTGCACCAACCAGTATCTAGGCTGCATCTGTCCAGTTTTCATGCAGCCTGACTCCCATTTCCTGCCCAGATTCCAGGCAGCATCGCCGCTCTGTGCTGCTCTTCCCTCCTGACAGCACTTGCACAACTAGCTTATTAATTATAAGAACTTCTGAACTTTGCAATCAGGACCCCTCGCTAATCACATGACTCAGGTGAATAGACATCTTCTGCCTACTTCTCTGTAGCCCAGCAGGGTCAATAATTAAAGTTCTTTATTCTTTTCCCTGACGTGCCCTGATTGTGAAGGTAATTGGAGACTCCCACAGGCCATGTGGAAGTTGGAAGCAACTGCTGACTCCATTAATTTACTCCTACTTTGCGTGTTGCCCAGGCAGGTACAGGATGGAGCCTAATTAAGCTGTGCAAGGAGGTTCAGTGATAGGAAGGCAGGCATGGCTCTTTTCTCTTCAGAGGAAATTCATGACCGATCAGATATGACGGAGGCAAGGAGTGGAGAGGAGGGAAGGGAAATCGCAAGCCCAGGACAGCAAGGAAGGCAGCTGAAATCTGTGAGACCGAGGTCGCTTACACTTGAAACCTCCTTCCTTCGTGACTAACTGGGTCACTTTTGAGCTTGCAAATGGCTTGTTTGTGGAGAACCAGAGACCAGACCCCAGCTCCCAAGGCATCAGCAGTGTGAAAGGAGCAACTTTAACACCAGGAGGTTACGACTGCGGGATTCGTCAGGGTCCAGCTGGGTTTCACAGTCTGCCTCCCAGCTGACTGAGATGGGGATGAAGGTGTCAGTGCCTGGATCTTACTAATGTTCAGGCCTAGACCAAAGTGCGAATGCTTTGCACTCAGCTGTACAGTGTGGGTTGCCTCCACAGCTTTCAGAGCACTCTGCGAGCAGCTGTTAAGCCTAGTGAGTCCCCTACAAAGTAGGTGAGGAAGGTATCCCCTTGCTACAGAACCGAGCAGGCCGAGAGGGGGTGATGTGTCTGAGGTCATGCAACAAATCTGTGGCAAACAGAAAACAGAGCCCAGGAGTCCTGACTCTCCCTCCTCCTGTTCAAACCACCTAGTATTAGCGGCAGTGAGTGTCTCTAGTCCTGGAGCCTGTGTTTCTGCATCAGCCTGACATTTAGAGGTGTCACGCACCTGCAATCTAATCCTGGCTGTCATATCACCATGGGCCTTGCTGCTCTTTCTTCTGCAATAATCTTCTCCCAGCTAAAACAAAAAGCTACTACCTTATTTACTTGAATAGAAGATGAGGGTTTTTTCTCTTAATTGGCATGAGGAAAAAAGCCCATTGTCTTATAATCACATACAACAAAATATCACTAAATACATTGTCTGTCATTAAACTGCTACCAAAAGCAGCATGTGCTCAGCAATGGAAACCGACTGTGATGTTGATTAAATGCATCCAACACTGAGTATGACTATAAAACACATGACCCACATTGGGCAAAGATGCTGATGGGAACCTACTGCAAGAATAGGTCACAGTAGCCCACATGAATAAAATATAGGTTAGGACCCACTA
Organism: Alligator sinensis; assembly: GCF_000455745.1. Classification (NCBI taxonomy): domain Eukaryota; kingdom Metazoa; phylum Chordata; order Crocodylia; family Alligatoridae; genus Alligator; species Alligator sinensis. The sequence goes on from NW_005841952.1 coordinate 498,090, forward strand.
AGCCAGGGGTGGGCAAAATGCAGCCCGCAGGCTGGATGCAGCCCACCAGACCATTCTATCCAGCCCGTGGGGCCCCTGCAAAATTTAGAAAATTAATATTTATTGGCCCTGGGCTGTCTCTCAGGTGGCCCTTGATGGCTCGCCAAAACTCAGTAAGTGGCCCTTGGCCCAAAATAATTGCCCGCCCCTGCACTAAGCGCAGTCCCCCTCACCACTAACTCTTTTTCAAGTCATGGTGAGCCACAACATTGCATCCCCAGATTCTCTTTCAGCCCCTTTCTCAGCCTGGCACATATGATTAGTGTGGCCTCTCCATGAGGTGAGGCTGGACCGTGTTGCCCCGTGCCTCATCTGCATGTACTTTTTTGAAGTATCAGGACTCGTGACAACAACATCTGGCTCTAGTCATGAGTGGAGGCTAATTAGCCCATGGATCCTTTGTCCAGGGCATAGTATCTGAAGTATACATGCATGCTGAGCTGTGAGGCCACCATGGCTTGAAATGCTGTTGACTGGTGGGGCCCAGCACAATGAGCTATGTGGTAAATCACAAGCCTTTGGCTTTGAACTAATATAGCTTGTATTACAAGCAAGTAGATCTCAAAGTGCTGCTCAAAAGTATGTTTATGCAGCATCTGTGCTAAAACTTGCATCAGCTTCAAAAAACGCAACATGCACCGTTTCTGGATGAATGGGTACTATATGCAAATTTCTATAGCCATGTTTAATTTCAAGGTTACTGTTTTCCATTTTGCTCTTCACTTCCATGTGCTTACAGAGAGCAGGGTCTGATAATAAGGAGAGGGGGAAGGGGCTGCCAAGGGAAAAAAGTTGGAGAGAAGCAGAGAGCAAAGGGCTACCTGACCCCCAGATATATTTTCCCTGCTATAGCAGTGGGAGGGGGACAAAGTCAAGGCAAACCTTCGTTAATTAGATTCTGTATTTGGAAAATTAGATTCTATACATGGAAAATGTGTAAGTTTATTCTAATTATTGGCGGGTGATCTTATAATCAGGGTCATTTTCTAGTCCAGTAAATATGGCATTTTTCTGAATCCTCTGCCCCGTTCTCCCCCCTCTGGTCTGCAGCACTTGTTAGTTTTCAAGACTCCCTAATGAAACGCTCATGCCCTTTGCTTAATGTAACCTGCCTGCCAAAAAATCAAGGTTGTTTGAACTATCTGCCATTGCTGTTAGCAGAGAGAGGGGGAAAAACTGAGGAAGGGAGAGAGGGAAGAGGCAAGTCTCATCACACACCCATCAGCCACAAGCCCTGGTCTTTGAGAGATTCAGGAAGACAAAGCCCATGGGTTTATACAGCTGGAAGGGACCTCCTGGATTATCAGGTCCAGGCACTGCATCATCTAATCCATCCCAGTGCTAATGAGGTGTAGGGGTCTTTTTGGCCCCAGTAATCCTGTAGGAATTTGTTATACAACCTGAGTGCTTGGAAACCCTCCAGTGTTCAGACTGAATACGTCCACAGTGGTTTCTGTTTTCATTCCTCCTTGTGCATGATTAATACTGCAGAATCAATTGTTATACTCGATCGATAATTGTTAATGCATTAGCAAAGCATTAATGCTCATTGTAAGGAGCGCCACTCCTATTGAGCTCGTTAGGAGAGGACGGGAGGTCTCGGAACAGCTCATGACTTATTTCAGTTCCTCTGCCGTATAGAACGGGGCGAGGTATCAATCTGAGTAATACAGTTTCCAGCTCCTAGCCTTTGAAGCCTGGGAT
>NW_005841952.1:499842-509476 GCF_000455745.1 Alligator sinensis
TCAGTTGGCCCCTCGCTCTTCTCACCTTCATTTGGTAGCATCCCCCCATGACTGACGTTGAAGTACTGCCAACTTGAGGCTGTATCAGACATCCCGGAGGTTAGCAATGGAATGCGTGAGGGACCGTATTAGGATTTCCATGGGATTACACTGGAATGAGGAAGGGCTTTTGACTGGATTACACTGAGATTCCTATGGGGGATTATGGCAGGATTCCTTTGCGGTCACACTATTTCTAACTAGCCTGTCAGTGTCTACCCATTCATCTCGGTCCTTTACATTGCTAACATGGCATCCGGACATCGGTGATGACTGCAGTCGGTGGTGGTTCTGCTACTGAGGCCCATGTGGCTTGGATTTGAAATAAGAAGTAATAAATTTGGAGGAAAGAGAATTTGCTCCAGTTCTAGGAGATGGGTGCATGCATCGATCTGATGGAACAGCTCTCCTAGGTCAAGGATGCTCTTAGGCCATGTTGTCCACTGTCTCTGGCAGCAGGGAGCCTGTGTGTGCCCATTTGAGCAGGGAGAGGTAGGATTAGGGTGATGACCGGTGTGACATTAAGCACATGTTCCATGCCTTCTGATTAGATATTTTAGAGGTTATTCAGTACCACTAGGAGCACAAGGGAAAGTTTTGACAGAGTGAGATATTCATGAGAGTCAAAGAGGAACCCTATTTAAATCCCAGTATGAGCTAAAAAATCCCAGTGTCCTAAAACAGAATCCCAGGGTGTCTCTCTCTTAGGGCATAGTCCAACAGGAAACCTGTCCCAAATGAGAGTAAAAAGTCAAATTTGCAAACTTTTTTTTGTGTTAAGTGACGGCTGGGAAACAAAACTTCCATTGCAGCTGAACCGAAATGGGATCTTTTTGGTCAGCCACAAGAGTCCCATTGATTTTGGCCCCTCCTTGCTGCCTTTCTGATGGAAAACCTCCGAACCTCTGCGGAGAGAACCACTTCTACGGATGAAGCCACCCAAGAGCTTCAGAGAAAGAAACTAAAAATGCACTTTTCTGTGACAGGGAAGCAAACAGTTTCTTGTCGTTATGAGGCCATGTTATTTTGGGGGGATGGAGGGCTGCAAGTCCACAGCAACCTCTGGCAGAATAAAAGCTGCACAGAGGCAGCTGCCAGGGAAAAGCAACTGTGCAGTTGCTAAAGGCTCATCTATGTATTTGTGCGCCCCCTCCCCTTAACAATATGGAGATTCTTGTCAGGAGCAATAAGAAACAGGTCTGATTCGCAACAAAATACTGTTGACGATGCGATCGCAGTGCGTTTTGCCAGCAGAGACGCTCCTCCGTTGTCCTCCTCTTTCTCCGACGCCTTTCAAAAATAAATTGGGAATTGGGTGACTCACGTAGTTTATACCCTATTTAGCAAAGAGACAAGCAGGCTTTTTGCTGCCTGGCGTGGGTGGAATTCACACCTTTGTCTTTGCCTCTGATTTCCTCTGCCTTCCTCAGGTGGTGCGATGCAACAGCCGGTGCCAAATTGCATTTCTTTCAGCAACGTTTCCTCTGTGCCCCTTTGTTTTCGCCATCGAGGGGCTGGTGTCAATCATGCCGATCCTGACAATGTCTGACTATCCCCCAGGGATGCCCTCTTTGAATAATACTAAGGCTTTGCCCTCCTCCAATCATATTTAGCTCAAATGCAGTGTTTTCCTACTGCTGTTCTCAAAGCGCTTTGTGTGTTGCTATCTCCGTTTAACAGAGAAACTGAGATGCGGAGATGAGGAACGAGTTGCTTAAGATCACATGGTAGATCAGAGGGGGCTGAGGAATAAATCCCAGGTCTCCTGATGTTCCATGCATGCAACTTCGTGGCCTTTTCAGCTGAGGAGGTCAAAGCACTCAAATATTAATGGGAAGGGAGCTCCCCCCCATGAATACACACTCATTATTTCTATTTTACTGATGGGGAAATTGAGATGTAGAGGGAGAGAATCATGTGCTTGAGATGACCCAGAATGAGGTATGTCCATGCATGACCCCAGCACTCTTTGCAGCAGGTCAGACTCGATGATCTGCTGAGGTCCCTTCTGACCCTCATATCTATGAATCTATGGGATGCTGGGGAGAAGGGTCGTACATGCATCTATGTGAATGCAAAGCAGACGTGCGATGCAGATACTCCCAGGGCTTGTGTTGAGAGGTATAACCAGACCCCCAGGTCTGGATCCACGTTTCATAGATGATCCATGCCTCTCTAAAGTTTCACCTCAAAACCACTGGGCTTTGCGGAGGTTCAAAGTGCCCAATATGGATTCAATAGATAGAGCCCACCTTTGATGTAGATGATTAAGGGGCAGGTTTTGCTCCCATTGATACTGGTACAAGCGTAAAGAAGCTCCTCTGAAATTGGTGGACTTCTCCATTCACTCCAGTGTCAGTAGGCATAGGATCTGGCCTAAGCCCTTCCATGGGGGAACGAGTCCCCTTCCTATCAGGTGTGGTTATAGGCTGGTGTGTGATAAATAGAGGGGTGTCTTGACACATGTATGCGATGGAGATGCCACCTGTGCAGTTAGTTTGTGATGTGCAGGGAAGAGCTGGCTAGGGTTAAAGGAGTGTTGTGTGTTTGGTAGGGAAAAGCCACCCAAGGATAGCTGTGTTTGCTGACAGATGCTCTCCAGCCAGACCTGGTATTCAGGGATGCTTGGCACATCTTCGCCCTGAACTTCTGATGGCTTCAGATGCGCTCAGAAACCAAAAATTTCAGAGACCAAAAATTTCACCAAGGCGCAGACCTTTCCTCCCTAACCTCCTGGGTAGCAAATGAAAAGTCCCATCACGTGGAACTGGGGAGGTTACAGCAGGCCAGGCTGAGGCACTATTGATGAGGCTGTGGGTTCAGAACAAGACTTGCTTTCTGCAGAGATGACTTTAGCTTTGCCCTTTTCATGTTGCATTTAGCTCAACAGGGTTTTATATTTTTATCACTTACAGACTAGCTAGTCTCGTAGACCTTTGCTGAAACTGGCCTCTGTGGACTCTAGGTGGCTGTGCCTCCACAGATTATATTTGATGGTAGACAATTGTCAGGAGGAATGGAGAGGGCAGCTGGGAGGAAAAAAATAGTAGGAGGTCTGGGTCCTCAGGTCACTGCTGTTTTATTCCAAGAACTGAGCCAAATGGCAAGTAAAATGAGTTTCTCTACATCTCATTAAAGGGCACCTAAAACTGTTTGACCAATTAGATTGTCCAGACGGGGGAACGGTCTAACGTTGGCGGGGTACACGTGCATTTAGTGCTGACAAAAGCCTCTGCACAGCCGCAAGAAGGATGCAGCATGAGAAGTAGCAGCGAGAGCTTCCCATGCACGCTGCCCCCAATCTCCACTGGCATGCCTTACCCCAAAGGGTGCGTGGGGCACCCTGCCTCCATGGCCTCTTAGCCTGTCACCTGAATCTAGGGGCAAATTAACTGTGAGGACGGCTTTTGTAGTGCAAAGAAACAAAAGGAAATAGAGCTGGAAGGAGCCATTGCAGTCAACCACATTACATAAACCCATTTCTAAATCTGTTAAGCTCCAACTGGTTAATTTTTGCTTCCACTATGACTGGAAGGCTGTTCCAGAACCCCTCTACTCTGACACTTAGATACTCTCATTTCCAGCCTGTATAATTCATTGGCTAGACAAGTTTATCCCCTTCTCCTCTTCTGGCCGCGTCATCATAAAATAACAAGGGTTCAGCTGAGACGCTCGAAACTCATTTTAAGATTTGGGCTCTCATTCACTCTAAGCACTTTCATCACTATAGCTGTGCAGAGGAAGGAAGGTCTTTTCTTGCAGAGGATTTGAAGATTGCAAAGTTAGGTTTTCTTTAGATTTGGGAACAATACTCAAACCTATTGAAATGCTCTGCAACAGAGAATTGGGTGAAAAAATGTTTTGGACCTGTTGCAATGTTCAGTCTGTACATCACTAACCTGCCTTGTTTCAGTGTTGAAGACTTGACTCGATGCTATAGTATATCATATGGGATTTTAAACGTTTGAAACAAGAAGTCACTTCAAAATGGAAATGTTTCATTCCAAAAAAAAATGTAACCAATAAAAGATGAAATCCTCCCCAATTATATTTCTTTCCCCCTTCCAAAAGGAAATTTCAGTGAAAATGACACGGTTTCATTAGGGATTTCATTCTGGCAGAGCTCCATTTTTCCTATAGAAAAATGGTTTTATCAATTTATTTTTTTCTGGCCAGCTCTAGTCAGAGCAAAGAATTGAAATAATTTCTTTTTTTTTTTTTTTTTTTTTTTTCATGAATAGCTCATAATTACAGTTTTCTGGAATGTGTTTGCTTTTTCAAAGTGTTCACCCAATCATTGCTGCTTATGATTCATTGTCTACAGCTTGTTGGTTACAAGTATTTGATAAGTGAAATGTGAAGTGTTTCAATTCTTTCCCCTCCTTGCAAGTGATGTTGTAGAATCCCTGATTGGAAGAGTGTAACTTGCAGAATCAGGTTTGTAGCACACGTATATATGATTATGGAACTAAGGATTTGCTTTCCGCTAATATTTTTTGCTGGTATTCACTGACTATTCAGTGCTTCTAAGAACGTTCCTTCCAGGAAACCCATTCACTAAAATACTCCGAAAAGACACACACAAGAGACAAGAGCCTGGGAAATGAGGAGCTGCTCATCATTGATTCATGGGTCTGCTTGCTTTCCTTCCAGTAGTTTGCAACTCTCACCTGTTGCTCGAAATGTCGTGACAAGCTTTCCGTACCAGGGACTCTGCTTTATCACGTGCGCGTGCAACTCGGAGCACAAAAAGACCTCAATGCAGGACAAAGTAATGATGCATCCCATTCAGTCACACCTGCCAATTCTTATTCAAGCATGACACTGAATATTTTCCATCCTATACAATTTCTTTGGGACTGCCAAACCGATTCAGGCTAATGACTCTTAGTCTAGTATCCTCCCTTCCAGGATGACCAGTGCTGTGCTGCAGAGGAGGATGCAAAGTTCCTGTAATGGCCAATTATGAAATAACAAAAGGAAGTTTCTTCCCCTTCCCCAGACACTCAAGGCAATGAGCCAGCTGCCTCTGAAGCCACTGGGAGTCTTTCAGCTGATTTCAGTGGGTCTTGGATCAAGCCCTGACCAGTTAGATTATGTCCTGAAGCATTAGGTTTATGTCCCTTGTAAATTTTTATCTTAACCAGTTAACTGTGGAGATTCATGCTATCTCCATAAACGTCTCCTCCGTTTGCAGGATCCTAAATTCTTTGTCTCGGTAAGACCTTGCAACAGTCAGTTTCATTGGCTAATTATGCATTGTGTAAAAAGAAAAAAAAATCCCTTTTTATCAGTTTTAAATTCGTTGCCTTTTAATTTAGTTCAGTTTTCATCTTATGGAAGAGTACAAATGGAAGCCTCCAGCTGACCTTCTCTGCATCATTTATTATCTTATATGCCTCTATCATGTCACCTTTCATTCATCCCCCTCCCTAAACTAATCCCATTTTAATCTTTTTAATCTCTCTGAACATGGAAGCCTTGCCAAGCTCTTAATCATTTTCAGTGTCCATCTCTGATCCCCTCTCAGTTCCTGATCCGTCCATTCGGAGAAAGGTAAGTAGGCAGAACATGGCATCCCAAGAACAAATACAGCATCTGTTTATATCCCGGATTTCAACTTCACCCAGAATTATTTCCCTCCCGCTTTTCAGTGCAGGCTGTTTCCTTTTTCTTGGTAATTTCCCACCACTATTTACTGAGAAGAAATTTCCTTTGAGCTCGCGACAATAATACCTGGTTACAGTTCACTACAGTCCATTTAAAATCCATGTATGAGAGTGTTTCAGATCATGCCTTTCCTTACCTTGTCTATATTGGATGTCATCAGCCAATGTGTGGGCGCAGTCATTTAGCAGAGCGAGGATCTTCTGAAGAGTTTCACAATCATCTTTAGACTGGACTAAGCTAAAGAGTTTTGTGTCATCTGAACATCTTATTGCCTTACTATTCATCTCCTTTTCCAAAGGGTCAACATGGATAACTAAGCCAAACCCAGATCTTGGGAGCAATCACTTAATAATTTCCTTTGGCATGGAAACATAACCATTTATTCCTACCCATTTTTGTGTGCATTTCTTTCTTGCTCTTTTAACAACTGAATCATAGCAAATTAGGGCTGGAAGGGACTTCAGGAGGTCACATCTAATCCAACCCCCTGCTCAAAGCAGGACCAGTCCCAACTCCATCATCCCAGCCAAGGCTTTGTCTAGCCATGTCTTAAAAACCTCCACGGATGGAGATGCCACCACCTCTCTGGGTAACTTGCTCCAGTGCTTTACTACCTTCCTAGTGAGAAAATTCTTCCTAAACTAATCAAAGGCTTCTAGGATTTTTCCCAAATTAATCGTAGGCTATAAGCCTGGAAGGAGCTAATAAAGAACACTGGCTGTAGGGCTTCTTAGAGTTAATTCTTGCCCATCTTTCAGGCAAAAAAACCCCATCCAAAATGAATTTTAAAATTGCCAGGAGTGGACAGTCTACCACACACTTGTTCTACTCATTAATTACCCTCACTGTTAAAAGTTGTGCCTTATTTCTCAACTCATTCTGTCTCCCTTCATTCTCCAGCCACTGCATAGTGTTATCTATTTGTCTGTTAGATTGATGAGTCCATTATCAAAGATTTATACCCTATGTCGGCATTATAAGATTGGGATGGAGTCCTCCCTTAACCTTGTCTTTGATGAACTTAAACAGAATGAACTTTTTGAGTCTTTCACTAAAATGCGTTGTTTCCCAATGCTTTAGTCTTTTCTCTAGCTCTTCTCTGAACCTTTTCCAGTCCACCAGAAGGCTTCCTTGATCTCCACTTGTATTTATTAACTCTCCTTTACCCCTTTCTGAAGAATTTAATAGCTGGAAGTGAGAGGCTTTTAGAAATTATGGTGCATTCTCCAATCCCTTCTAGATTTACTTAATCCAGGCCATGAATTAGGGAGGACCCTGTGATATGACACCAGTCAGGGAACAAAAATTCAGGCCACTGGGTCTGTCTATACCCAGCAACCTAAACAAAGGATCCCCTTTATATTACAGCTGCATCCTGTTGGTTTGTTTTTGTTCTCTGCTGGCAAGGAAGGACAGTACAGAAGTTCTGCTTGGTTGTCATTATGGTCATGTTCAACCTGCACAGCCCTAATTATGAATCTGTACCACAGGTTGTGCATTGGGTACCAGAGCATGGAAATTCATCACCACGCCTTCCCCTCCTCCCAATCTGCAATGGGTACAACTCCTGATTTCAAAACGGATTGTCAGCAATGCAGGGAAAATCGAAACCCTTTTATTCTCTGCTCCCTTGGAGCATGATTCTGCACCCATCAATGACTCCAACTGACTTAGTAGGCACCAGTTCATCCCCCACTCCCACACTCCCAACCCTGTTTGCCTAGGAACTGCAGTCTAAGTCTTCAAATCTTTCATCTAACATCCTTTTAAATCCTGAAATCCCAGTGCAGAGCAGTGTCAGGCCGTAACACAGCTCTGCAGGATGTGCCTACTGGGAGATTCATCTCTGGAGACTCCAGACCTCATTTTGCACGGAGCTAATGGAATCCGCTGACAAGCCACCCACCCACCATGCATGCAGACAAGAGCCACGTCCTCCTCCTCCATCCGGGAAAAAAACAGGCTCTCAGGCCAAAAAGTGCTTACGGCAGCAGTCGCTCACCACCCTGTTCTTCATTTAGGTGAACAAGCCGCCAGAAGGACAGAAAGACAAATAGATGTTTAATTCAACCAGCACTCGGCTTCCTCATGTATAAACAAGCATGGGTATCAATAATGCAGAAAGTGCTCATCAAATGTTGGATGGAGTTTCAATCCTTTGTGACAACTAAACTCAAGCGGGGTGTCCTTGGGGTGGCTGTAATGGGGTCTGGCAGGCATAAGTGCTCTGCATGGCCCACGAAGAATAGTGCTGTTTTGACATTAAACCCTACTTGACCATCAAAAATATTCAACCTCTCCTTCAACTTAACAGCTGCAGTTAAGAAACCCAGTATCCGAATCTAAGGGACCAACCTAGCCGATGTCCATTCAGTGGCTCTAGCTCTATCTTTTTGATGATGGACTTGATTCTGGCCCTACTTGCACTACTTTGAAACAGGAGTAACTCTGTAGAAGCTGATGATATGATGAGGAATTAAACTGGGAACCAAACTGGGTCCATGAGGCCATGTTTTCAGGGGTTCAGCTTCCATTTAGGTAGCTAATAAGAGCTAAACATTCAAGGCCTCTGCAATTAGCCACTTCTCTTGCACTGCCTGTGGTTTGCTTCTCCATCTCTTCTGCACCCAGTGGGCTGCACTCCTTTGCAGATCTGGCGCTCTTGGGCAGGCTGAGCCAGTCTAAACACTCTGGTCTCTGGGCAGTATTTACAAAGGAGTCTATTTTAAAGAGGACTCCAAAGTCTAAGTCATACTGCCCTTCAATGCCAGTTGGACTCTTCAGTCACTTGTGGAAATGTTACCCTGTATCTGCCCATCTTCCCGCTATCTGTTTGTTACGTGTGTCCAAGCCATGGGTGCATATTAATGACTTAGTAGGTGCATAGAGCTGTAGGTGTAGATACTGCATGCCATCACCATAGAGATCAATATATTTAAGAACCTGTGCTGCTCTTCTCAAAGAATAATACCGGATAGGGTCCGATATTGGAAGAACGAACGATCATGGGGAAGGGGGGAGGCGGGTCAGTTTTTGAAGTGTAATCAGCCCAGATGTGTGTTTGCCTGTGGAAGCCGGAAAGAAGGAGCCCTGCTTCTCGAATTGAACAGAGGTGCTAAAAGCCAAGATAGCAAAAGCACTTGTGCCTGTGAGGGAGGAGGTGGCTTTGTGACTGTCAGCCGAGGGCAAACCATGGAAGCCATTACTCAGCCCGAACTGGTTTGTAAGGATGATGCGATGTGTCATTCCTTCCCCAAGGGCAGGCTATAAAAGGGAGACGAAATGGCATTGCTTCCAGATGTGTGACTGCCTGGGGACAGAAAAGTCACACTCGGAGGAGAAGGAGGAAACAGCTCGATCAGACAGACAGCTGTCCACCCCACCGTGAGGGTTCACCCGAGTGCTTTTAGTACCGTTCGGTTCTCAGAGCTCAAGGATTTCTAACCCAGGCTTTTTGCACAGTGTAAAAACTACTTAGGCATTCAAGTCTCCCTGCCTTCCTGTGTGCATAAGTAATCTAGATGGTTTGGAAATATGACTCAGAGTTTTTAGACCCGAACATTGCCTCCATTTCCCAGGCATTCACATGGATCTTTCTGTTTGCCCTGCTACTTGAATCTTGCTTTGCTTGAAGCAGATTAGCTGTACCGGTTGTTGCCAGGGAAAATTCCTGAGAGATGGAAGAGCAACCCTTGATGGGAGGTCAAGGGGAGCTCAGAAGCACCCGATCAAATATTAATGAAGCCCAAAGCAGAGCATTAGGTCTCTTCCAGTAAGAGCTGCCCTTGCAGAAATAGTCTGGAACCAGAAACAGCATGAAAAGGCGAGAGAACTGGTTGTGTCTGGAAAGACTTTGCTCATACATCTTGAGCATGTCCTGTGGAGAGCACCACTGTAAGGTCTGACTGGCTAGGCAGTCACTATT
>NW_005841952.1:509776-519117 GCF_000455745.1 Alligator sinensis
CGTGTAGGGGGAAGGCGGACAGGCAAGGGGTGGGGGACAGGGGGGTCAACATTGCTTAAGAAATGCCATGTCTTGGCCTTCTCAGTTTGTGTGGGTGGAGGAAGGGGCAGCCAAGCTGCTGACTGTTTGTGTCACTCCTGGTTGTGCTCCTTGCAGATTTGCGCTCTTTGGGGCCAAACTGCACTCTTATTCATGTTATTTGCTAGGTAACCCCCATGGATGGACTTACTCCAGTTTTACACCCTCCTCATTCAAGTCACTGGGGTTATGCCAGATTTACACTGATGTACACTTGCCTACAAGGCCAGTGGGTCAAGCCACTGATCCATTTTAACCAGTATCCTGACACCAGATGCAGCAGAGAAAAAGGCAAGAAGCACTGCTGTAGATAACCGTGAAATAATAGTGCCATAGGGAAAGCAGCTTTCTAATCCACCATCAGTTAGAAGTTGATTTAAGACCTGAAATATAAGGATTTGTATCCCTTGAAAAATGATTCCTGAGAAATGTTCTTTGTCTTCATATCATCTTTGTTCACTTTGAGGTTTAGTGCTAATTGCACATCATTTAATTGTCTTTTATTTTTAATTGTAATCCATTTTCCAGGGATCAATACAGTAATTCAGATAAAAGACTCTGGTCTCTAGACCCTGAGCTGTTGTCAAATTGGCATCGCTCCATTGATTTCAGTGGAGTTACACCTGTTGACGCCAAAATAAATCCTAGCTGAAGATATGTAACTGCCCTCATTTCTTATGTGGCTAATTGCATATCTCTTAACTGCATCAATTATATACCTGCAGATGCAACAGCAGTATTTATGCGGCTCTTTATGGTGTAATGGGAAGAAGAGAGGGGGAATAAGCTTAGCTGAAAGAGCTTATAACTGTTCATCAGTGGGCAAGCCCATAGAATCATTCATAAAATCAGAGAGAAGTAGGGCTGGACGGGACCTCCACGGGCCATTTATTCCAAACCCCTACTCTGCTTATCTGCATATTCGGTAGGTAACCCTCCAGCTGTGTATGTAGGCTGTGGCTCCATTTTCTCTCTCATACCCTTTGATTTCAATGGGCATACCAAGTGGGACTGAGCATCACTTATATGCAAGTGTGGTCAGGCCCATATAAGATCATATGTGTGCTTTTCTGATGCAAATACCTTTGTATGCACATGTGCACATGCACACTTTATCCATTTGCATGTCTGTGCATGTGCTCATAGCTTGTGCACCCAAGACTTAGACTAGTAATTTAATCTCTCTGGGTCTCAGTTCCCTTTCTGCAAAATGGGAATAACGCATCTCGTGTGTGTCATAGAAAATAAGCTCTTCGGGAGATGAACGGCTTCCTGCCACAAGTATGTATAGCACCAAGCAAAGTGAGGCCTGATTTAAGCTGGAAGCCCCAGATTCTAGCAGCATGCAAATAACAACCCGATCATGCATTATGCAGAACATGGTATTCTCATGTGATTGTGGACACACGCTCCCACACACTTGTAGTGTTCACCCACTGATACGCTCGCCCAGAGCTTGCATTCACATCCAAACTGTGCAGCTGAGATGCTGCCCCAATCCCTTCTGTTCCTACACCCTTGTTGAAGCCAATATGAAAGAATTATTATGTTGTGATTTTAAAAGGAAATTGAAAATCCCCTCTTTACTGCTTTCTAAATGAACCTTATAATTTTTTCCCTGTCTGTAAGCGACAATATTCCATTCGTTCTCTGTCAGAATGTGCTGGTGAAGGGCAAAAGTGCAGTCAGCAGCAAGAAGGATTGATTGCCCTGCTTGCCAGTTTTTTTAAGTCCAAATACATGGATAGGGGTCGGCTTGTGACTAGGGACCTGCCTGCAACCTCCTATGGAGATAGGACTGTGCACAATCCGTTGTCAGGAAGGCATCACAACCTGGGACAGTTTAGCTACTGCACTCTTGGATGCTTCATACACCTGCTGTTTCTGCAGGGGCTTGGCCCTCTGCACTGCACGGCCAGGGAAACTGTGACCTTCAGTGGCACTTCATCCTTCGCAGCAAATTGAAGTTGTTCCCCTGCTTTTGAGTCCTGTGTGCAGCTCCATCCCAGAACCCACGTGCTTTAATGCTCCTGCCGTGGCAGCTGAGGAGCTGAAAGAAGACTCCTTAGTCCTGCAGGGTCTTGGGGTAGGAGTCCTCTTGAGACGAGTAGAAGGATATGTTCTGGCTCTGGTGGTTGTGGAGGAAGTTGGGGGACGAGTGGATGGTGCTTCCCTCTGGTCCTGTGGCAAATGGAAGGGGGCACCGAGAATCTGGGGTCAAATCCTGTTCCATGTACTTTTGGGGGAAAGTCTTTTATTCTCCTTGGGTCTTATTTTCACAACTGGGGGGCAGTAATGCTGCTTCATCCAACCCTTGCTGGGTCTTCTCCTTTTGGACTGTAAGGTCTTCACAGGAAAGTCTCTCTCATGCTCTGTTTGGCAATTGAGGGCCTGATCTCACCCAAGGCCATTGGGCCCTCCTGTATCTTCCATAGCCCTTGATATTAATAATGAATAAAAGGAGAGTGAAGGCCGCAATGTGTTCCAGATGAAGGGGAGACAGTCTCCATTTATCCCCAAAGATCTCCCAGCAACCAGTAGCAACATATACTCCGATGGGGCATAAGCAGTTATCCAGAGGCGGTCGTTTCACCCCATCTCTGGTGTAGGACAGCCCCTGCAGCTGCTGCATTGGAAATACCATTCAGTGAGGTTATGTCAGCCTCCCATGTGATTCTGCAAAATGTGATATAGCCTCAGGGTGGAACAACATCTCTAAACCTCCCCTCCTTCCATAGCAGACTAGTTGGTAACTTCTGGGCTCTGGGGCCTTTGCCTGAGATGAGCTATAGAGGCCCTCCTGGAAGGAGGTGAGGGCTTGACTTAGAGCTCCATCAAGTGCAAGGCTTCCACCAGCATCCAGGTGTAGAGAAGATCCTGGAGCTACGCTGCACATTTCCAGGTGAATTTGTGCGGGGCTTATATATCGCAATATGGCACGTGATGACAATAGTAAAAATAGGTCCACGATACTAGCTCCAGACCCTGCACTCAAGACACCTGGCTAAGCCCATCTCCAAGACCTGGCTTTCAGGTCAGTCGCCTGGAGATACGAGCTGGAGAACATGGTTCCTTGCACTCAGATCACCTCCTGCGTCCCCTGGTTTTGACTGCCTTCTTCTGAAGCTCCATCCTATCTGCTCTTCCCAGTCCTCTTGCCCTGCACTTTGCTTCACCTCTCCTGGCTGACAAAGGGTGCAGGGTCTGTGTGTCTGCGTTTGATCTCTGAAGTAGGCTTATTAAGAGGCTGAGTCAGGTTGTGTGAGGCAGGATTGATGCTTGGAGATTTTTCTAATCGCACTTTGAAGGCAGCACAGATTGAATTTGCTCTTCTCTATCTAGATAGAGGCTAGATCTCTGATACGCAGCCCTAGGCTACAAAATTGCCTATTTACTCCAACTCATATGAGAAGTTCAGGCTGAACAAGTTGTTCCTAGTTTCCCTCCTGGGTTACAAGTTCTCTTCTCACTCCCAAAAGCAAGGCAAACTTTATTGCATCCAACCCCAAGACTTTCCCTATTTCTCCTAACAGGATTGTGCTAAGCTGTAAGCCAGACTTACAAGAGCCAGCTCATCCTGTTAGACGCTTCCACGCCTACAAAATCATTGTATAAGCAGGAGAGTCGCTCTGCACTCCCTTCTTCCCACCAAGGGATTTTTCTCCACTTTTGCATGTGATTTGCTGATCTGTCTGAAGTACGTCAATCATTGCTGGGGACAGGACAGGTTGTTTCAGAAGATGTTTGCCTCGTCTGATCAATGGCAACTTCTGTATGATATAGTAGTACGAGCCCCATATGCAGTGGGATTTAGGCCTTCTTCCAAACCATTTTATTGTCTACTCTGAGAGATGGGATATGGGAGTGGGTGGACCATTAGTCCATCATTTTGCCTATGTTGCAACACATGGGTTCAAGACCCTGTGGCTTGCAACCTCATGAATTTCTCCTGCTTCATGTCACAGAAACATGCTCCTGATCCAAATCAGAAGCATCCCCATGATTGGGTTCAAGACCCTGTGGCTTGCAACCTCCTGAATTTCTCCTGCTTCATGTCACAGAAACACGCTCCTGATCCAAATCAGAAGCATCCCCATGAAGCTGGTGGAATTATACCTGTGTGTAAGAAAGCAAGACCCTCACTCTCTAGGGTTATTGCAATGCACGTCCCAGGCAAATTCCAGAGAGCGGAGCTGCTGGTCCTGCACAGAACCAGGGCGCGGGTTTTGCTGCAGCCCCAGCATCCCTGGAGGAGGCCCAGCGCGGAAGGGTGGAAGCAGCCTCTGCCTCTCAAGTCTTGAAGTTAACAGCGTGATTCAAATATTAAGAAAGCAAGTGTCATCAAAGTGAAATATTGTGCCCTTGCCAGCATAAATCCAAGTCTGACTTCTTGTGTTGTCTGACAGGTTACTCAAGAGATCTCAGTGCCGGTCTCTGCAGGGGGAAGTCACTCACCAGTATTGCAAATGGACCCGATCCGCATAATTTTGCTCGTGCTCACACTGGTTTCTGCCTTGCTCTAACTCTCTGGATGTTAGTGACCTTGTCCCTGACCTGCATGCGGGTCCTCGAGATGCTGGGTTAATTGTTTTCGGTATCACTCCATGAAGCTCTGAGTTGAAAAGAAATCTGGAGCTACAATTCAGGAAGCCAACTTCTGGCTCCCGGGGCCATCATCCGCCAGGCCAAGGATGTCCTTTTCTCTGAAGTTCACAGGCTGAGGACTGAGATGTTTTCTGAAATCACAGAAAGTGACTTAAGGTTCAGAGTCCTTCCCCCCACAACACACACACTTTCACGTCCGCCAGGCCAAAGACGTCCTTTTCTCCGAAGTTCACAGGCTGAGGACTGAGATGTTTTCTGAAATCACAGAAAGTGACTTCAGAAAGTCCTTCCCCCCACAACACACACACTTTCACTGACATGCATATTAATTCAAATAAGCATTCCCTTAATTACTCGCATGACCTCACCAACAAGCTAACTGCTTGTTATAAGGAACAGTCCCATGTGCTAAAATATTCTCTCTGCTCTGAGAAATCTCTGAGGCAGTACCCAGCTCTGGGCACATCCAAGCTGTGCAGGAGAGAATGATTAGAAATCTAGGTCCAGACAGAAATGTGGTGATTTAAGCCTAGTATTACTGATTTTCATTGTGTTAGACCCCAGGACCTTGCTCGAAATCATAAGAAGAAGAAAGATGCAGTGGTTTGGACATGTAACAAGAAGGTATCCTTACCAGCACCATCCCACAGGGTGCGGTGCATGGATGAAGAAGAGGAAGACCCAGGGCAAGCTGGACCACCAACATCAAAGACTGGATGGGATTAAAACTGACTGATTGTGCAAGGATTGCAAAAGACTGGGAAGGATAGAGGAAAGTTATTGCTACATCAAAGGTGCCCCAACGGTCAGCAGCCATGGGACTGACTTCACTTGACTTGACTTGAGACCCCAGGAACCCCATCCACGGACTGTGTCTGTTTTGTGCTTGGCACTGAACAAACTTGGAGCAAAAAGATGATCCCGGCTCCAAAGAGTCTGCAATCTAAATATGTCAAGGGGCAACTGATGTCTACAGACAGGGAGCACGTAGAAACAAAGAGGCTGTACCGATGGTGTTGTAGGCAGCATGTTGGATGCCTATCCACTGGCAAATATTTTGATAGGCATCCTAGCGGAAATGTTCTCAGGAGGACACCAAAGTGCATTGGCAGCCATGGACAGGGAGGTTACATGTGACAGTGTAACAAGTGGGTGAGGTTGGCATCACTGGGTAACTGGGGGTAGCAGTGAACTGAGACCTTGGTAGTAAGCCAGACATGATGGGTAGCTGGGTGAAGAGGAAGTTAAAAGCAAAACTCTAAGTAGAAACCTGTGGCCAGCACAGACCTGTGAGTCTGACTTTCAGCTCAGGACAAGACCATTTCCTCTTTCTATCCATACAGCATTAAGCAAAGGGGAAGATTTTGTGGTGGTGCAAATCAGCACAGCTCACTTGTAAAGGAGCCGACCCATCAGTAGCAAAATCCAGGACTGTTTTGGATGCTTTGCAGATGTCTAGAAGCAATCTCACCTCTCCTGGTTCCAGCTAGTGTAGACGCCTTAGTGGGTTGTGGCTAATCAGGCCTGGGGCAGCGCTATACAGCTGCAGCTGTCCTGTGTCCAGGCTGGGACAGGACTCTTGGGGCTCTCCTGGAGTTGTGGGGTGGGTGCTTGCTTCGATCACCTTGCACTGATGGAGCCAGGTCAGCTTGCGCTGGCTGATGAACTACCCCAGTAACTCTGCATCTCTTCCAGTCACTCACTCTCAGCAGGGCAAAACCCACTAAGCAACCCCTCTGCTCCAGACCCACAAGCCACCCAAGTGGGGTGGACAGAGCACAGCGAGGCACAGCTTAGTTTGAGAGGGGGCTGGGGATCCTCTCGTTGCCCCCAGTACAGCTGAGCTCCCTGCAGCAGGGTTGCAACTGGTGTGAGTGGGAGGAGGATCCAGCCTAGCATTTATTTGAGTGCGAGTTCATTGATACCTCTTAGGCAATGACAATTGTGGAGTGGGGGAAAAGAAGGGAGAGACCATGCCGCATCGCGCTTATTAGTAGAGACATCGCTTTAACACTCGATCAGAGAGGGGAAAGGTGTGTTTTGAAATGACGGCTGAGCTTGTCAGGTGCCAGGGAAGTAATGCTGCTATATATAACTGGTTCCCTCTGCCCAGCTTTTCTTCCGGGCGTCCGCTCCCTCCCCGACATGCCCTGCCTACTGAGCAGTGGCAGCCTCTGAAAAGAAACAGACAGGTCTAAATGCCCGAGGCTCTGCAAGGCCTTAGAGCTTCCTAGTCCTGTCAGGGTAGGGGAAGTGAGAGCTGACAGTGCCTGTCACTGTGACTTACCCCCTCCTGACAGGAGACGCCTCCAGCCATCCTCTTCGGGAAGCCAAGGGAGTGAGTGGCAGGCCTGATGCGGCGGCTGCCCACATGGACCCATCATCCTCCCATCTGGAGACTGGGGCAGGTCCACTGAGTGCTGAGGGAGCTGGGAGCCAGCTGCAAGGGGGCAAATCCATGGGGAGGTTTCTCTTCTGGGGTGCAAGAGGTCCCAATGTCTGTTGGGTGGGAAGGTGGGCTGGCCAGCTCTGTGCCTCGAAGGTTGAATAAGGGCTGCGGTGACTTGTGCAGCCAAGTGGACAGAAAGAAACTAAGAGGACAAGCAGCAAGGCCAAAATGAGCCATTGGTCACAGCTGTGATCCACCTCGTTGACCACGGGGCTGGGAGTCCACAAGCATAAGCCACCAACCTGCTGGAGAAGATCCCTTCAGCTCTGTTCTTCTGTAGCAGCTTCTTGCTTTCAAAGCACTCATGACACCCTCCCACAGAGGGATCCAAAATTGAGCTTTCGCAGCTGACAGCTCAGGTCTTAAACTCTTCATTCCTCCATGCCTTTGCCTGTAAAATGGGCCATTGAACACCTAATGCTGAGAGCTAGACAAATTGAAGCTGAGAGGAGGCTGTGCCGTTTCAGCGGCAGGGGTAATTAACCATTGAAATGAATTGCCCAGGGACATTATGAGTTCTCCATCACTTGAAGTTTTTAAATCAAGATTGGATGTCTTTCTAAAAAGATATGTTCTTGCCCAGCCAGAAATTATGGCCTGTGCTATTCAGGAGCTCGAACCAGATAATAATAATAATGGTTCCTTCTGGCCTACAAATCTACTGTTGATCATAATACATAGCCCCGTGCAGTTCTCTAGTGCTTTTTGTCCAAAGATCTCAAAGTGCTTTGCAAATAGTCTTGGCTAATCACGGCTTAAAACAGACTTGCGCGGTGAATGAGCAGATCTATTTTATGTAGGCAGAGAGATGGCTTAACTGTCCTGGTTCACAAGGCAAGACACAGGCTGTCACTAGACCAAAGGAGTCCCACTTCCAAGTCCTTTTGGTCTTTCTTCTAGACAACATCCTCTTTGTCAAACCCAGAGAGTGACGTCAAATGAGGGACTTTGGGCGTTTGTAGACAACACGCGGTTTCCCATTTCAGTCGCCGCAACTGCATTTGTGTTGGCACGATCGGGATTTCCCGCCACTTGAAAAGTCTTTTTGGCACTTTTAGGTAACCCTGCTTGGAGAGGTTTTATTTCCTGGCGCCGCGACTTAGCACGCCGAATTGTGTCGTGCACACACCGAGCGTCTCAGAGACTTGTAGTTGCTTTCCTTCGCCACCAGGTTATTTCCTAGTGTCAGCCAGGAGAGCAAAGAGATGCAACCAATAAATAGGTTGGGGTTGCCTTGACCCCTACCCAGGGATTTCTTGGAGGAAAAAAAATACTGGAGTCTGTGGGAAGACATGGTGTGAAGTGGATTGCATTAGGATCCAACCAGGAATCTGACTGGCGCTGGCTTTACTGCCACAGAAGCGAGACTTTGCAGCTGACCTTGATGTGGACAAAGCCTTATGCCTCGGCAGAGTCTAATCCCAGCAGAATAAATTGGTGGGGGTGTTTCTCCCACACGTTCCCCATCTCCTTGCCGTGATTCTGGTTTAACAATCTGTGCGTCAGTAAAGGAGCTGTATCCCTTTCCATGTGATAGCATCTAATTGGTTGGGGATAATCCTATATTAACTCTCCCAGCTGGATCAAAAGTCCCTCTTACGCCTCAGTCACGTCCCATCTCCACAGAAGGTTGTGTTATCATGTTTATGAGCAGCCACCACAGACAGGAAATTTGCATATAAATAACCTGCCAGCACAGAAAGGCAGAGAGGCACCTGGTAACTACTTCATTTATTACTCCGGAGAGAGCAGAGGCAAGCAGGCCGGTGCAATGGGCAGCTGTGTCAAGGCGGATTCATCACCAGTTTCTACTTAACCCAGGCAACCTCCATGGCCCCATGAATAGGGAATTTTGTGTGTAAACCTAAGATTTAGATACAGCCAGGCACGTTCCACTGGCTCCCAAGTGTGCAGGAAGAAAACAGCTGGCTAACCCTAGCCCATAACAAGGGAGCCCAACATATCCCGGCTACTGCCGGCCCTAAGTCTCAGTTATTTTGCTGCATTGTGTGATAGCTTTAAACCACCTGGTCCTCTTCCCGTTCTGTGACTGTGCAGGGCTCTGCCTTGCTTTCTGCATGTAATGTAGATCTACCCTATGTTCTACTTCCCCATATCTATCTATCTAACTATCTATCTAGCTATTTATCTTATGCTCTGCTTCCCAATATCTATCTATCTATCTATCTATCTATCTACCTTATGCTCT
>NW_005841952.1:520063-572311 GCF_000455745.1 Alligator sinensis
TCTATCTATCTATCTATCTACCTTATGCTCTACTTCTATCTATCTATCTATCTATCTATCTATCCTATGTTCTACTTCCCAAAAACCTCTCTGGAAAGGAAGAGATGGTCAACAGTGCCACGGACTCTGATTATGTCTTGATCTGTACCTAGGATGATAATCAAGGGGATGATTCCTGGCAATGGCATAGCCTGTGTGCTGCCAAAATGGCATAAGGGAGTGTCTTAAAAACTGAGGAATATGTGGAAGCAAGGCCCGGTGGATGCAGGGAGCTGAGGAGAGAGAAGGGAGGGCATCAGCTGTTCCCTTCAAATGTGCAGAGATACAGCCATCAAGTTTTGCAGTGGTTGAAGTATAATTGTTGGGGGCTATGCAATGGCTGGGCCATGCTGCTCAGGTACTGGAGAGGCAAGGGAAGGGGAGACGAGTAGGATTCAGAGTTAACTTTGCACACTGGGGAGGTTTATGTGATGAACGGAGGCCCATGGAGGGCTACAGCAGGGCAGACAGCAAGGAGGTGGGGACACCGAGAAGGGCTGTCCAAGCAGGCCCGTGGGGCGAGGGTGGCCGAGCAGGCTCGGGATGCAGCGGGGTGCTGGCGTGGCCTGGGGGGTGGCCCAGCGGGCTGGCAGGAGCAGACGAACAGCTTGCCCGGGCAGTGAAGCAGACGGGAGGAGCGGAGGCAGGAAGCGGAGGGGTTCGGGCTCACGCGGTGTCAGCGCTGGAGCCAGCTGAGAAGAATCAAAGGCGAAATAAATAAACACATTTGCGAGGCGTGTGAGGCGTTTGCCAATGCCTCCCCTCCCCTTCCCCTCCTCATAAGTAACGATAATGAAACAGAAACAATTAATACAATGTCAGCCTCGGGGTGAAGCGCGAGTCCCAACACAGAATAAATAAAACAGGCCCGTTCGGGCTAAACATTCAAACAGATTCCAGCCCAGCCATTAGAAAAGCAACAAAGGAGTTCAAAGGGAATATAATGAAATGGATGAAATAAATAGCTAATCGCCTACAGATACTATCGAATGGCAAGCGGGAGAATGCTGAGCAGTGCAATAGGAGCTGCGAGCCCCGGGTGCCCGAGCCAGAACAGCTCTTTGTGGCATCGACTGGCTCGGGGCCTCATCCTCAGCTGGTGTCAATCAGCTCAGCAGCTTCAGGATCTGGCCTGCTCTTGGTCCGAACCTGCTGCAACAGCTTTGCCTGCCTTTTGGAGATGGCTGTGTGCGCAGAGAGGACTTGGATGGACTGGCGAGGTCTGGAAGGGGTCCCCCAAGCAAGAGGGAGTGATTTTGGGGAGCTGGGTGAGGGCAGCATGCCCCCGGTGTGTCCTGTACACCGGTGAGCAAGGTGGCTGAAGACAGCCCAGTCTATTGGCTGGGCTCTACTCTCTTCAGGGCTAGAGGGAGGCACAGCAACCCGAAAGCAGACAGGTATTTTTCAACTTCCCTTGGAACAAGCCCGTGGATAACAGCCCGGTATGGCCAGGCCGTCCACGGGCCTTAGAGATGAATCCAACTCCTTCCA
The DNA here is from genome assembly GCF_000455745.1 of Alligator sinensis. Lineage (NCBI taxonomy): Eukaryota > Metazoa > Chordata > Crocodylia > Alligatoridae > Alligator > Alligator sinensis. Next base: position 521,594 of record NW_005841952.1, read on the forward strand.
GAGCCTCCTGGGTTGTGGACAGACCTCTGCTCGGGGTGTGCTTAGTCCACGACTCCAACACAAAGCAAACCAGTCTTCTCCATTTGTTGATCTTGCCGTTGCAGCAACATGCTGGGAAAATGTCCATCTCCATCTGAGCTCTCTCTCAGACCCGTGCCCATGTTTCTAAGGCATATGGGTTCGTGAACAATTCAGCCTGGGAGAAAAGGGGCTAGGGCTCTACCTCATGCTGCCTGGTCCTATGATAATTGCCCGTGACCTTGCTCTATCTCAGACCCATGCCATGTTTTGGAGGGATATGGGTTCATGAACAATTCAGCCCGGGAGAAAAGGGGCTAGGGCTTTGCCTCGTGCTGCCTGGTCCTATGATAATTGCCCATGACCTTGCTCTGACACTGCAATGACCTACTGCAGTTTATCCTCCCCTCACTAGCACAGGGGGCACTTTTCACTCCAGGGTAATCTGCATGTATGTCCATACTGTAACTAAGCTGTAGCCCTTAATCCTGCACCTATAAATGAGTCGGAGCCAGACTCCATGGCCATTATCACACTCCAGTAGCACCTGGAGGCAGCAACTGGCCCTGAGGCCCGACTGTGTTGGTGCTGTATAAAAGTACAGGTAGGCAGCAAGCTCTGCCCCAAAGAGCTTACACACCAAATAAACAGGACAGGTGAAGGGTGGGAATGGCAAAAGTTGGTGGGCATGGCAGAAGTAGGCCAAAGAGGTGGTGACACCAGCCCAGGGTCAACCAACAGGTTGGTGAAAGAGCCCAGGTCTCTGGAGTCCCAGTTCTCTGTCTAGTCGCCCACCTTGCCTTCCAAACCAAGGGCAGCTTTCCATAGTTAAACTTCGGCAACACATGGCAGACCCTTATTGTAAGTGGACACGATGCTGCTTTCGCTGCCAGAGAGATGGGGTGAAAGTCAGAAGGGAACGCGAAGGAGCGAGTACATTAACTAACCTTCAAGGTTTGTGCTTGAACATTTTTCATTGTTATCCAGATGGGACTCATTCCAAGTAGATGTTTGCAGAGCTCCTGAGGGGTTTTTGCAGCTCCCGATCAGCATTTTAACCTTCATTCAATTTCTATTTTCTTGTACAGCCCCTGGGGACCATTGCAGAGCTTTTATAAGAAACAGAAATGTGAGATAAAGGGGACAGGTTCTTTATGTTGAAGAACATTGGCCCCCGCAAACTGCGGGGCACGAACTGAGAGTCCCCCAGCCATGCTGACTGCCATCAGTAGCCATACTGTTGGTGGGCAGGTGCCGTGGGGGTGGACACAAAAGATGAATGTAAGTAGCACAGAACAGAATCCCATCCTTAAGCTCACGTATGGTGAAGCTGGAGATTAACCATCCCACCAGTATGGGTGCTGGAATATATTGAACCATTGCAGTGCTCTCATATGCAAAGCCCAGCTTTTCCCCTGGTGGGAGCAAGTGACTGCTTCAGCAGATCCAGCCCTGGGCTGCGAGCATGGCACAGCGGGCTCCCGGAGCTCAAGAAAGCTAATCCCCTCTCTCAAGTGGAGATCACAGCAATAGTCACTTCACAAAGGGGTGAAACTGAGACATTTAAGGAAGTGCCAATCCTACTCCTGATAGCTTAAGGTTAGGACACTGCCCTGGGCTCTGTTCTCTGAGGGCTGTTCTGTTTTGCAGAAATAGTTAAATATTCAGTGAACCAAGGGCTGACTCTGTAGCCCCGTGGCCATATCATCATGCACCTTGGATGTGGGAGGCCCAGGTTCCTGCATTATAGGTGAGTTTCCAAACCCTGGCTTGGATCTATCCTGGGCTTGAAAAAAACCTTGTTTCAGCCCAGCCAAGTCAGTCCCAGGAGATGCTTTGCACCTTTTGTCAGCAGAAATGTTTTGCTGAGAAGTTCCTGATCAATTCTCTACTTGAAGTCTCCAGACTTTGCTTTCCCCATCCAAAAAAATGCAGATTAGACCCTTCCTACTTGCTCAGTTCCTGGAGCACATCCTCTTTTTGCCACCAGCGGCATTCACCCATTGGCCTCAGTGGTCCACTTCTCCTACCAGCATCGCTTTGCTGCTCATTGAATCCCTGGAATCAGCTCCCCGCGGAGTGGGAAGCAGAACGTCCTGATCCTGTCAATCCAAACTGCAGTTTGGCAGTTTTCCTTTAGCTTCTCCTGATAAGAAAAAAAGAGAATTTCACTTAAATGTCTTGCTTCACGATACTGCAGTTTCCAAAGGCGAAAAGTTTGCCCTGGAAAGATTGTATCCTGCTCTGGTTATTCCACAGTGCAAACACATATGCAAAGGCCTGCTCTCGAGGTTTGTTTTGTGTGTGTGTGTGTGTGTGTGTGTGTGTGTGTCTTATGTTACCAGATCCCTTTGACTGAATTAATTTTGCAAGGCCTGCCATTCTTTCCTGGCCATATGAATATTGATTACATTAATATTGCCATCCTGAAGGGTGAGCAGGGCTACTCTGACCCCAGGAATAAAAGCAGGTTTTTGTCAGACTTGGGTAATTGGATACCAGGTCCCTGTAAATAAGAAGGGCAGAGAGATTGTGTGTGTGTGTGTGTGTGTGCGCGCGCACGCGGCAGGTTTTTTTGGGACAGCACAAATGCTGAGGTTTGTACAACAGACAAACTCGCCTTGATTTCTTGGTGAGGTTCTGCCTTTGTTCCCCAGCCCCTCTGCCTGCCTTCATCTCCCTGCCTACAACTCCTGACATCTCTAAATTCCCCACCCCAGCACCTCCGTTCCACCAGGAAAATTTCTCATCAGCATTGTAAAATGCCTCATTAGGGAGGAACCAGGCTGAGCTGGCTTTGTTGTGCGAGAATCCACGGGGAGTGAAATCTGCTCTTCTCTCAGCCTCTTTCCTGTTAGGGGATGACTTGGTTTCACCACTCGTATTTTGCTTGGCTTGGCCGGGAACCATCCCCAAGCAGAGAGGACAGCGTTTTTTTCCCACCTCTTCATCAGCATCCAGTGAATTGCATAAACCAAAGGCCATCCCTATCACTTAGCATCAGCCTGTCTCTCCTAAGTTCCCTGCATTTCCTCAGCTCGGGAAAGTGTGATCTCAGCAGGGACGTGGTAATTAGAACATCCTCAGTCCTGAAATGCCCCCTCTCCACTCTGGCCTTGCAAACTCTGGGCCTCGTTTTAGCACACGATGATTTGGATCAAACTGTTGTTGAGCCAAAAAAACTTGATTCTTTTCCACCCAGTGGGTGTGAGTATTTCCTACTAGCTCTCGCTTCAACCTTCCCCTTCCCTCTTCCCTGGGAGCTGGACTGGACTGGAAGACGTGTCAGTCAAGTCTCGTGGTAGTTGGTGTTTCTTCTTAAAGCTCCAGTGCCTGAAGCCCTGTGTTTATCTAAAAAATGTCAGCCTTGGTTAAAAATATTAGCAATTCACATCACACATATTTCTAGCTGTGATGGTTGTTGGGGAAAACATCAAAACCTGAACCCTAAAGGCTCAAAAAAAAATCCCAAGTTTGATAACATTTAAATTTCATGATATTGGGACACTGGTGAACAGTAATGGTCGTATACAGGAATAGGGTAAAATCCCTTTACATAGCTTGTGAGCCTTCTAGCCGTGCTCACTGTGTTCTTGTGTTTGGAAGGTGGCAGAAAGCTGTCCAAAGCAGCAGGTAGGTAATCAGGCTTTGCATGTTCATGGAGAAGCTGTATCTAGTATGGCTGATATTTTTTGCTGTGTAAAGGGCTGAAGACCAAGAGCAATACTGCAAAATGGTGCAGACTGGGTATTACTTGTACTGCAGCGGTGTCCATAGGCTCCCATCAGGATAGAGCCCTTGTTGCATTGAGTGCTGTACCCCGCTCCCTGCCCCAGGAGATGCAGGTGAGGCAGGGGCAAGGACTTACACAGATTAGGGAAGATTTTCTGCAATGCTGAAATCCCCTCAGGCTTTTCTTTCCCTGCCCCTGAGGACATGCAGAGAGAGGTTAATGGAAACTCGGACCAAGTGATGTGCAGAAAGTGGGCTCAGGAAAACAGCAATCTGTCACACGGAGCAAAGCTCCCTGGCCCCATCCACAATCCCTTGCATCTGGTGTGACCCCGGCAGGGTGCAACGAGGTCCATTTGGGAACCAAGAGCCTGGGAATGTGTCGTGTCTCTTGCCATGGTTTACTTCAGCGATGGAAGATGATTCATGATTCCTGCCACTGAGCCCGCGGGCCACATGGAGAGTGGGTGCCATGCATGCTGCCTGTTGATAATTGGGTGCAAGGCTGTCTATGCTGGGGGATCTCATAGGGCAAGAAGCCCGGAGGGAGGGGTATCAGGAATAGCAGCTAGCAGGAGGGTATAATACACCCTTACATCATTACACCTCCTCTGCAGCCCCTTGGCAATTCAGGACACTAGCTGAGAGCCTGATTCTAATCCTACTTGCCTTTCTGGGAGCCAGGAGTATCTCTAAAACCCCGGAGAGGTCATGGGGGGAATGAGGAGGATCAAGCCCCTGGGCAGCTGTCATCGTGAAACTGCCTTGATGCCACTGATGGTGACTGGTCTGACAGCTGGGACATATGCAATGGTGAGACATGATGTCCTCATTCATGGTGCTGAGCAGGAGCAATCCCTGAGGGATGCAGAGCTGCTCTGCTCGGCCACCCCTAGCCCAGATGCCAGAGTCCTGCAAAGAGGTGCCAAAGTAGCACCCACTGGTAATGCCAAAGGAAAAGGAGAACACGAATGACCTTGTTAGGGAGAAATGGGGTCCTACAGGGCGCCTAGCTTGGGAGGATGCTTAGGTGGTGGTGTCAAAATGGTGTAGAGGTGCTGTCTTGAAGGAGTGGTGCAGTGCTAAGGATAGGCTGTGGGCAGAATGCATTGCTCTACAGTAACTTCTGCATCTGGGGAAGCCAAGAGTAATTCAGAGCAGCCCTGAGACAGACATGGCTCAAACCACTAGGATGCCTTGCACCCCAACTCCTACCTTGAATGCAAGGTGTGAGGGGCCTGGTGTGTCTGCTAAGCTCTGAGCAAGGTCAGGAGGGCACTGGATACCCCTTTCTTTGTCCTGCTCTCCTGCCATCTTGCCTAGTGCATGTGGACATGGGAACTCATAGATAAAGCCCTGGATTTAAGGCAGGGCACCAATCTTATTCAAAGGGATTTTCTTTCTATTTCATTTTTTAATGTATTTTTATTAACAAGTCTGTTCAATCAGCACTGGGCCTCTGTGGCCCCCTATGCCTGAACAGATCTTTTTCAATGTAATTTGTTGGCTGGATTCTTTCCCGGCCGCCCTCCTGTTTCTCGGCACCTTCAGATGTCTCTGTTTCTCATCACACGCAGACACTTTCTATTCCTGGAGCGCGGGGACATTTCAATCATGATTTTTTTTTTTTGTCACAGACACAGATACATGCATGCTTCCCCCCCCCCCCCGGCTTTAAGTTTTAATTGAGTTTTATGTAACTTCCTGACAACATAGCGCATGAAATTACCATTTCCTTCTTCCCTCGCCCACTTCACAGAGATTGTTTGTGAGCCTTGTTGACGCTGGCCATTTCCTACAAGTCTGGCAGGAGCAACCATGACGGTGCTAATGAACAATAGCCGTACAATAATGCACAGCGGGTTTATCACCAGGACAGCTGGGGCTGGGGGGAAGAAGGAGTCAGTGATAGGTATGCTGCAATCTGCTGCCATCGGTTGGCATTTACCTTGTGTCTTCCCTTCTGCTTGCAGAGGGAATGATCTCGCCTTGAATGCAGGCTTTGTTTGTCCTAAATTTCTCTGAATACATGGGTTGTGAGGAAGGAAATGGAAAAGATAAGGGTTGGGGAAGCATGTATCAGTGAGAAAGAAAGCCCCTGTAATATGGACTCTAGCCCCGACATGGCCTTAGTCCTAATCAAAGGTATTTTGGGTAATGCAGGACAGAGGCTCAGACTGGAGGTGCAGTCTAGGATGCACCTGACTGCGCTGGGACTATATGAACCCGGTTACTTGCCCATGGTAGGGACTGGAAATGAGACCTGGCTTGCAAGGCTACATCAAGATTGTTGGGAGTCGTGTTTTACGGATGATGTGAGAGCAATACCAGGCCTGTAGAAAGCTCTTTGCACCACATCCTGCTCTTCCTGCTGGTGTGATCAGTACCTGTGATGATCCAAAATGGGCTGTGGGGGAAAAAACCCTCTGAAGAGATGGCAGTCCTAAGCAGAGTAACATTTCCAAGGTCAGAAGAGACAGGAGATAGTGGGGATGAAAGAAATGAAGGGAGGGACCCAGGACAAAGCAGAAAAAAGGGTCAACTTGAGTTGAGGCCTGGCCTTGGCATATCTTCATTTAGGGCTTCAGGCTAGGAGACTGAGACATCGTCCCCAGTCTGGCATGACCGGGGAATGACAAGTGCTTTGGGAAAAGGCTACCGAGCTGTTGAGCGTGGGATGGGTGGGCTATTATTGGGAGGAAAGCTGTGGAGCGAGGAGAGCTACAAATGTATTTTGGACTCTGCTTTACCTCCGGTGGGGAGGGTTTTCCCTGGGCATTGCAACATCAGGTTGCCATTAGTCGAAGAGGAGGCCTGGACGCCTCAAGCTGCCACATCTGCCAATGCGGAGGGTGAGCACAGTGTACTCTCCGCTCTCAGCCTTTAACGTCTCAGACACCCGGTGTTGCCTGCAATGAATCAAGATGACTTGGCTAGAAATGGCTCAGTGCTGCCCTTCACCTTTCTCCTTTTGCCTGTCCTTAAGATCTAGGACTGCTTCAAACATGCTTCGCGTATAATGGATGCTGCCATAAACATCTAGTCGAGTTCCAGTTGTACCACTGCGTTATGGGGCAGGGCTGGGAAATGCGGACCCCTTTAAACTAGTCCTTGCTGATGCTTCGGAGAGAAGCATTCATCTTTCTAAGGACAATGACAGAAGGTAACAGACCTCCGTGTTAATACTAAAAGCACTTCTCCATTTAGAAGAGCAGGGCAAACCCCAAACAAGACTGCGAGGATGTTAATTATGGAGGGCGATCAATTGTTCTGTGTCTGCAGGAGACAGGACAAGAAGTAATAGGCTTAAATTACAACAAAGTTACGTCTGAGGCAAAACTTCCTAACTCTGAGGGTGATTAAGCATGAAATAGATGAGCCAGAGAGGTTATGGCACCTCCGTCACTGCAAGTTTTTTAAGTGCAGCTTAGAGAAACGTTTGTCTGGGATGATGTAGGCAGGGGGTTGAATTGGATGACTTCCTGAGATCCCTATTATTCTATGATTCATGGTATTTATAGGTCAGTGCATGACTCAAGGGTGCTCAGATGAGGCATTCACAAGGCTGGTAAGACCCCCCAGGTCTTTCTGCACTAGTCTGCATAGCCATTCCTAAAGATGCCTATTTCTAGTGTCCTCAAAGGCCCCATCTAAAGCTACGTCTACCCCGCGGTGGAAAGCGCTGCCGTCACAGCTCTGACTGCAGTAAAGATGTCCCCCCAAGTCATCAGTAGGTGTCCCCCCAGCAGAAGAAGGCCCTCCATCCCCTTCCCAGCCTGCTCCATCGACCTAGTGAAACCGTTTTATTCATCATTTATGGGGACTTAACAAAACACCTACAAAAAGGGGCGCGTTCAGGACTGGAATTTGCCACTGATTGCTATTCCATATCGAAACTTGGGATTTACTGAGTTTAATCATCCTCATTAGCATAATTTGGGTGGATTTATTTCATGTCTTGACGACATATTTGATTATTTATGGGTCTCAGCAGTCGATTACAATTAACTCTGATTAATGTAAAGATTTCTGGAAGGGCGGGGTGGGGAAAGCATCCTCTCCCTTTACCCCTCAGTGTAATTTATAATGCAGGTTAGTTTTGGAGCAAATAAATTGAACTAGGTCATAAACCATCCGGACTTCATGTGCATGGCCTCTGGGAGGGAAACTTTGAGTCAGATCCTCAGGTTGTGTAAAGCGGAGTAACTTCATCAAAGCCAATAGAGTTGTTTCACATAAGCCCAGACACTAGCCCTTTGTCTTTAATCCTCTTTTTCCCCACTTTTCTGCTGATCTCTGCTTTACTGAACACTGAGAAATGAGAAAGAAAAAGGGGGGGGGTTAATTTATGTAGATTTATGCACCATGCTGATATTTATGTAGGTGTCTGCGTGCAGAGAGGCGATGGGGGAGAATGCGCTGGCCTTATAGAGGTCCATAATAAACCGAGGTTGGCGTCTCCAGGGGTCTTTACCCAGTAAGCAGATCTCTAATCAGGCTAAACAAGAAGTCGCCTCATGTTCCTGGAATGTGAGAAATGCTGTGCGGTCAAAACCACTGTCAGCTCAGATCAAGGCCATAACCGCAGGGTGTTGAGGTGGTAATCTGAGGGCTGGGGAGGGAAAAGCTCTATACTCTCTTTGCTGGGATGCCACGTTAGCTCTCTGGGATGATGCTGTATCACTTTGGGGACTTGGGGGCATCCAACTTGGGGCGCAGCGTTCAGAGAGGAGACCTGTCTTTTAGATGTGATAGAAAAGTGCTATCAGCATCGGTGGGGGATGTTCCAGTTAAAAGAAAATGGGTTCGGGATATGTTGCCCCTGTGGGGTGACAAGAGAGAGACAAAGATGATGAGTCAAGCCAGGGTTGTTGGTTGTAGCCGTGGTGGTCTAAGGACATCGGCAGGCAAGGTTCTTTGGGTAAATCTGATCTCTTTTATTAGACCAACTAAATAGTTGGAAAAAAAATGTCCTTTGCAAGCTTTCAGGCACAAATGCCCTTCTTCAGGGATAGGGAGGCTCTTCCGGTGTTAATCTCTGTGCCTGAAGAAGGGCATTTGCACCCAAACGCTTGCAAAGAACAATTTTTCCAACTGTCTAGTTGGTCTAATAAAAGATATCACATCTACCCAACAAACCTTGCCTGAGTAAAGTCAGAGCAGCCTCACTTTATCTAAGCCATTCCCAATGAGCCATTCCCCTCACTTTATCTACCATTCCCAATGAACTCCCATCAGCGTGGGTCCTATGCAGGGAGCCACTCTTCTAATCTCCCTGTAGTTCTGGAGCCAGGCATCTTGGGGAAGCCGCCATCCCCTGGGATTTGGTCAAAGTGGCTGTTCCTATTTCTCCTTATGTCTGAAGTCAGCTCCTTGCCTGGACATGAAAGCTTTTACATTAGAACAAGATGCATTTGAGGGCAGGTAATGAGAGATAAGAGGCTCTTACCACCAATACCTGTTGGAATCCAGCCTCTGGTGGCTGAAAGGCAGCAGCTACCTGATGGCTGCCTGGGCTGGGTAGATGCATTGGCTGGAAGCTTCTTGGAAATTAAAGGGCTGAACAGTCTCCCTCCTGTTCCTGCCCCCTAGAAAAGACCCTGGTAGCTCCAGGCTGATGCATGCTGCCTGGGTGCTGGAGAGGAAGCTTGCAATGCTGAGACCCTTGCTCTGCTGCATTGGAAAAGCATTCAGCCCTGGGAGCTTTACACAGGTGCTTGGCCAGGTGTTGAGGATGTGGCTGGCACCAGGGTCAGGTCTGGGAGCTCCAGCATCTGCCAGGGCTGCGGCTCACTCTTATCACTAGATGCACAGAGGAGCTGCTTACAGTGTGAAAGGGCTGCACTTGGAAAGATGGTGGGTGCATCCTGCATAGGCCTTTTGCTCGGGAGAATCCTTGCCCCCTCCGCTGCTGGCATCCTGCATGCTGCAGCTCTGCAACACGTGGCAGCTAAACCCCTCAGCAAGCCGACAGTCTTCAGCGACTTGCAGCTCCTTCTCCTCTGGGGGGGCATAATTACACTCGGCTTCATATCACAGCTCCAAGCCCCACTTTGCTGGGTCAGCAGCATGTCTCCAGGTTTCCCACCCAAGCTGGCCTGCTGCCTTGTGCCCCCTGCCTTGCTCTGCGTGGAGTTTGGCTCGCTTAGGTGCAGAGAGAGGACACGCAGCTCCTTAGGCTCCACTGCCTGGTGGACATGGCATTGGCAGCTGGCCTGCAGCTGACATGCCAGGGTTCAAATATCCCACCACCTGGGGTCTGTGCCTGGGGCCTCTCCAGATAGGAGCACTAGCAGGATTATCTGAAAAGGAAGAATTTGAAGGGATAGGGGTGCCTTTGGATCAGCAGGCAGAAACCTCATTGCTTGCCCTCAATTTATGGTTTTGCCGGTGTTGCCTATGTTGTGCCAGGTCGAAACTGGAGCAGAAGCTGAGCAGAAAGATCCCCAAATTTGTGGGTGGTAAGATCCAGCCTCTGGGCTATTCTCTAGCAAGACGGGAGCTGTTAGGGCAGCATCCCGCTGAATTGCAACTTGAGTAATGTTCTCACTGTTTAAAAAGACCTGCCTGCTGCAAAGCTCCCTCTCTCTTGGAGCAGAGTCAACCTTGCCCTCAAGCAAAACTTAGCCTATTTTTCCCACGGCGGAGCACCTAAGTGCAAGATCAGAGCCCTCAGTTTACACCCCCTCTGCGCTCCCTCACCTCCACCCCCCTGCCCACCCAGGGGTTGCTTAGTACTTCTGCTAGGTGCTGAAGGCAATGTTAAATGGCTGCGCTACTTCAAGCAGGGCTGCCCCGCTCCACCCCAGAAGTAGCCACACATTGCTGACAAGCAGCATGGCAGCAAGGGGAAGGAAGGGTGCCTGATTCAGGCACTGGCTTGGGACATGGATTCTGGCTCTGGTGCCCACCCAGGTAGCAGAGGAGATCAGCAGTACCTCACTGCACCCACAAAAGCCCCGTAGCTAAATAGGGTCCTGCATACGCAGGGCCAGACCTCGCATCCCCAGCTGAGGATCCTGCCCGTGCTTGCTCCTCACTTTGCAGCCCCTTCTGAAGGCAAAAGCCCGATTAGGATGCAGAAGGCATTGTTCTCCACAAAGGGGTTTCCAGCCAGCGTCTCTTCTTGCTCCTGACCTCCGGGTAAAGATCTCACATGGAGCATTTTATCAGCTGTAGTAAATGTTCGTTCTATATTAATTCTGTCTGGGATCAATAATTAATGTTGCTGCATCCTTTACAATTCCCCCCAGTGAGCGTGGGAGAGGGAGGCATGGTGACAAGATAGTCTTTCAGAGCCCAGCTGTCAAAAGGAGCTTTGTATTCTTTGAAGACCCCTCTGGTCCAAACTGTATGAGGCTTTTTATACCGTAGAAGCTTTTTACTTCTTTAGGGGAGACAAGATCCCAGTGCACGCTGATTGACATGGCCTTTAATAGCTTTCCTTCTTGCTACATGCGTGAAGCCCAGTTAATGCACTTAACAGGAGTCAGCACAGAGGAGTCCTCGCTGTCCAGACACTGCAAAGCCCAGGCTCAGGTTGTAGGGAGAATCTAATTTCTTTTTTTTTCAGTCCACTTAGCAAGGCTGGAAGGTGCCCGATGGCAGTGGAGAGGAAACCTCTTTCCACAATAAGGTTCCCACGGCTGTACCCCCCAGGCTAGGGACATCTGCTGTCTCCCCAAATCATTCAATCCAAAATCCTGCTACCAAAGCCCCCAATAAGGGGGCCACTTCATGGGCCAGAACCACCCCCTCTTCTCATTAGCAACCAAGCAGCTCTCTGACCACAGAGACCTGCAGCCAGTCACAACCTGAGTCAGATTTAAATTGGCACAAGAGCTGTGAAGCCCGATATCCACCCCTTGAGCCATCCAAGCCCCTGAGTAACTCCCACTTCAGCATCAAAGTGGACTTGACTCCATCGTTTTAGAAATCAAATAGGTCGAGACAGCACAGGTCAGGAGTCCGAGCTCTTTTAGCCGCTGGCTCCCTTCAGGTTATCCCACTGCACATCGGGGCTCCTTCCCAACTGCAGCTTTGTCTAATGTGTTCACCAGCAGGTAGAAAATCCAAGTCTATGTGTTTATTTCTGTAATAGATAAAATGCCAGCCTGGGCCTGCATCACTAGCCACATAGCTGGACTTTATCCTAATAGAGGTTGAAAAATGGCTGCTAATAGACTCATAGGAAATGAGGGTGGGAAGGGATCTCAGGAGGTCACATCTAGTCCAACCCCCTGCTCCAAGCAGGACCAGCCCCAACTACATCATCCCAGCCAAGGCTTTGTCTACCTGGGGCTTAAAAACCTTCAAGGATGGAGACTCTACCACGTCTCTGGGTCGCCTGTTCCAGTGCTTTCCTAACTTCCTGGTAAGAAAGTTTTTCCTAATACCTAACCTCAGCTTCCCTTTCTGCAGCTTGAGCCCATTGCTCCTTGTCCTGTCATCTGCCCCCACTGAGAACAGCCCAGCTCCATCCTCTTTGGACCCACCCTGCAGGGAGCTGGAAGGTTTTATTAAAGCTCTCCTCAGTCATCTCTTCTCACGTTGCCCAGCCCCCTAATCTCAAGTGAACACTCAGTTAATACTATATCTTATAGCCTCTTTCTTACAGGGATCGCAATGATTTTACAAATGCTAATTAATGGATCTTCCTGTTACTCCTTGGAGAACGGGTGTTTGGAGAACGGGTGTTCTTGTCTACAGGGAAGGAGGACGAGAGTGCGGTGCGATGCAGTGAGCCCCGACTCCCTCTTTCCGTGCAAACCTGTTTTAGTTTTCTTTAAAACATGGAGAAACAAACTCTCGGTTTTGTGTTTTTGCAAGCATCAATTTGAAACCCCGAGCTCGCGGTAGGTCTTTCAGCTGCTTTGGAACCATAGAGCATGTTAACTGGAGTAATTGTCTGCAAAAAAAGAAAAATCATTTTAGTTAAAAGCTATTTTGGGTCCGTTTCGAAGGGGAAAAAATAGTAGCTGCTAATAGAATCGTATCTGAGACAGTCCTCTCTATGCATTTGACAGCTCTGTTTCCCTGATCTTTGGTGCCAAAAAAAGGATTATGTTTATAGAAAGAATAAAAGTCGTTAGATATGGGTAACGGAGTGCAGGTCTCTGTCCCTTGTATTTAAAGGGGATAGGAATATAGGGGCTCCCCACCCACCGAGTCCATTTTGCTGCATTCACAAGCAGCCCTTGCTATGTGTCCATACGGTGTCCGGCACAGGAGGAGGCCGACCTCACCTGGATGACCTCGATGACAGTAATTCAAGCTCTGAAATTCAGAACAGCTGGCTGGCCGTTCTTCATGCAGCTCAGCACCAGTGCTCAACCTCTCATCAGGATGAGCCCCAGGCTGCTCTGCTGTTGATCTTTATTACAGGAAACCTCTCCCAGTGAGCAATTTGTATGAATCCATCAGAAGAGACACAAGCTGTTTGTTCTTGGCTTGGAGATTTTTTTCCTCCTTAATCGACATAAGTGGTGTAGCCTGCAAACATGTTTTGCTCTTGCCTCTGGAAAAAGCATGGGAGCCATGTAGGACAGCCGAGGCGTCCCAGGGTAGGGTGGTGTATGGCTGACCCAGAGGGGGAGAATCGAGGCTGTGATGGGAGGAGAAAATCCTTCTCCTGCTTTCTAGCACCAGCACCGTGACTAGCCAACTCGTCCCTCTCACCCCGTCCTCATGCTGATGGTCTTGTAACTCTCCAGTTTGTGACAGCATCTGTCTCTTAACATGATTGATACCATAGGACTGGCCCGAGCTCAGCTCGTAAATGCAGCTGTACAGCTCTCCTGCCAAACCCGGCTTGCATTGATCACTGAATCTGTGCATCCGCGGCTGCATCTCTCGGAGCTCCTCCTGCAGGGCGCCTTCGCTTCTCAGTGAGTCCATCATCAATCACAGCCGGGAAGAATCAGGCCAGCCGAACTCTGGTCTTGCTCCCGTAACAAGGAAGGTGGCTTTCTCCCTGTTACGCCATCTGTGCAAGCGTGTTACACGATCTGCACACAAACTGATCTTCCCTGGGGCTTCCTGCCATAGACTTAGATTGAAACTCGCTGCAGCGAACAGCCTACAAACAAGCTAATCCCTCACACAAAACTGTCCTCGCTTCTACTCTCGGGTGGTTGGGCAAGGGCATCTCTCCATCCTTCCTGGGCTTTGCCAGCCTTCTTGATCTCTTGGTGCTCGGTAGCCCTTTCTCCAGGCATCACCCACCTTTTTCATTTGCTCATCTTACAACGCAGGCACTAAGCGGTGCTAATTAGTCTGTAAATAGACCAGCTTAGTCTTTGTCCCATGACTGCCTGAACTAAAGTCCCATGGAAAGACCCGCTTTGCTTGCAGTGGGCTATGACCCTTGGTTTGAGAGTTTACACAGGCTTCCCCACACAAGCACATCATCTGATGTCTTCACCATGCCGGCTGGAGAGCAAGCAAGAGGATTACCAGTGGGAGAACAGCAACCTGGGGCTTATGATCTAATTAGATGGGGTGAGCGAGAGAAAATATGCAAATATCATGATTAATTAGAAAGGATTTGGGGTTTTTTAGGTGATGTTTGCTCTGCAGGAGTTCTTGCTCTCCTGAAGGAACTGAGGGGCATGTCCCTGGGGCCGAAGAGGGGATTGTCTCTTGCACACACAGTCAAACAACTTTGATTTAAAGCCCTAATTCATGTCATTGAGTTTGAAGGGGGAAATAGAAGGACAAATATTGGCGTTTGAGCTGAAAGAGTTGCTGCCAGAAGCAGAGGCCCAAGCACAGGCTGAGGATCGGGCCCATAGCTTACAAGAGATTCCAGGCATTAAAATCCTGGGAGTCTGCAGCTCCAGGCAGGGGCTTGTTTTCAACACTAGGCAAGAGAAAAGAAACGGTGTTGATTGGAGAAGAGGAGGAAACTTGTCTTATTGGTGATGCTATCTGCCTTCCATGCTCAGCCAAGCAGCCTGTAGAAATTGGTTGCCTGGAGCAAAGTTTGGCCTTTAAGTAAAGGCTGAAGGAAATTACACTGGCACCTGGGGGGATACTCTCAAGAATTGATTTAAGATGGCGTCAGGATGGTCCTTAGTACAAATTGCCCTGTGTAATTTCTTGTCCTCCAAAGCGCCTGCTCTTCTCATCCTTCACATCCTGGCAGTTCCCAGGGAAGCTTCCTCCCTTGCTTTCTCCTCCTCCTCCTCTCCTGAACCGGTAGGCAGAAAGCAGCCTCATTTCTCCTGCCATGAAACAGGGACTTGAAGCCTTACTTTAGCAGGAAGAGAGGTATTGGACAAAAAGGCTCCCCCCTGGCTTGAATGCCAGCTGAGTCTCCCTTGTCTACCAGGCACCCGCCTGCATAGGGATAGGGAGGAGCAGGGAAATTGCTACCTGCAATCACAAACATCATTGCTCTCCAGAGGAGGGAAGATGAGGAGATAATTCAATGAACCTATTTAATTTTCCTGGTGTACAGATCCTTTTTCTGCTGTCTGTTGCACAGTGGTTCATATCTCTACCTTCTTCCTGGGAACTTCCTTTATTCAGACCAGCTAATAGCTATTAAATATCAATTGCCCCTCTGGGGCAATGAACCCTCTCAGAATGAGGTCAGATGAGGCCCAGTAGGCATGATAGAGCTGTATTTGACTCTCTTCAGCTGCTGTAGTCCTGATCAAGTCATCTATTGCCGTTTGAAATGGCATGTGACACTGGCTTATCTCAGTGTAACTCAGTTAAACTCACCCCGGCCTGGCTGCTTTGAAGACTAATTGGTCTGTGCCTAGCAGTTTAGCCTGGGTTGGTGCTGGCTTGAACGGCCGGGACCATCGCCGGCAGAGCCTGATTTCCTCGTGCCGTCGGTGCACGGGTCAGCGGGGCTCCACGGCTGCCCGCGTGTGACCCTGAGAATTGACCAGTATCGATGTTGAGCCATTTGCTGCATTGCATCCCAGAGATAATGGACTGCTGTGCACTGACTGTGAGTGTCACCTGCTGTGCCACGCAGCAAGGGGGGTCTGAAGGACACGCGGCAAGAAGCACGAGTCCCCCTCCTTCCCCTTCGGAAATGGCCCCGGCACGCCGTGCTCACTTCGGGCTCCTTTTCAAAGCTTGCCAACTCTCTTTTGACATGCCCCCATGACTGATGATCTCTGAGGATCTCTCCTCAGATAGCACCAGTCTCCATTTGGCCCTTTCTCATGTCCTGTGGGGGCGAGACACTCCTCATCTCCAATTGCTGCAATGTGGAAAAGTTGTCCCTCCTGCTTCCCGTCCCCCAACTGACTACATCTTCGTGCCTCTTTGCTTCTCTCCCTCTGCTGCTGTCTAGGGTGAAGGCCTGTGAACATCTTGGAATAGCCCATGAATACGAGGCTCTGTCTGGACTAAGAGTATCGCATTATTGCCCTTCTCCTTGGGGATGCAGGGGTGTCACTTTGCTGAAGGGAATTCCTGGCAACAAGAGAGAGCAAGTTTGCATCTTCTTGCTTTGCGAGCACAGATGTCCTGTTCCCTGGGTTAAAATCGGCTTTAGCTTTCAGCAGTATAGGGTTTATGCCACACAGTGAAATACTCGAGAGTCCATCCAGCAGAAAGCACCGGTACAGTCATCAATTCATTTGGACCAATCAAGGAAATAGATTAAGAAGTTGCTTTGTCACAGTCCTCAAGTGCCCGGGAAAGAGATGGTTTCTGATAGTGGAGAGTCCTTTAATCCAGCAGACCAGGATCCTGAAACTCAGAAAATACAGGCTAAATATAAGGCATGGTGGAACTAATGACTAGAACTGCTTGCCGAGGGACATGGCAGACTCTCCATCATGTGAAGTGAGGACTCGCGCTTCTAAACTGCACTCCTGAGCTCAGCCACAAGGTGTGGACTTGATACAGGAACTACTAATGCAGTCCCATGTTATGCAAGAAGTCAAACCGGAGAGTCAAAAGGGTCCCTTCTGACCTTAAATCCTCCGTGTCACCATCTGTCTTGCAAATCGCACTTGCTTTCATGCCCCTTGGAGTACCAGGGTCTTGGTGCTACACTGACTGTTTGGTGCCTAGCACCCTTTCTGCTGTAAATGCCTCGGCAGCCTTCAGCATATTTATTAGCTCTGCTTAAAATGTTTGACTTGGACCACAGAAATCCTAGGATTAATGTAGTTAGCTAATGTTTGTACAGTGCTTTGGAAAATGTAGAACACTATCTTTAAGTGCTTAGGCGTTATTATTACCATAAGCACTCCAAGTCAGTCCTTGTTGGAGTTCAAAGTTGCCTTTGCGAGCCAGGGTGTGCTCTGAGCCCTCAAAGGAGCAGCTGTCAGAGCTTGCTGTGGCCTTCTCCTGGTGCCCAGGAACAGCAAAGTCTGTCTGGTGCCCTGAGGTTCAATGTCTGCTTGCTAAGGACATTCGCGTAAGGCGAGTCGGAGTCATGCAGTTGCTTCCTAGGTGGCCTTTGGTGCCAGGTCTAGTGAGCCTGAGTTGAACAGGTATGGAGTGATTCCTACAGCGCTCCTTACTTACCAGATGGGGACACTGGAACAAGCCCAACTGGACCCAGCTCCAGCACCAACAAACTCACCAACTTGGAAGCCTTCAGACAATGCTAGTGTCTATCCTCTTGGCCTCAGGAAAAGTATACTTGAGCCTCTTCTGGAGTTTACGGCAGGCTGAGCTAGGGTGTAGGGGACAGGGCTAGTAGTCAGGAGAGCTGGGTCATCTATTTAATTCTCCTTAATTCTGCTGGTGACTCACGGTGAGGGGGAATACATTGGAAAGGCATAAACCAAGCTCATTGGGAACAAGATTCTCCTTTGTGCCTCTGGGGTTCGTGATCATCACCTCATGCAGTCCTTAGCGTGTTTTCTCCCTCAACCGCCCAAGTGTGGTGGGGCAGGACCTCCTGTCATGAGCACAGGACTCACTCGTGGTCATGCTCTCAAACCCGGGTTGCATGACTCCCCCAGGCCCTCCTTCCTGCGTGTGGAAGTTATTGCCCCTATCAGGGACCTTGCAGGTGGCAGCAGCTGCACTCAGGCAGCTCCATGGTTGGAGCTAACCTGAGCCATTCCCATGCGTACATGGAAAGCACTCACCACTGCTTTTTCCTCCCTTTGAGGCCTTCCAAATACCAGGGCAGCCTGTGCTAAGCCCTTGTCTTTCCTACCATCCCAGGGTCTACCTCCTACCCCTCCTCCAGACCATGCCTGCATTGCACAGCCTCCTCCCCACATCCTTGCTGCCTTGTCCAGGAGTGAAGGGGAAGGCTGGTCTCCTCCGCGTGCTTCTGGCATCCCCTGCCCTTTGAAATCAGCTCTTGCCCCCAGGCTGGAGGAGGGGGGCCACCTCTTTGCTCCCTGGCTGCAGTACAGTAATGTGAGAGGCAGGGGAGGATCTAGGAGCCTTTGAGACATTTTGCCATTAAGTGGTGTAATTTAGGCTCTGCTCAATGTTTTGATTTTGCCCAGCTGCGTCTGTGTGCATTTAGATTAATCCTGTTAGCTGGCAGGAGCAGGGCTGCCTGCTGTTTATCAAGAGTGCTTGTGTGATTTCTTATTTGATATGCAGTCGCCTTGGAGAAGAACTTTGCATCTTTGCTTCAGTCGGGTCCTTTCAGACAGGCCTCTCTGAAAGCCCAGAAGGAAAAGTGGGATCCTGGCATATTATTGTACTCCTTGAGACTGCCTGAAGTGGGAGGGAGGAAGACAGCTCCTTAGTGTTCAAGGCCTCTCAGGTACAAGGGATTCTGTGTACAACCATCGCCATGTGCCACTGGGTTTATTATAAGTAACTGGCTCATGCCTCTGTTTGCAGCACTGCTCTGTACTGGCTGGAAGCATAAAGGCTCAACTGTGTGTCACAGCCCCGTACTGCTAAGAGCAAATGGAAAATCTTTAGCTCAAGTGACAGGTGCTTTTGGAGCAGGAGGATTTGAGTTCAGAGGGTCACAGAAAAATAGGGCCGGAAGGGACCTCAAGAAGTCATCTAGTCCAACACCCGGCTTGCGGCAAGCTTAACCCTGGCTAAACCACCCCAGAGAAATCTGTGTGTAGCCTGCACTTAACTCTCAGTGCCAGAGTTTCAACCCTGCAGCTGCCATTAACTTTTGAGGAGTCAAAAATAAGCGGCAGAGTGCCAGTCACAGCCTGGTTACAGGACTGTCAGATGCATTTTGTGTGGCAGAACTCACTGCAGGATGAACAGTTTGAAACTTTCTTTGTGGCACTGAAAGCCAGCATAAAGGGGGCTGCTTTGCAAATTAGTTGTAAACTGAGGACTGGTAGGAAGAGGGTGCCTGCACCTGGACTGCATCCTCTTTATTTTTTAACATACGACATAAATAGCCCTTGGAACTTCATCCCACTACATGCAAAGAGTTTAATGGATTTTGCAAAAGGTCAGTCATTAAGACAATGGGTGGGTCTACACATGCATTTACTTTGCATTACATTTACTGCATAGTAAGTTATTGCACATTGAGCAGAAATAGGCCAGTGTCCACACATGCAAGCATTAAAGCACATTAATGCTGTGTGTGGTCCCAAGTCAGTCCACACACGTAGTGTTACTGCGCAGTAAGGCACCTACACGTGCATTACTGCGCAGTAACTAATTGAGTATAAATTTGATACCTTCATCATACAGGTATCAAATATATGCCCAAATCAGCATAAGTCGCCATAGTTACTGCACAGTATGGGCGTGCACGTGTAGACGGGTGTGCATCAATACGGTGCAGTAAATGTGCATGTGTAAATGAGCTCGATGAGAATTTTCCCAGTTAAGTGGGGGGAGATATTCCTAGTAGCATCTACCCCTGAGAGAGAATTGGGGTAAGTGATGATGTTTCAGATTATTTCCCCACTCCCCCCAAGGCTCTTCAGTTCAGTAGGATGCTGGTGACCACATACAGCTGTTGTTCATCTGTGGTAACACGTCAATAGGCTTTTATCAGAGAATTTAGACAGCAGCTCAAAAGGAGTATTCCAAAGCTCCAGCCACCCCCGTGATCTTGCTCTGCCCTGCCAGACTTCTCCTTCTGATCAAAAGCTAGCTCATGTAAATCTGCTGTTCATGGCACATGCAGGTAGGTGGAATTGATCCATGAGCACCTGCCCTTTGACTTCTGCTATATGCATGGTTGGGGAAACCAGGTTTGCCGTCTCATTAGAGGAAGCAACAGGTTTTCTGGAACCCAGCGATTTGCTGTGCCGCTCGCTCAGCTAGCAACCAGCAAATGTGTTGAGAGCTGAGTGGAAGTGGCATTCCTTCAATGCCAACACGAATATTCACCGTTAGGAAGGATGGGCCAGTGGCTAGATTAGTCACCCAAGTGTATGGCCACTTTTTGTTATTTAATCGTAAAGCTAAGATGAAAGCATGTGACAAAAGGAGGTATGTTAGCAATTTTTCAGGGACTCAGACAGGGTGGAAGAAGGCTGTACTGGATGCTTGCACACCTAAGGACCACATAGATGCCTAAGATGTGAAACAGAGCCTGGCTTTTAGTGTCTCTGTACTTCCGTCTCCTATCACCCCTAACATGTGGGTAATACCTCCCCAGAGTGCGGTGTGGGAATACAAACATTAAAGACTATGAGATGCCCATCTACTGTAGGAATAGGGCTCCATTTAACCACTAGAGATATCGAGTTATTTAAATTTAAGAAAGACTAGGGGCAGACCCAGGCACTAAGTGATGGGGTTCAAAGAAAAAACTATGCACTGGTTATTTAACTGTCTGCTGTGTTTTTAGCACCTTCCCTTGAAACATGGGCCTGTTGATGAGACGCTGGACTAAATGTACCCTCTCGTCTGATGTTCTCTGGCCCTGTCTTTGTTCCTGTATCCCCCAAGCCTGCTGCACGTTCACACTTTGCATGTTCCCTTTGTTGAGTGGGGATTGATTATGAAGGAGTAGAATCCATATCCCATCCATGTGGAAAATCTGATGCATAAAAAGCTTGACTGAGAGTCTCTTTTTTGATTTTATTTTTAATAAAATTGGAAATCATCAAAGAAAATGAACATTGCTCGTTGGCATTTAAGCCTCGGCGATTCGAGCGAGATGACATCTGATAAATGAGAGGTAGGAAGAGTTACAGGAAATTTGCTTCTGTTTCTTGGAAGCACATGACTGGGCAAAGGGAGCAAGGTTAATAATCTGATTCATTAGTTTGTATCTGTACGTACTGAACGTGCATCTTAAGTCAGCACTGTATATTCTTCACCTCTAGGTCACCACTTCAACCCCAGCCAAGTCTGTTTGCCAACCCTTCCAGTTGGCCAATGTTCATTGCCATCAGATGGCTGATCGGGGATGGATGTGGAATGAATTGATTGGACTCGGTCCAGTTCCCTGTGTCTGCTTGACAAAAATGACCTCTGCTGTTGGCACCAATTGGCCTCCTTTTTGGCCATCTCTATATATAGGCCGTGCACCAAGAAGGTAGATAGAGCCTATTGCCTCATCTCACACCTGTCCTAAATGGAGACATCCTGCTGTGCCACCAGTCATCAACGCTGAACTCAAATTGATTTCTCTGTCATTGTGCATGGTGTTTTACCGTAATATAGTTAGGCCTGCCAGGGCAATTTGTTCTGTATGTGGGTGTATCTCCATTCAGTGCAGAGTCTGGCAGAAAAAGGGTTAGCATTGCCCCCTAGCTAGAAGAAATACCCACAGCTGTCTTCCCTAGAGGGGTTCTCCAGGTACAACTGGTTGAAAATTGTCTGACAGAACATTTTTTCCATCTGCAAAATGCTGTTTTGGTGAAATCAGAATTTTCTATGGACATACATCCGGGCAAAATGCGGTTCTAGGGGAGGAAAAAAGTGAAACAAAAATGTTTTGTGAAGTGGAATAAGTTCCCTTTTGATATCGTCGGCACCTTCCATTTTCATCTGGAAGTGACTCGCCGGTTTGAAATGGCTTGTTCAGAATATAACATCTGAAGAAGTCAGAAGTGGAAAGGAGCTTTTCAGCATTATTGAAACTGAAGGTTTTGAATTCTGCATTGCATTTCTCCGAACCTTTCAAACATTTGTTTCCATAGAAGAGAATGGCTGGGTTTGCCCAGCTCGGTCCTCAAGCCTGGGCCAGCCATGGGAAACTGGTTATGGCTGGGATTTTTGGAAGTGGCCAAGAGAATGAGGTGCTTAAACTGCACTGAATATCAATGGCAGTTGAGTGCCTAACTCCTTTAGGCACCTTGGAGGACCCCAGCCTTAGCCCCTCTCAGCACATGAATAGATGGATTCACAGTGGGCTGGCACGGACACTGGCAAGGAGATCTGTGATCCCTGGGGTCATGCAGAAGGGGCATGAGCTGCTTCCTGCCTGGGACCTTGGATCACAGAAGTCACATCTGAACTTTTGCCCTGCGCATTTGTGGAGAGAAGCTCTAATATTTAGCACTGATGCTCTCTTCTAGTCTGCAGCAAGACTCAAGGGACAGGTCAAATCCTGATTTGTCTTGGCTTGTCTAGGCCAGCACAACTTTGCATCCAACCATCTACAGCTGTGCCATTATACTTGGTGGAGATGCACTGATGGAGGTTCACTGATGAGTCTAAAGGAATAGCACTGCTTCCACCAGTGACTGGAGTTATTTAGTGCAGCTAAGATCTCACGGAGACAGGCCCTTAGAGTTTGAATCTTCTCCTGCTCTGAGCAGCCTCTTGCAATATGTATTTCTCTGAAGCTGATGGGCTCCTTAGTAAAGCCATAAGCAGCAGGGCAAACCAGAAAAAGAGACACTTTGTCCTTATCAACAGCAGGACAACTTTGGTGTTACACCTTTTCTCACCTGTATATATCACAAATCACTCCCTCCCTCATCCAAGCCACAGAAAGAGGCATGGAGAGGACACCAAAACTGCTCTTGCTAGTGCATCAAGTGACATGATGGAGAGGACGCTAAAGCCACTCTTGCAAGTGCATCAAGTGACATGATGGAGAGGATGCTAAAGCCACTCTTGCAAGTACATAGAGTGATATGATGGAGAGGACGCTAAAGCCACTCTTGCAAGTACATAGAGTGATATGATGGAGAGGACACTAAAGCCACTCTTGCAAGTGCATAGAGTGACATGATGGAAGCATGTTCCAGAAATTGTCTTCTACCTGGGAGGCCTTTTGCACTGCAGAGCCACCAGCATCCCACGCAGAGACTGACATGCCTTCAGCACCCATAACATTAGTCGCCCGCGTATCTCGCTGGGGACAGCTGGCTGACGTATTTTAATTAGAGAGAAAGTAAATTACATTGGGCTACAAGAGCCCCTGACTCCTTCTCGACAGCCTGAGAAAATGGAAAGACTAGCATTTTCAATTTAAGGTTTAGTTAGATAATGCCTGTTGGTGCCAGTAGATTACAGAGTGGATATTAAATCCTGCAGGATTTGCAATCGGAGAGTACTCGCAGAATCCGTAAGTAGGCGGGAGAGCACAGGGCCAAGGAACTATCGTCCTCTGGAGGTCCTGACAGAGAAGAGACCGTCTTAAGTAAACCTTTCCTTTGAAGGGGGTCCAAGGAAGAAGCACATTCCCGGGCTGTGGCTTTTAAAGTATACCCTGTTGAGGAGGTGTGTTTGTAATGCAGCCACTGAATGGACGCGGCTGGAAGAAATGGGAAGTGAAGAGGTAGGACACCAGGAGTCAGAGCTCCTGCATGCTGCCCCCGGGGCCCTGAGAAGAGAGTTTGAGCTGTGAAGCAGCCCTTGTCCTGGATCAGGCCCCACCGGGGAGGGGGATTGTGGTCTTCGGGTTAGTGCAAAAGGAGGTGCGCATCCACACTCCTGAACCCCATTCCCCGTTCTGGAAGGGGTGTGCAGTCGAGTGAGTGGCATCAGCGGGGCTGGGATTTTACCCTGGGTTATTTTTAAATCTTTATTAAAGTCACTCAAGCTAGTTCTGTTACCTTGATAAATGTCCAATCCTGCTAAACTCTTAATCTCCCTCAACTACAAGCTCCACACAAGAAGGACTGTGCGATTCGTTTCCTCTGCCTCATGCCTCAGTTTCCCCGCTAACAAAATACAGGCAATACATGCTTCCCTCCCCAGATGGAAGTGGTGAAAATTAATATTTGCAAAACACCTCAAGATATGCTGATAGCAGGTGCTGGAAAAGGGCACGGGATTATCACTTCTCCTTCTAACATACCAAGCTGATTTGTTTGACGGTGCATGGAGACTATTTATGGGCTATATACATGATTGATGAGGGTTTGTAAGATTATTAATTTAAGTGGGATAAAACGTGTAAATTAATTACCACAACTATCCATGCATGTTTTATCTGGTTCAAATGTTTACTCTTGGGTTAGGGGAAATATTAACCTATAAGCCCTTCTCCGGTAACGGTTTTTTCTATTCAGATATTAAGGTTAATTGAGTGTTGTTTAAAAAAATCCTGTTCGAGGTAGGAGTCAGGGTGGTGAATGAATGTATTGAACATGTTTATATTGCCAGTAATCATGTACATTATGGCAGAGCACAGAGGTCCCGGATGGGATTGAGGCTCCATTCTGCTCAGGTGCTACAATGATAAATTCGACTTACAGGGGGTTGAATTAAAAAATAATGTTCAAAACCAAGCCAGCGAGCTCCTCAGCATGGGATGAGGAGGGGAGAGGGTGAAGGACAGGCCTTTCAGCAGTTTGGGACACCATTGATTTGCTGGTGGATCTCACCTGGGAATTGGTGAATTGGTTTGGACCCCAAGGGACAAGAGGGGGTTTCTAGGAGTTGGCATAGGTTCCTCCCAATACATGCCCCCTTCCCTCTGCTGCCTCCGGGTCACTGCCCAAGGGACTACAAGGGGAAGGAAGTACATCATGAGACACCCAGCTCTTCCTCCTTGCGTGGAGGGTGAGGGTCTCGGAGGCTGGGGCATCAGCTCCAGCATTTGCAGAGGAGAAGGGAGCAGGGGGACTCAGTGGTGGAAGAGATGTCATTGCATTTAGGGAACAGACGGAGTGAGAGCCCCAGGTGAGAAAGCCAGTCTTGCCTCTCTCCAACTCCAGTGCTGGAAGGGGGCGGGATGGCAGCGAGACCTAATCCTGGACCTGGCAAAGCAACAAAGAATGGCAGCAGCGGCCCCATGGGATCCAGAGCAGAAGACGACACCCCGCGAGGAACACGAGCCAGCACACGTGCCCACGAACCACGCAGGGCTCTCGTCAGGTGCCAGCGAGAGTCACGGCTGCTCGGACTCGGACCCTCCGTCCGTTGTATCACCCTGCTGACGGGACCAGAGCAGAGGAGCATGAAATACACTTGCTCTGCGGGCTGACAGGACTTGATTTCCACCCCTGTCACCGTCTGTTCTCTCTGCCGAGGTTCGGGTGACATGATTTTAATTAGCAGCACTCAAGGCTGTGCGTAGAGAACATTAAATACACAGCTGTCCAAAACGGAGAAGCTCCTTCTTGTGGCACAGGCCTGAAAAATGCTAGGGCCCCATCAACACGGTGTCACCTTGTTCACATAAGTCCCCTCCCCGTGGTGACGCAGCATTTGAGGATGTTAGCATTAGTGGTTATATGTCTTGTGGTAGCGCCTAGGAGTCCCAGCATGGCACAGGGGGTGGGTGAGATGCTGTCAAAGCAAGGACCTAAGAGGTGGCCTCCACCCAGAGACTTCATAACGTAAGGGAGGAACAGGAAACAAGAGGCAGAGATGGCCAACATGAGGAGGAGAACAAGGGAGCAAGGAGTGCAGACCAGTAGAGCCGTCAGGGCAAGTCATTATTTCATGCTCCCCCATCCCACAGTAAAAGGCTAAATTCTTTCTAGTTCACAAGGCAGGACAAGGGTGAAGCCATCATTGCCTGGGATTGGCTCCGATGCTGGGATAAGCAGATGTGCCACATCAATAGCTGCATGGGGCCGCTGGTTCCTACACGCTTAACTCGACCTCAGATAACTTCAGGCTCTGATTCTGCAAAAACATACCCACCACATCCCCTACTCCTTGATCACTTCCTTGATCACTGAAGTCATGATCACAGGTGTTCCTAGGATCAGTGCCTGGACTATCAAATCTTCAAGGCAAAGATTGGCCTCTTTAGAGGCTGAAGGTAATGAGATATCTTCCACTGACTCCAGGGAGAGTTGGCTTGGGCTCATTACTGATGCCAGCACCGTTTTAGCTCCTGTATTTATAAGGATGTTTGGGGCGAGGTGGCAGAACTGTTAAGGGATCTTGCTCTAGCACCAGAGATGTGAGTTTGAACCCTGTTCCAGATTGATGCCAGAGGCCACCAACTCCACTGTAAAAGGATATCTTGTCATACAAGCAGGGCGGTCAAAGACCGGTGTGGTGCTAGACCTGTCTCTCCCTTGGTGCTGGTGGCTACAGAAACTGGATTGCCATAACCTAAAAACCAGTGGATGTTTGATTATGATGACAGCTCTCCAGCCTGGGTCCATCCAGACCCCCCCCAATTTCCAAGTGTTTGCCTAACTTTGTACAGAGGAAGACGGAAGAGGATGCCGGCGGCCAGAACCTTTGGAAGCTCTCCAGCCACCTGCTGTAACAGGCTGGTCGTTTTACCACGAGCCTGGCCCCATATTTCACACTTGCTAATTTGCAAATTCAGATACTTTATTCTTCTGTTATCTTTGTGCAAAAAAAGTGGCAAATTTATGTTGCAAAAATACTGCAAGAACATAAAGATTCACATGCAATTAGATTTTATTAGCCTTGTTTATGCTCCCAAAGAATTGTTCATTTTAAAACTTTATAGTCAATATGTAGAAAGATAAAACTCTGGGCTGACTCGTTCTGATGACAGAAGTCAAGGGGTCCAATGTATGGGAGGATTCATTAAGAAGGGGACCAACATTTAGGGCATTCAGGCTATTGGATCAGATTCCTCACTGATGAAAATTGACTTCAACGGAGTTGTGCCAGCTTTACACCAACAGAACATTTGGCCCAAGATTAATATTATTCTGGCATCCATCACACTGGCACCCCACTTGGTCTAACTTCATTGCAGTTAATGTAGGGAGAGAAATTCAAACCCAGTACAAGTGTGAATAGTGTCAGGCCCGTTAGGATGTCAGCTTTTGTTTTATCAGTGCAGATTTGGGGCCTGATCCTGGAGCCCTATGCACTCTCAGCTGCCACTAAGCAGCCGTGCAAAACCAATAAAGGCTTCCTTGAAGTAGCCTTCATCACAGCTCATGCTAAATGATTACGGGCTTAAAACCCCCAAGTCAGCCACTGGACAAACTGAGACGCGGCGTTTCCTGGAAGCCCCTCTGAAGACAATTAGTGTTGTGTAGCAGTGCGGCGCTCTGCCATCAGAATCACCCCCAAGAAAGCCTGAGCTTGGTTCAACAACCATGAGGTCTGAAAAAGGACCATCCGTTACTGTTGGTGTCCGAGGCATGTAGGGACACCAGTCCTATTTGTCTGCTTTCATTAAAGAAGTATCGTAGTGCTCACTGCTGCAGAAAGCAGCAAAGACACTCCCGCAAGGCCGTACCCCTGAGAATGGAGGCTTTCGGAAAAATACCTAACTCTTGCAAGATAAAAAAAAAAAAATCATTATGGGGAGAGGCCCCAAGGACTAGAGCCGTGGGACACCGGCATTTAAAGGGGCAACACAAACACAGCCCGAACTCTGCCCTTTTTGGCATCCCAGCACCTTGTTGTATCGCCCTTTTGTGGAGTAGGGGCTATTAGCACGAACAGAAGGTGGGTCATTAGTTGCAGCCTTTCTAAATCATTTGCTGCCCTGATGCATTTGTGACGCTACAGGTGAAAAATATTGATATTTCACTGAGTCCAGACACAACAGCTCCCCATCACGCTGCAGAGGCAGAGGAAGACCCTTGTGCGACTGATGAACAAGAGATCTGACTTGGAGTGGTGGAGGGCACAGGCAACTGGAAAGGACTCTTCGCAGCTTGGCTTAGGCCTTAACTCTGTACTAGTTGGTTTTCCCAAGGTCTGGATTTGGCCCCACATCCTAGAAGGATACAATGGCTGCTGGGCACCACTTCTTCCCTGCTTGCCACGGGGGTCATTTGTGGGCACCCCGTTGCCAAAGGAGGGCACGGTGTATTTAAAGCATGCGTCCCTGTGCATGAAAACTCAGCCCTGCACCACGGATGCTGCAATCTCCCAGGAGCGAGAGGAGATGCAGCTACATGCTGCCACCTACTCCTGAGCCAGGGAAGACGGGCTCAGAGCACCTTGCAAGGGTGCACTTGTGTGTCTGCTGTCCGTGCAGCTCAGTCTCCAAGCGTAGTGTTGGTATAAGCCGCATCAAAGGGTTTATGTGGATGGGGGTGAAAATGCCAGTGGAAGATCATCCCCTGGAAGGGGCAGCATGGAAAAGGGACTGGTGCCCAAGTGCGGATTAACACTGACACCTGCTGGAGACTTGCATCTTGCAAACGTCTTCTTCCCTCCGTGCGCGGGGAATTATGGCCAGGGCATTCTCCTGTTTCTCTACTTGGAGGAGGAAGGTGTTAATATATTCCTCACCTGCCACTGTTCCCTCTGGCTGGGGCACCCCCACCCCGCTCCTTAAGGTCAGGTCGGCACATTTTGCAGCAGCAAGAGCAGAGCCTGGCACTCGCTGGCGTTTTGCACCTTCGGGCTGGTGTAAAGCAGCAATGCCACGACCCAGCATAGTGCGAGGTGGTGGAGGAAAGGGCAGGGTTGCTTGTGATCACATCTTGATGGTAACAGTGACTGCCTCAGGCCCTCAGTGTGCCCCCAGATTTGAATCTTTTCACCGACACTTATCTCCGCTAGCAGTCGCAGGGCTCCCAGTACCCCTCCTTGCCCCCAGCTGTGATGGGCCCTGAGAAGCCGGTCACCTTGGCTGTGTCCTCCTTCCAGCCCATTTCCCTTCTCTCCCTTCACATCTACGTGAAGGATCAGGTCAAAATGAGGAGGTTGGGGGTTCCCCATCTGTCTTATGGATGCACCCAAAAGTTGGAGGCTACGGAGGAACTACCCCCACATGCCACCCCAGTCCCCAGCTACCATCTCCTGAGCTAATGCATGGTTAAAGGCTCTGGGGCACTGGAAATCCCTGGTAGCTTTCCAGCCTGGCTGAGCGATTCCTAGCATATCCCATTGCTGAAGTGGACTCCAGAACCTATTTGAGGTGATCCATTGCTAGAGATCACGCTTGCAGCTAGGAACCGAGGGCTGGATCCAGGCCCAAACTTCCCCAACATTCAGGGCTGTGGCAGTCCAAGGCTTTGGTCTGGGTTCATCTCTTTCTGTTGGACTTTGTCTCTGTACTGCCGAGCTGGGGATGTAGCCATGCAATAAGCACAGCCCACACTCCAGACTGTGAAGTTCATTATTCTGTCTCTCAGGGCTGGGTCTGAGTAGATTTTCTAAGCAGGTATTGCATGGTCCTGCAGCTGTTAGGTTCATTATTCTATCCCCAGGCCACCGCGCTGGCTGGCTCAGAGTCTGTCCTGTAAGCAGGACCTGACTTCCCAGGCGATGAGGTTCATTATTTTCTCGTGGTGTCACAGAGACAGGAGCACAGACTGAGACTGCAACTTCCTCCCCTCACGTTTAGGAGCTGGAACCGAGTCATTTTCAGCAATTTCAGGACCGGAAGAAGATTCCTTTGATTGCTTTTTAATCACAGTAATAACAGTAATGGATGCAGTGAGTGGAATTGATGGGGAAGAGCTGAGATGTGCACTGAGATAAGCTCACACATGGGATTTATTGGCTTCTTAAGTGCTGCTACCCTTGATTTTCCTGCGAGCTAGAGTGACCCTCAATGAGGTGTGTGTAAAAACAGCCAGCAGGCATCCGCTGCCTTTGAGATGAAGTGAACCAGGCGTCTTCTGAGAGTTTCTACAGGACATCATTGTCTTGGGATTGGAGATTGTCCTCATAGGAAAAGTCCATCATCCTCAGCAAGGAACTGAAGCCCAGACCCACCAAGGTCTTTAAGTGAAGTCAGTGGGGCTTAGGCACCTAAATACTGTTCCAGTGGGAGCAGCTTTCCCCTGGAGCCCTCTACGTCCTGCCACAGATCCCATGCTGGTGCTAGTGCTGCTACCTGGGTCTCCAGCTACACAGGCAGGCTTTCCTAGGGATGGGCAATGCTTTGGAGAAAAACTCTGCCTGGGAACCAGGGTTATGAAAGATGAGCTACTGTGGGAGACCCACCGTTGGGTAGCACCATGCTGAATGCATCAGCCTTCTGCCTCTGAGCACGACAGACATGGACACAGGCTGTGAGCAGCAAAGTGTCTGCAACTTAGCTCCCGTGCACCTAAACCCCCTACAATCCAGTCTAGTTTTCCTGGAAGGCCACATCCTTCCTTCAGCAGTGCTACCTGCTCGGTGTGGCTGGGATGCAGTCGTGGAGTAGGAGAGACACATTGTGGATGCCACTGGAGGAGATCTGCGGGGTCCTAGAAACGGGTCTTGGAGGGAGGGTGGGGTGGGCCAGAGTGCTGTAGGGCAGGATTTGATGTGGTGGTGGCTTGGGAAATGGGGGCAGGCAGCAGATGTGATCACTCTGCTGTCTACCAAACTCAAGCACCCCCAGGCTGCTTCTCTGACTTTCCTGAGCCCTCCCGTTCCTCCTGAACAACTTACACACACACACACGCCGAAGCAGGAGGAGTCCCATCCCCAGCCCTTGGGCAGACACGGGGCTTTTGCCTTTATTTCTGCAGCACAAGTGGCACCCTGAAAGGACCTTGTTTCCATGGGCCCAGCCTGACAGAACGTGTAGCGAAGGATCTGCTTGCTATGCTGATCGAGGCAGGCAAAATAATACAATGGCTCGTGCAATAGTCACCTCGAAGTCCCCATGCAAATCTCCCCGAGCCCACAAGGGTCAGTCTGACCGAAAGCCCAACCTGGCCCGTGTTGGACCCCAGGCAAACAAGGGCTGCTGGCTGAAATGCAGGGGTAGATCAGGAGGAGCTTCCCTGCAGGCAAGGGCGCTACAGATCAGGCCCCTAGAAGAGAGCGGCAAGGTGGGTTGTCAGCGGGCAATGTCATAGAGTCAGGAATGGGGCATATATAGGCTGGGGGAGCTCAGGGAGGGGGCAGGTGAGGTCCAGTCTTCAGCAAAAATAGCATGAACATCCCTACGACCTGCTGGTGAGGCAGCTGAGGCAATCCTCTTCTCACGTACCCTGTCCTGGCACTCCAGCCAGTGCACCACGGCCCCTTCCCTCTCTGCGTGTTGCTGTACAAATACCATTATCATGTGCTGTTTGCCTGGGCCCGTGGTATCGGCACCTAGGTGTTTCCTACCCCCACGGCCCCTGGATGGAGGAGCTACAAATCAGCCTTTTGTTGGCATCGCTCTCACATGCACACACATGCCTACCTAGGGTTGTTTTCCTCCAAACAGCCACATCCCCAATCCCAGCGCCCTCCAAGCCACACACCCGCCCTGGCCTCTTTATTTAAAACATGCCTAGAAAAGGAGTGGCATATTACCTATTCGGGAGCTGGCATCTTTCAGCCTCCAAAGTTTTGTTGGAGGTTGCAGATTAAAAAGCAGCGCCGTGGCTGGCAGGGGGTTAGCTCCAAAATCATTTTCAGCATATGGGAGGTGCGACCTTTCCCAGCCAGGTGTGGGGGTACAGCTGTGGGTTGGTGGGAAGCGATCCCAAGGGAGACCCAAGCTGAACAAAGCATGAAGAGGAGTCTGCGAGCCCTCGTTTCCTTGCTCAGCAGCTGCTTTTTGTAGTCGGAGAGCCAGGCAACATGCCGCTAGTCCCCACTGCTAGACATTGAAGCTAGTGGGAGCTGAGATCGCTTGGCCCCTTGCAGGCGGCGATGCTCTGTGCCTGGCTACATGGGGCCCCGATGGTCACAGAGCAGCACCGGTCCCATCCCACCGTCCGGGGGGGAATACTTAAGTCATTGGAGCATTAGCCCCGGCTGCTGGCTGGCAGTGCCCATGTGATCATGATCCAGAGGACGGATAAGTCCTGAAAAATTACCCTAAAAGCAACCAAATCATATTAATTCCTGTCCCAGAGAAAAAGAACTGACCCCAGATACACAGGCCAATTTCATCTACGGGGAATAAAAAAAAAGAAAAGAAAAAAAAGTCACCTGCGACATCTAATCAATCTTCCATTAGCAGCATGGATTTTCCTTTTGTTTTTTTTAATTTGAAAAGGTGGATGGAGTGGCTTTAATTTGAAAAGGTGGCAATTCATGGGATAGAGAGCCTCTCTGCTATCAACTGCCAGCTGGCCCAGAGCCATGGGAACTGCAAGCAGCTCCCGAGCAATGGCTCTTTGGTCAGTGGCCGGCAGGAGATGAGTTGCCAGGACCCACCCAAAATTGGCAAGGAGGAGGCTGAAAGGGTGTCAAGGATGGAGCTGGTCCCCTCCACCCCCCAGAGATAGAAACACAGGTCAGAGGGAAGTATCTGTGTAGAGGGACCTGAAGGGAGCTTGCTTTTCCCTGTCCTATTGACTTCAGGCTGCAGGGCTCTCAACTTCACCTCCTACACTAGCATTGAAAACTCACTCAGCATCATTTATGTTCATGCAAAGGCACTGGGGAGAGCAGGAAGCAATGGGCCATGCTAGCATGCAAGGGAACGCGCTCCATGTGCACGCCACCCAAGATCCCTGGCTCCCCGAGAGAAGCAGAGCGGGCAGCGTGGTGGTGCATGGCAGGCAATGCAGAGGCTAGAGCAGAGGAGGGTTTGCCTGGTTATGGGTCTCTGGGGCGGCGGAGCTTTCAAGGGAAACGGGAAATGGCCCTGTGGCAACTAGGATTTGGGAACAGTCCTCGTTTCCCCTCGCGCAGACCGCCCCCTGCCCCCCAGAGATTACAGCAGCAAGGTTAATACAGTAGCAGATACATCCATGAATATCCTCTGTTGATTCGTGGCTCCAGGTGCTTCCAGCTGTTCCCTCGGCCCGCAGGAATCAAGGCGCCTCGTTGGAGGTGACTCCGTTGCCTTTGTTGACGTAAAAGGGGCGGTACTGGGACTGCAAGGGAGGATTTGGGGCATGTGAGTAAAGGCAGGGCCAAGTGTGTGGCCAGTTCTTGACCTACCTTCATTTCCCATGACCACAGGCACCCAATTCACCCTCCTACATACCCCAGCTTAATGCCTACTGCCATTCGCTCATGGAGCAACACCCCACATTCAATCCCTCCAGACACGACTGCAGCAGTATCTCCACCTGGTGCCAGGCTCTGATCAGGGCTGACTTTCACCCTCTGGATTTCATGGATCCCTTCCTTGTCCCTAGCTACCCAGAGAGCCGAAACTCGGCCTCCACGGTGTTCAGAGTCCGTGAGCTATTTGCAGTGGGTGGCTGCTTGCTGGGTGGATGACCCAACTCTTATGCATAAGTATGAGATAACATTGATAGGTAATCAGTGTGGTTGTTTGCAGTCTTTCTCCAGCTCCACGAACCACTATTTCCAGTTGCAACACTCCCACCAGCCCACCGTTAGCTTTGTGAGCATCTCCCCTCCATCTACATCTGGCTAAGGTGCATTGGAAGAAACACTGGCTTGAAGGACTGAGGTTGCAACACTTGTAAAACACAACAGCCAGTGAGTTGGTTGTCACACCTCAAACCACATCAGACCCACCTATAATCATGCAATCAACCAGTTCATCCAGTCCTCTTAACTACAAGCCACAAGGCAGTGCATTAAACCTGGAAGTCAACCAAATGGCTCCCTCCTAGTTATGTAGCTGT
The DNA here is from genome assembly GCF_000455745.1 of Alligator sinensis. Classification (NCBI taxonomy): domain Eukaryota; kingdom Metazoa; phylum Chordata; order Crocodylia; family Alligatoridae; genus Alligator; species Alligator sinensis. The sequence goes on from NW_005841952.1 coordinate 555,031, forward strand.
GTCTTGTGCGATGTACTCTAAAACATGCTGACCCAGCCAGTTCAAAAACATACCATTGTGCCACAAACCACAAAGTCTGTCCAAACTGCTGCCGCTGTGGGAATGCGCTAAGCAGTGAGACACCAGACATCTCACAAAGTTGATGTCACTGCTTAGGGCAGGGACAGGAATAATGCCAGCCATGGCTTTGCAACCCTGTGTCAATCCTGGTTTAGATCCATCACGGTAGGGGATCTGGCTCCAGCCCCACCATGGGCAGGGTTGGGTAGAGACAGAATAGGAACATTTTGGCCCATCTTTGTGCTTCACATCAATGAACATCACACTCCGCTCATGCTCCCGATACCCACTGTTCAATGCTGCCTTGCATTTGGACTGCTATTGCTTTACAGCTCCAATTTCCAGCATAATTAAAAACGGGGGGAGGGGAAAAAGCTTCCTTCTAAACAACTCTACGGGCCGACAGGACAGGCACTCCTTAAGCAATGCAGTCTGTTGTGAGAGTTCATATTTACAGGCCTTTTAGAAGGTAGATTGCTTAAATGCATATTTAAGGTTATTTTAAAAACCAAATTATTGGCCCAACAGACCGTAAAAGCTCCTGCAGGCCAGAGTATGTATTTCTATTTGGGGACTGTTTAATGCTCATATTTATCAGCTGAATTGGTAGGTTCAGGGCTATCTGGTGAATATTGGCCATAAAAAGAAAACAGCCCCAACTACTATATGCATGAGAGAGGGAGAGAGATCAGGGACTGCATGAGGGAACCTCATAGAGATAAATAAAGGTGCAAGTTGTGGTAATGAAGTACGCCCAGTTCCTTTTCAACTCGGGGATCCCTGCAAAAAGTCACCCTTGCTCTCCACACAGCTGGTGGCAAGACCCCCATTCCTCGCTCTTCACTCCCCTCATCTCACTGTTGCAACAATCATTGCCAGGTGCCTCTTATCTCTCCCTACTACAGGTGTGTCTCTTGAGGCTGATTCTTCCAACAGGCCTTTCTGAAACAAAACCTTTAAATTGGGCAGAGCCAGGGCCAGCCATTTTGTCATGATAGCAGCTTGGTGCTCTCCTGTCTTCCAGCTGGTAAGTGCTCTTGGCTTGCTGTTTTCCTAAGAAGAGGGCTAGGTTTTGCAAATGCATGATCATTGCCAAAGCAATCTCCTTTAGGGAGACTGAAAATAAAGAGATCCTTATTCAGACCTTGCAAGATGTTAAGATGCTGTGTAGGTAAGGGAGGCTGAGGAGCCAGGATGGAGTGGTTCTGCTTCGTTTTCAAGTGAAGGGTTTTGTGAAGGGTTTGCTAATCCTGCAGGGTCAGAGGTGGGAATTCGGGGCTTGCTTTGCATTTTGCTTAGTCCAGCCTGGCTAGCTCTTGTGATAGGTGTTTTATTTGTGTCGGTGGTTGTTATAAAGCATCAGATCCCAGCTGTGTATCTGGGACTCTCAGCCTTGAGGACTCAACTCTCAGCAAGCCATTAAAGAGAATCCTGCTTTCAAAACCTCTTGTGGCAGGGGAGTGTGCCTGTGTTTTTTTGATGTGGCACAGCCGCTGGTTTGTGCTCATGGCTAGCAGTGGTGGGCATTTACAATACTGGTATTGTCTTATGGGCAAAATATCTGCACAAAAATGTGCAGTCAAGGAAGCCATGCATTGATCTGTGATGCTCCATCAGCCTACAAAAGGGTGCGAGCAGGAGGGGAGATCTTTTCATGCTTGGATCATATAGTGCAGAGGCCCTACCATATGTTTTCTGGATCCTGCAGATGACTTATCTGTGACACTCATACAGGGAACTGTAATATTGCAGAGGACCAGGTGATGGCTGTATTACTAGTTGAGAGCTATTGGACCAAGCTCTTAAGTGAAGTTTCCATGCAATTAGGTTTTGAGACGGTATTAAACTGAAACCTAGATTCTTGTTGTTCTGCTGTCCGGAAACATGTGAACCCAGATCTAGATCTTTCGGTTTATATGACATGGCTGCCCATAAATACAACAAATACCTTCACTGAGAAAGTGTAACCTTTCTCCTCCCCCCAAATCCAAAAGCCCTTGGCCACAGCCAGCAAAAGTCTGTGTACCCCCACAGCTGGTACTTCTGCTGAAGCCCCAGGAATTGGCAAATCTAGATTTATTTCTTACCAGCACAGACTGCTTGGAGGATTTCCATGTCTGGGGTGTCACCTTGGCAGACTGGTGCCTCACTATTGAAGGGTAAGCTGCAGCAATACAAAATAGCCAGTTAGGAGTGATGCCATTACAGGTTGATCTGTCTTTTGCAAGCAGGGATTGGAAGCTGCATTCATATAACTCCCACACTGCCTTATGCCAAAATGCAGCCAGTTTTTGGGGGTGGGATGCACTGGAATGGTACCATCGCCACTACTCATAACTAGGATTGCAGTGGGCTCTGTCCTTATTGCAGAGTCCCACCTTTGGTTTGAAGTCTTGGAGATGAGAGAGGGCTCCCTGCAACCCCGCAGGCACTAACGGCACAGTTCAGCTCCAGCACCACCATGTGCTGGGCTGTCTCTGAACTCTTTCATCCATGAATCAACCAGACCTGCTTCTGCTTGGCATGCACTGAGGCCATTGCAACACCCTGTTGCTTACTTGAAGTGTCCTTGAACCAGCAGTAGCCAGTGAAAGGAGGACGAGGAGATGGTGAGGAGCACATTGTTGCTCCGGCAGTGTCTGGGAGCACTGGGATTTTGCCCTGAAAGTGCAGGGGTCATGAACGGTGCTTGCCAGACTCCTTCCCTCCCAACTGCCTGAACACTTAGATGCTTCCTTCCTATTGAAAAACCTAGAAAGGGACTGGTGGAGCTGTCTCAGCTCATCAGATTAGGTCCTTGCCATGGCCTGCCTGAGTGCACTTCCCTTCCCAAAGGGTGAACAGTGCAGCAGGGAAGCAGAGCCATGTGTGCTACTGCTCTGTGCTCCGAACCCTTAGGCAGCAGTGGAGAGCCCTCCCCAGGGTCCGGCACTGCAGCCTCATCCCATAAGAAAGGGGTGGGAGAAGCAGGGGGTGGGAAAGGGAACACGGCTCCCAACCCAGAAGCCCAGTACCAGTCTTGGTGTAGAGGCTCCCATCAGACTGCTTGCTGAAGTCCCCAGGTGAGCTCTGTCCCATCGAGGAGAACTGAAATGGCAGCTTGGTGCCATTGCCTACTGGAAGAGAAAAGAGTCTGGGTTACTTCAGGGCCTCACACAGTTGGGGGGAGAGAGGGGCTTCAAGTGGGTCAAAGTGAATGTATAACCATCATCTTGCATTGGACTGGGACCTGCTAGGGGAGGAGGCAGGGACCCGGCATTGCAGAGGCAGAACTAATGTGTCAACAGCTTCTTATCTCATTGTGTCATATCCCTGTAGTCAGAAGCAAGAGCGGGGCAGCAGCTGAGGTTTGCAGAGCTGCCAAGGGGATCTGAAATCCAGACTTGCTTGGATGGGGTGGGAGGAAGCTGTGGAAACCTTTGCAGAACTCCCCGTGCAGGTTTGCAGGTGGTGGGATGAGGACACCTTCTCATGCCAGGTGCTACTGGGAGATGTTAAGTGTTGGCAGTAAGCATCAGACTTCAGTCTTGGAGCCTTTGGATGGAGACAGGCCTCAGCACTCTGGCTGGGGAAGGAGGAGCCTCCCAAAGCATTGGGGTGCATATATGTTGGGATGGGGATGGATTCGGGGCATCACAAACTAGACTGACTAGGCAAACCAGAGGTCTCAGCCTTTGGGACCTTATCTGAGGCATAGTGACCTTCTTGGTGGGCCCTGGACCAGGCAGGCTCTTGCTGCTGAAGCAAAGTCAGTGGCTGGATTTGACACAGGAGGTGAACAGGGATGGCTTTGATGCATGACCTGGACTAAGCATCCCCATGAGCTGAACTGGCCCTGCCTCCCACAGGTGCTGCTAGTCTGCTTCCTTAATAAGAAGGAAGATGGACGTGAGGGTACCGTGCGTCAGAGAGGTCTACAACACATGATGGGCAAATGCCGTGGGGCAATAGCAGCGCAACAAAAGGCAGAAGCCTGCAAGGCGGAGTTCATTTATTATTACTCATCGTCTTTCTTACCATATTTCTATTCTCAGTGGTGACAGATGACCGAACAAGGAGCAATGCGCTCAAGTTGCAGCAAGGGAGGTTTAGGTTGACTTGCTCGCTAGGAGGGTGGTGAAGCACTGGAATGGGTTAGTGGGATCTCCATCACTGGAGGTTTTTAGGGCCTGACTTGGTGAAGTCCTACCTAGAATGATGCAGTTGGGGCTGGTCCTGCTCTGAGCAGGGGGTTGGACTAGATGTGACCTCCTGAGGTCCCTTTTCACCCTCATTCTCTGTGATTCTGTGTTGTCCTGGGACTGAACTGAAATCTGGCCTTGCTCTGCCAAGTGCTGCACAACCGTTAGAGAGTCTTTGACCCAAGGGCCTTGCAGGCTCAAAACACCATGCACATGGGAGCAGAGGGACAGCCTTGTGGGGAAAGCACCCACCTGAGCCTCAGAAATCCTGATCCTGCCCCAGGCTCTTTTCTCCACAACACATCCCACAGGCACAGAGTTGGTAAGATGTTGAGGTGCTGGGTTTAATGAGTTTGATGGCTTTGATTTTCCTAAAAACTTCATCTTCAGTTTCTCTGCACCTGAGTTTCCCCTGTGCATGATGGAGAGACCAGTCCCCCATGTCCCTGTCCCTGTGTCTGGATTACAAGTGCAGCGATGCTCTGTGTGTTTGTGCAGCACCTAGACCGGGGCCCCAATCTTGATCGTAGTGGAAATTATGGTGATTTTAAACCAGGGACACTCAATCCTGACAAGCTTGCATCTCAGGGTGGACTGGGGAGAGAAGGGAGGGGAACTATGGCAAATCTATCTGATTAATTGAGACTGGGCCCATGCATTGCATTGTTTGTGACCATAGGAAAGATGCACCCCAACCTTGCAGTGAAAGAGATACTCGGTTAATATTTTCTGCAAGGAGCTGTAGGTGCGGAGTCAAAAACACATGGTCTGAGCCTGATGGGCAAGCTGGATAGGGTGGTTCATAGCTCGAGAGAAGCACATGTCAGGTGGCAGAGCTGCATACAAGGGGAGGGGTGGGCAGGGCATGCAGTGGGCTAGCTGGGAAGCCAGAGCAAAGCACGGGAGGTGCAGGTACCTTTCAAGGAGAAGGCAGGGTTGCCAGCACCAAGAGCCTCCTCTGTAGCTTGGAGGCTGGAATACTCCCAGGATCGCGTGTTGAAATTGCCTGCGAGACGAGAGGAGCCAGTTTAGCCGCCAGCCCCTGGTGATCTCCAGCTAGGCCCGTGCCTCGTGTTGCTCCACAAACTGGTTTAGAAGCAGACCCAGTCCCATATGCGTTGGGATGAAGCCACCCAGAGAGCTGGGGCCACTCCAGCCCTCCTTTCCCCCAGGCAGCAGGGCAGAGAGGGCTGCTCTCTCCCTCATGAGCCGTGTGAACAAAGCTCCTACTCACACTCCACTTCCCATCCCCATCACCTGGAGGGGAGGTGTGAAAAAGAGGGGAACCTGATTTGCCCCCCTAGGGGTCACTAGGACAGGCTGCCCAGGGCAGGGCTCTGCTCCTGCACTGCTTTTCTACCAGAGGGAGAGGGAACTGCGGGTCCGAAATACATTGCTGCCACCCAGTGGGCTGCTCCTTTATTTAGGAGCGTGGGCTCCTTTCTGTGGCCAGCCCCCTCCCACCCTGCTATCTTGCAAAGCTCGCTGAGCTGGGGACAATAACCTCCCCATTGATGCTCATCTGTGAGACCAGGCTGGCCCAGCCCCTGGCTGGCTGGAGCGTTGCGATGTGATGAGAGCAAACGGCTGATTTGCAAATGCATCCAACTCCATTAACCTTTGCCAAGTTCACTGTGGCATCCATTAGGAGCACTCTGCACTAGCCAATGCAGCGCTGACCGTGTGTGCAGGGGCAGCGGGGGATACGCCTGGGAACCAGGAATCCCTCAGTCCTGCCCCAGTCTGACACTGATTTGCCGAGCATCCTTGGGTGGGTCATTTTGCTTTCTGTGCCTTTGTTTCCCCACTTGTGGCATATGGAGAATTACACCCGTCTCCTGGGGCTGGTTGTGAGGGTTCATTCATTAGCTGCTCTCGAGCCCTGGAGGGCTGGGCTTAGCAAAGCTGTGGGGCTCTGCTGATTGCCTGGTTGCAAACTGGTAAAGACTTAAGGCAACTGCAAGGATCCAAGAGCCTTGTGTGCTCGAATGCAGGAAGCAATGGCCTGACACGGATGCCGTGGGGTGTCATGGCTGGGTTTCATAGCAAAGCTTGAAGTCTCTTAATCTGCAGTGCAGCCTTGGGATCCCGTGCCCTCGATACTCCACTAGAAGGGCGGTGACAGCCTGCAAGTACAGGCAGGGCCTCAAAACTGCCAGAGCCAGTTCAGCCTCCGTTTGCCCCTCCTCCCACGTGGATGGCCAGCATAACTAACACAGGTGTGTGCAGCCAGGGTTGCCCAATGCACGGAGTAAATTCCTTGCTGCAGCTCAAGGAAGAGAGCTTCTCCGGGACCCAGCCCAACAGGCACGAGAGCATTTGAAAGAGAAAAGGGCTCGGCCCACGCAGGTGATACTACCAGTGGGGCAGGCTAGTCCCTCGTCCCACAAAGCTGGGAGTCCACGGCAGGGGTGCGGTCAGAGGCAAGGGTGCTGCTCCTCTCTTAACTCACTGCTGCAGTAGGAGAGCTGAGTGGTACTGGTTGGATCACCGTGGCCCTGGGACCATCCCATTGCCAGCCAGTGCGTGTAATAAGGTAGCTAAGTGTGTCCTGTCTCCCTCTAATGGCAGATCCCCAGTGGATAAGGATCTACTGCTGCTGCTAGCTCATGAAGTAGCTCCAAACTTTCCATTGCCTGCTATGGTCTTAGCAGCCTGGTAACTCCCTGTCGGCTTTTGCACTGCGAGGAGCGGTGGCTAAGAAACCAGCCCCATCCGGGGTTAGTGAGTCCTGTACGACCCAGTCGTGATCCCTGCAATGGGTGCTAGATGGAGCTTCACTGTGTGGACAGTTTTTTGATCGGGACGTATTCGTTTCTGGCCTAGTTGCTTTTTGATGCTCATTCTGTGAAGTAGGCGATTGGGTGCCTAAATCACACGGCCACAGGTCCCGTGCTTAATCAGGGCTCTAACATGAGGACACAAAAGGGGTTCATAGCAAATACCGAGTGAGGAGCTGGGCTGTGGAATGAACCCCTTGCTCCCATGTAAATATGGGAGCTGGCAGGAGGGGCAGATATTTATATATTACATAGATATCTATATATACATATAGATATTTATATATTACCACAGATATTTATAAATACAAAAGCCCGTGCAAATGGCAAACGCCAAGAGGTGAGAGCAATGACACAGCTGGCCTCAGACATGGGTCTTTAGTGCTCAGCTAGGTCTGTGCCCTGCCCTGTGTAGGGTTGGGTACAACAGGTGTCTCCTTTGACTTCACTGGGATGGCTCTCAAGAGCAAAGGCTACACCTGGGAGTGAGTGTTTGCTAGCCTGCAGCCTCTATGCCCCATGATCAATCCGCCTACCCCTGCAGGGGCTGGGCAATGCTGTGACTTGTAGTATTCAGTTACAAGCCTCCTCTCCTCTGTGTCCTAGGAGCAGTTTCTTCTGCCCCTGCAGCTGGTCCCGAGGCCCCTTCTGGAAGCTGAGCTCTTTGCTCCCTGCCAGGAGCAATGGTAGCAATACCAGGTCACTCCCCAGCTGTGGCACAGGCTTCTCTGTGCTTTGCCACCTCTGCTACTGCAGACGTGCTGGCAAAGCCCCACTAGTGGAGATGCAGCAGCACATGCATAAGGGAGCTTTTCTGTTCAGGGTCTGACACTGTCATCCCAACTAAGCTGGCACCAGCCCTCTTTTAGCTGCATCCTCACCAGGGCAGCTGCTGCCACAGCTGTGGGCATGGGGAGGGTTGCACTTGGACCTGATGAGACTCAAGCTTTGTTATGCAGACTTAGCCTAAGGTGAAAAGGCTGAAAATGCCTTTGCTTTTGCCAGGACTGTGACCACAGGGGAGGACATGGATGGTGATCGTGGAGGATCACTGGATTCCACGTCCATGAGCCAACAGCTCAGCAGCCCTGGGAGGAGTGCAGGGCTTTTGCCTCACTTCTTGCCCCCGTATGATGCACTTGGGTCTCATGCTTCAGTGCCAGTGGTCAGGAAAGACCCATCCTTGCTCTTCTCCAGGTGCTGCCTGGAACAAGTATTCAGGTACCCAGTGGGGAATTTCCAGCTCCCACTAAAGCATCATTTATTGGCTAAAGGTGGGCTCAGGCTGCACAACTCAGACGGAGTTTTAAAAGCTGAGAAGAGCTTGGTCCCCGGTCTGTCTCCTGTCCTAGTCACTGTGCTCACCAGAGTGTGAAGGTCTGGGTAATGATGGCAGTGAAGACAGTGGTGCATGCTTTATCTTGGCATATGCCAGCAACCACAGTACAAGATCTCCAGTGGCCCCATGTGCCCATGCTGGTAGCTGGCCTGGATTGTCACAGGTGCCAGTTGCAGCTTGATGCCATGCTCATCTTGCTGCGTAAGCTTCCCAAGGGGTGGATGCAGTGCAACAGGCTAGAATGAATATGGCTGATTTGCAGGCTGCTCTGGGAGAGGGAGTTGGATTCTTCATATGAGCCCTTCCCTGTTGGAAATACAGTCCAGCCACATGCTTCCCTTCTACCTACATTGAGATCAGCTGGTGCATCCCTGGGTGGAGCCCGGGCTTAGAAGAGAGAAGGGAAATGGGCTTTAAAGGAATAGTGGGAATTGAGACAAATTTGGGAATCCAGCTCATCTTCCACCCTTGCATCAAGCCCCAAGGCAGTCTTACACACTGGGCCTGGCCACTTGCATGGGCCATCAGGGAAGTGCCATTGCTCATTGCAGATGGCAGCTGCAGGCCCACGCCTGCCCTCTGCCTGCTTTTGCCCAGCAGCTGTAAACATCTGGCAAACCCAGGGGTAGCTCTGCAGGCTCCCGAGCAGAGCCCGATAGGCAGCTGTGCCAACCGGGTCAGCTCCATGGGGACATCTCAGTGATGGGTTACCCTTGTCATTCAACTCCTAGAACTGCCCCAACCCTCCCAGCTATCACCATGTTGATGAACGGTGAAATACAAAGGCCCAGTCTCACTCCCTCTCCTACCTCAAAGAGTTCAACATTCAATCTGCTAAGGTCCTTTGACCCGTATTGACCCACTGGAGGCCCCACCATGAGTGGCAGACCTGAGCAAAGAACCCAGGCATGCTAATCTCCCAGTCCAACATGTTAAGTACTTCACTGTTCCCTTTTATGTCTCAAGACAAGGCAATTTGTAGCTTCAACACAAGTTAGCAGGTGGAGGCATATCGTTGCTCCATAATCAATTTAACCCTGACTTTCTGTGTGAGTGCAGAAGCTACAAATGCCTTGGTTCAGTAGAGCTTTCCTTCTTGCTGGTCACCAACCATGATCTCACGCAAGGTAAGAACCCACCGTTTCCTGTTAAAGAACATGATGCCCACCAGTCCCTTGTGTTCACCTCGTTGCAACAGCAGTGAGGCTTGTGAGCAGTGGCATCTGGCAGCCCTGATACATGGCATGAGTGCTCTCCTGGGACAGGAGTGCCATGGAAAATGTGTGAGTGAAAGCAAATCCCCAGCAATGGCACTGTTTAGAGGACAGACAGACAGCGTAGGGGAGTCACGGTACCTTTGGGAGACAGGTACATGGAGAATCTCTTCAGGCTGTCAGGCTGGTTCCACTCGTAGTTGTTGAACATGTAGCGGTGATCACCTGGAGAGGCAGAGCAAAGCCTGGTGAGCAAGGGGTCACAGAAGTGGGGAGAGGGGGACAGCACAGCTCAGGATGCTTCCCCGCACCTGGAGGGAGAGGCGATTCCCTTAGGAGAGATGCCCTTTTGAGCGTGGAAATTGCAAAAGTAAAGGGCCCTTTGGAATTGGGGTTTCTCATCAATAAAAGCAATGCACTTGCTTGTGATCTCTGAGCCTCTGACTGTGCAGCAGCCTCCCTCTTCATCTGCCCTGCTGTGTTGCTCCCAGTCCAGCTGTGCTCGCTGGACAGCTGCAAAATGCAGCTTGCGGGAGGATAAGCGAACCAGTGATGAGGCAGCAGCAGGCCCTCGGGAAAGAGGTACAGGGAGGAAAGGCAGTGACTTGGCCCCTTGCAGGCAACGCCAGAGATATTCAAGGGTGTGAGACAAGGTCCCGGAGAACCGGCCTGGCACCATGATAGAGGCCTGATGTTGGAAGGAGGCATAGCAAATGACTCCTTGCAAATTGGCATCGTTGCGTATGCCTCCATCTCTGCACCTACCACACCTCCCCGGGGTTGCTTGCATCGGGCTGACCTACTAACTGTGATTAGCATGGTGGTGCCTAGGGACAAAACTTAAGACCCGTAGCCCTGTTGTGAAATGTGGTGGGAGACTCTGTCTGCCCCCAAGAACTTGCCATCTGCATAGTCCCAGGGTGGGGAAGAAGGGTACAACCCAAAGGCAGGTGATGAAGAGGGTGGCAGCAAATGGCATGCTGGTTCATGGTCTGTTTTCCAGGGGAGGGAGAGTTTGGGAGATGAGGATCCATGGGAGGAGAAGGGAAGATGTGTGAGGGAGGTTGGGGCTGGGTGTGGGGATGAAGCTGAGCCCAAGGAGAGGGTGAGAACCATAGGGAATGGATTTGGGCTCAAACCCTTTCATTACTGGACCAGTTTCTCAAACTGAGCCTATGCTGGTGGCAGGGATCAATGAAGGAGGTGGAGATGAAGGAGCTGCATCATTTAGGCCCTGTTGCACTGATAGGTGTTTACACACCAAGGACATGGTCTAGAGGGCACTGGGAGGATGCTCCCACAAAGTCCTATAGGCCTGGACCCAAGGTTCAAAATCTCCAAAAGCCAATTCTCTGTGATCGCCTTGTCTTATTGGGCTCAGTAGAGGAGTAGGGATCTATTCACCTGTGACCTACTGATGTTCAGATTAGATGTGATAATATGGTCGCTTCTGGACTTAAACTCCACGCAACTCTCTGAATCTATTCATGATTTGTCCATCTTTAGGGCAAAAAGCTGCCTAAAAGAGATCCCCATAAAAGGGCAAAGCTCCTTGTACCACTGGGGCTCTTGGGAAAGACATGCCAAGAGCAACAGCAGCTGAACTCAACCCTGGTTTCCAAAGGCAGAAAGCCTGGGATCGTACAGGGTGGGTGAGAAGATGCTGGAGGCATGGGGTGAGGCGCTGACTGACTGCTCAGCCTGCGGCTCTCTTCTGCGGGAAAATGAAGGCCTTTGTTCTCTGGAGCTGCCAAGCTGGCACCGTTCTCCAGCAAAGGAGGCAAAAGTTGGTTGTCTGGCTCTTGCGGCAGATGAGGAACGTCCCTCTGCATTGAGTTTAATGAGTCCCTGTGCAGAAATCTCACTGATGGGGAAGCAGCAACACTTTATGGAAGCTGACGTTTTACAGCCCAGCCTATATTTATGACCACCTGCTGTCTCCAGTCACCTGTATCGACAGCTGGCAAACTTTCAGTCCCAGTGAGATTTCCTATCGCCTCCACTATAGCTTGGTCTGTTGTAGGCAGCCACTTATCTCCTTGTTCCCTGGGGCAGCTGTGTAAACTGCATTGCAGCCATGTACCAAGGGGCCAAGAGCAAGCCCCTGGCATGAAATATTCACATCCAACCTTTGGGTTTGAGTCTTTCCTACAAGTACATCGAAAAATGCTTAACGATTTAGAATATGGTTTTTCTGTTTGCAGTGTTGAGCTACTGGCATTCAGAGCCAGATTTGGAATTGCAACTACTCTATAGCAAGAGACTTTTTTTAAATCCAACAGGGGATAAATTTGTCCCATTAGAAAAACAAATGCAATGCCTAGATGTGGGTTGCAAATAGCTCCGAGCTCCTGAGGTCCTTTAGCTCAGGAGTTACAGCTTGGGCTTAGCTCTAAAGCAGTAAAAAGGACCCTTTTGCAGAGGCAGTATAGACCTATATGCTGTTTATATCCCATTTTTGCTTTCTTTTAAGGCCTTAAGTGGTGCATAAACTTCCTATGAGCTCTTCAGAGAGTTGAATTCCACCCTTGTGTTCAGCTAGTTACATTCATTTGACTCTTCAGTTGGCAAATAAACTTTTGGTTTATTTGCTTCCATTCATTTCCGTGTTTCTAAACCTTGCAAACGACAATCTGAATGCTTGCCTGTCTGCCAGCCTATTAAGCAGGCACCTGTTATAACAACTAAAAGAGAATGGAGTCTCTTTGGAGTCTGCTATTAAACAGGTTTCGTTCCCCCTAATGTAATATTTCTCCATGGGAATTTTTTTTTAAATTTTACCCTCAAAGATCAAACAGATTGCAAGCCAGTTTCTCATGATGACTCAGAAGGAGCCCTAGTTAATTAAGTAATTTTGGCATTGTTTGCATTTAGCAACTGCAAGGAAACAACTGTGTCCTCTTTTGACCATAACCGTGGCTCGTAGAAACTGAGGGATGTGAATTCATTTAGGGTCATGTTAAATAACTGTTCCCAACAGCCCCGGACACTGTTAGGCTTCTTGTCTATCCAGTATCTGATCAGTGATTGATGCCCATTATGCTGTTGGTAACTGGGCCTGCTCTGCACCTGGGTGACGGTGGTACGTAGGGCAACTGCCCCAGCTGAGCTGCCAGCAGTGGTGCAGTAGCTGCTATTTTTGCACACACTTCCCTTAGTTACAGTACTGGTCAAACCTTTTAAACCTGTTTATAAAGGCACTTTGGGGTTGTTACAGATAAGCAATCCCTGCAAGACCCAATACGCAGCTCATCAAAGACACTTGGGTGATTAACTCCTAGTGACTCCATGTGAATTCAGCACCCAAGTGCCTTTGAGGGTCTGTTGTCTAAGTGACTTAGCTAAATCACGCTTTCAAAAATGACTTGTGCAAATGGGAGCCTACATCCTGTTGGCTTAGGTGTCACCTCTTTCGCTAGGTTTTGCAAATAGGCAAAGCTGGTTGGGAAATCTTGAAAATTTCTTTCAAAAAGTTGTTTGCAAAACAAAACAAAACAAAACAAAAGAAATCATAAAAGCTATTTGACATTTGGACCTGAGCCATCGTCTGGTGCCCTGGTGTGTTCTGCCTGGGATATATAAAAGATATCAGCTCAGGCTTGGAAGTCTGGCTATGAGTATTGTGATGCAGGGTGCTGAACACTCAAAATTTTGGTCCTTATTCAGGTTGTGGATGCGAGTTCCCAGCCCTTTTGAAAAACCAGACCTTAGTGCAGGTCCCAATCACTTCCAAATCTGACCCTGAGCTCTTTTGAACGCCTGATCCCATGTAACTGAACTGTATTATCCACTTTATTTGTGCCTAATGCAAAATTATGGTGCTATACAAATGTTAATTAATCGTTTTGAATGTAGGCTCCTTGGGAACAGGGACTGTCTTTCTCTAATGCACAAAGCCAGCAGGCTGATGTTCAATAAATACTAATGCCTTTCATTATAGCTCCAATTTTACCTTGGTCCCACACAACCTTCATTCTTATTATTCTAAATCATGGATGTCAGAAAGGCTGATTCATGAACTAGAAGCTGCAGGAAATGTTATTTGATGATCCGGGAACAGATCCCGTGTTGTTTTAAGCTTTGTCATTCAATTCCACGCGTTTGTTTTGTTTCTTTAATCTCCGGCACATCTGATAATTTGTGTCTTGCTATAAAGAAGCCCGGAGAGGTTTGTGAGACCTTTGGCAGAGCAAAAGACTATTCAGAAATGCAGGTGGCCTGTTGGCTGTTTGATACCGATCTTAATGAAATAACGATCTTGCGTTTATATGGAAGCTTTTGTTGGGAGTCGTTTCAAAGAGCTGCATGAGCCGTTGTACAAGCTGTGGGTAGGAGTCCAGCGCCACGCTATTGGTATTGCACCCTATTCCGTGTGAATGAGGAGTAATTTGCCTTTGTGAGATCCAGATCAGTACTCCATCTTCACCATCCTAGTCTCTGAGCCTTTCAGTCAGTAATGGATTCTAGCCTCCCAAGACCTTGTGAGGTAGAAACATGCTTTTATCTGTGTACTATCGATGATAACCATGGAGACTGTAAGTCAGCTGAGGTCACGCTCAATGTCTGTGTCAGAGGTGGGAATTGAGCACAGGGTTCCCAGCTTAACGGTCTGCCCATCGTTTCTACCCTGCATAAAGCACATGCTGCATTCAAGCTCACTTTGGGGTGCATTAAGACTCGAGGGCAGTGGAGCTGCCTGCAATAGTAGGGGAAAGGACTTGGTGACCTAAGAAGTCCTTTGCTACTTGCTTTATGCTGGCTCTGCGCACAGCTGGTTTTTCATCCTGGGAGATCATGGTGCTATTGAAATGCACCTGCTGTTTGCTATTCTACAGCAGCCTCACTGCTGTTTAGGGGAGGAAGACCCCTAATATCACCCCTATGTATCTTGTGAGTAATTTGATCAGACAGCACATGGCTTGTTGAAAAAAGAATTGGGACTTGAGCAACACCAAGGTTAGCACTGCTCCCCTTAAAAGTTTTGAGTCCAGCCAAAAGGACATCAGTGCTTCCTTGCATGGTATATGGCTACGGCTCCCATGCTGCTTCTACTCACCCATAGATCCCATCTAGCAATTCCCCTCAAAGGCTTCCACCTGAGAGCTGGCATGGTCTGATCCTGCTTACCTGGTGAAGCATGGGAGCAAAAGACAAAGTAGGGTGGCTTCTCTCTCGTCCTGGTTTCGCTCTCAGAAGTTATGCAACTGTGCTACAAGGGGCACTGGACATTTCAGAGCCTGGGGTGTCTATAGGGAAGGGTTGAATCAGAACTGCAGAGGGGAAGGGGACTGAACTAATTAGGCACTGAACTTTTAACACTAACTACCACCCCAGGGAGCTCAAAGCAGTCCAGCTCCCTGAGCCTCCCTGCAATAAACATGCATTAAATTCTTCCAGAGCCGGCTAACGAGCCCCAGCCCCCATTTCCCATCACTGACCATACAAGGTTAGTTTACCCCAGAGCTATTTACAAAGGCAGATCATGCTCCTCCCTCCCAGTGGTCTTCCTACGTGGTAGGAATGGCTGCTGGAGCTCCTTCTTCTACGACACAGATCTAGGACCCACTCTGAATGCAATCAGAGTCAATGAGCTCCTGGATCCCTACCGTTCTCCATGTGGTTCCTCTCAATGAAGTTTCGGCCAAGGTCTGCCTTGCAGATCTTCTCCACGTGCCTCATGCAGACATTCAGCAGGTCGTCCCGGAGAAGGCCCATGGACGGACTCATGCCGTCTCCTTCCAGCAGGACGCTGTAGGTGGGAAGAGATGTCGGGGGGACGTAGTTCCTCATCAAAGTCCCAAATTCCTGCCAACAAGACAAGGTGGAGGTTATTGGGGAAGGCACACAACAGAAGGGCCAGGATGCAGAGGGGGCTAAGAGGAGACTGGGGTTAGTGACCATGGATTATAGGGACCATCAAGGCCCTGAAGAGGTTGGGAGGTTAGATTTGGTGCCAGTCAGCTAAGTTAATACTCGGGCAATAAGCAACATCATGTGAAATCCTTCAGAGCAAGTGGTTGCTGAGGGTTCAGCTCCCAGCTCCTGCTCATATCAGGGGCACGAGGCAATGTCTGTTCTTGGGAGACCCTAAAATGTTGAGTTCCTCCTGGTGTAATCTTCAGGGACTTCAACAGAGACCCGGCGATTAGTTGTTCTGTCCCTTCCCCCATGGCAGTGTTTACCTGCAGGAAGAGCACCGAGTCGCTGATCTGATGTATCTGGTCCCTGGTGTCCTTGTCCTCCTGCAGCAACTTGGATCTCTCTTCCAGCTCCTGCACAATTTCTTTGATGTTCTCACTCGCTAGCTTTTCCCTCTGTTCCAAGGCAGCTTTCACCTCGTCCCGCTGCATCTGCAGGTCACGCACCAGCTCTTTGAAATGCTGGTCCACCGTGGCTTTCTCATTGGTGGTGAAGTTCTAATGGGAGGGAGGCACAATTAATTAAGCACTTGAATCCCCTTTGCAAGCATGTCCTAGGCGCATAAAAATCGAAGCTCCCTCTCCTTTCAAAGAGACTTGAGCCCTTAAGTGATATTTGAAAACCGAATAGAGATGCATGCACCCAGGTTGCATCAAAGCCTTTACAAATGTGACCTTTGGGCCCTTTTGAAATGGAGAGAATGGCCCTGGATAATATGGCCCTCCTTGTGCAGGCTAAGCTTCCTGGGTTAGTTTTCCCTGAATAATAATGAAAGCAGGAAAAAACACCTCAAAATATTCTTAACCTGTACTAAAGAAGGCTTTATGCAATCATTGGACCTGGTGTACTAGATTGGTACCAGTACATTTCAGTGAGCGCAGCTGTGTTTTAAATGATGTAGTTAAGCTTTTGCATCCTGTCACGTGGTTGTGCCATTGTAAAAGGTGCCTTATGCCTCAACAGAAATAAGCCAGGCCAGGCACCGTTATAATGGTATGACTGCACCCGGTCTGGGGTGAAGGCTTCATCCGGTGAGGAACGTCCTGGGTAACATTTTCAAAATGTGAAGAGTAGAGATGAAGCGGAGGTTTGCTTTGGGTGGATGAGGCGAGAACATGGTAACCGAGGCAGGGAAGTAGGTAAGGCCCCTGACACCCAGCTCATGCTTCATGCCCTTGGTCTCCTGCCGGGTTTGTCACAAGAGACCTGGAGTGGGAATGGTTCTCCCATCTGTAAAATGAACATGGTCGCTCAGGTGATGGGAGGAGGAGAGTGGAGCTAGAAGAGAAATATGAACTAGGCAAAGGCAGAGAGCAAAGTGAGAATGCCAGAGACACAGATGGGGAAGAGGGGGATGAAAGAGGAGAGATACCTGGGGAGTCAGAAGGGGAAGGACAAGGAGACTGCACCATCCTCACCTTGATGCGGTCCTTCTCCTTCTGCCACTTATCCACCTCGTCTTCGATCTCGATGATCTTCAGCTGCAGCTGCTCCTTCTGCAGTGAGAGCTCAGCCTGTGGGAGGGGAGAGAAGGAGACCCATGAGAGCCAGCGCTGGTGGCCCACTTCAAAGAGATGCTCTGCTTTGACTTATGTGCTTGGCCCTGAACCATAATGGCTGG
Organism: Alligator sinensis; assembly: GCF_000455745.1. Taxonomy (NCBI): domain Eukaryota; kingdom Metazoa; phylum Chordata; order Crocodylia; family Alligatoridae; genus Alligator; species Alligator sinensis. The sequence continues at coordinate 572,145 of NW_005841952.1, forward strand.
GAGCTACAGGTTCCTGGCATCACTTTCATGGACACCACGTGTTGGCAGCTGGACAAGATCCCAGTGCCTCCAGTTGTGTCAGGACACTGAGCTTCCTAAGCACAGCTCCTGCATGACTTAGGGTGGGATTGGGAATGGTACTGCTTTTAATCAAGCTGGAGTGATTA
>NW_005841952.1:572414-578418 GCF_000455745.1 Alligator sinensis
GGGAAAGAGACCTGTTTCAAAATTCAGCTGCATTTGTAATGCAGGGCCCAACCCAAGGCGTGCCTCTGCAGCAATAACAGTTTGCATGTAATTAGGGAATGACGTTGAACTCGTGTTGCAACTGGGACACGGTGCCTCTGGCAGGAATTCTGTTTAGACAGGATCCTGGATTAATTTGCTCAGGTTTGAAGGCTTTCATGTTGTGATTGAACAGTGAAAAATGAAAGTGGGGGGTGGGTGGGGGGAACACTGGCTCAGCCTAGATCAGCAGCTTTGCCTGGATGCTTTTGAGAGCCCCTTCAGGCTGGCTTCCCATGAGCACTTGTGCGTGTGATTTGTTTGCTGGGGAGGAGGTTTGCAGAAAGATTGCCAGTGGAACGTGCCCATTGCGGGTACTGTGATATGGGTCTTCCTTTGCACTCGATGCACGTCGGAGGACTGTTAGACTTCCCCACCTCGGCATCCATGCAAGCTCTTGCAATGGTGCAACTCTTACACCCCCAGCATCAGCTTCAGCTCAGACAAACTCTAACTGGTCTCAAAACCCCACAGATCCTAAATCTATCTGTGAAGTCAATGCTGCTCCAGGGTATTTCAGTGCATGTAAGAATTGCCTCTGTTTCCCCCACTAAATGTCTTTCTTAAAGCAGTGTTCATTTGTGGGCATCTGAAAATCCTGGTCCTCTGAAACAGTCCCCAAACCCATTGGAAGGATCCTAGGACCTGGGGTACAACTGGAGATCTAACAGGGTTTAGTAGTGTGGATCTGAAAGGGTGAAATAGCTAGGGGTGGAGGCATCAAGATCACTAACCTGTTAGGGTCAGATAATATCATACACAGAAAGGGAGAAGATGAGAAGGCTGGCCTTGGGGGAGATGTTGTAGTAATAGAAACCATGCAAGTCTCTCATCAGAAAAGGGATTTTGTTGGATCTCAACTTAGGAGCACAGGAGACTTTGTTCCTTGATTTGTGTTTAGGCCACCAGAAACCCATGCCAGACGAGTCCCTGACCACCCAGGAGTCTCCCCACAGTCCCTTGATCTCCCTCATTCTCATTGTGCAATGTCATCTCCAGCTTTAGGCCACCCATGCAAAGAGAGAGGATGCTACCGGATGGAAAACATGTTGGATCCAAAACTTCACCCCCACGCAGTAGTCCATCAAGTTCAAAGGAGCTTCCATGAACTACCAGGATAGTAATTAATGGTTCATCAAGGAAAGAGCAGAACCTGAAAATTGGCCTTCTTCATAAGAGCTCCTGGCATTACGAGAAGGCCTGTAGGGCACCCAGGATGGGCAGCTCTTTTATAGGTGGGGATGGACTCTCTTGCTGAAGTGGCAACTGGATAGAAAGCCTGTAGGGAGAATTTAAGTTAATGGATGGATGACAGGGATCATGATCACATACTCGTATGGCAGTTTTTAATTAAAAAAAAATGTCCCAGAGGGATTTGCCAAGCTATTTCTAGGGCAGCATATAAATTGTATCATCCAGCAATGAAATGCGGCCACCTTTTAGATGGAGTGCAGCAGCTTTTCAAGAAAATTTCTACAAGACAGTTTAAAGCAAGAATGCCACTTGCAAGGGAAATTACATAGGCACTTTAAGTCATCAGAATTCAAATATTGTCATTTCTCCAAGGTGGATTAAGGTCAAAACGGCAGGGTCAAGAGCAGAGAGAAAAGGTTTTTTTGAAGATGCCCTCAAGAGGCAAGGAAATGAGCAGGGAGGTGGAGAGTGGACTGAAGCTTGGTAGTGTACTTTCAGGCCCTCTGAGGTGGGGGGGGTTTGTAAAAGGGATGGGCAGTGCATGTTATTGCAAATGTTAAAATTGCTCATGCTCAAGAATAGGGGAAAGAATTTAAACATGAACTCAAAGAAAGAAGGGAACTGGAATGACACCTCAGCTGAAGGCAAAGGTCCAGGTTTTGTAGGGGAAAGTGCACAGTGTGAGGAAGAAAGTTGGCTTCATGATGCATTCATGCCTTCCCTGTTTGGGAGCTGTCTGGGGGACCCCAACTACACAGACACCCCAGCTCCCCCTTACAGAAGGGGCTGATGTGGGGAGGACATGTACCAGCTCCATGCCATTAAGGGCAGCTTCATGTCAAGTCATTCCCCAGGGTCCAAACCCACTGTCTGGCATATTTGTCAGGGGGGCTGTACAAAACGGCTAGAAGCAAGGCTGAGTCTGGCTTGATGGAGATCTCTTAAATCATAGAGTTCAAATGGCTGCAACAAGAGGCAGGAGGAAAGGGAGAAAATCCATCCATTGTTGAGAACTGGGAAACAGATGATGAACACTAGTGTTAAGGAGATACAAAAATGGCTTCCTAATTTATCGACCCACATCCTGACTGGAGCAGCCCCAGCATGGAGAGCCTATACCTAGAGATGGCGGATAGTGGCTCTTGCCTCGGGATGCAACTCAGTTTTGCTATGCGGGCATCATCTTGCCATCACGTTAGACATGGGACCCAGGTGATCCCATCCTCTTGGGACCCTGTCGCTGAAACTCAGATGCTTCACCTTGCTGCTCAGTCTGTCCTGCATTCACAGATTTGCCCCTCAGCCCTGGGCAAACTCTGGAGAAGCAAAGCTGCTCAAATCACCATTGGCAGTGATGCTGCTTACTCAGCCTTCAAGCTACGATTAACAACCCTGGTACAACATGCATCCCCCCTTCCCTGTCTCTCTGCTGGGCTAGTATTTATAGCCCTAAATTAGGATGGTGGCTTGGAAACCACAGAGCTCCTCAGTGGAGACAAGGTCTCATAGCAAAGTAAACCACTCCCCAACCTTGCAGCCATGGGGAGGAAACAACCACCTCCTCCACCGGGCACAACAACGTGCTCTTGTGTGCTTCATAACCAGACAGCCTGGAACAGCGCAGGAAGGGCAGAGACGGGAAGCTCCCGGGGGCCCTCAATGAATTTTTCACTTCAAAGCCTAGTTCAGCCCATTCAAAGACTTCCCTTTAGAAGTCTTTTAGCCGAGACTCAGAGCATCCAGCTCCAGTCATTGCACGTCCAGTCCCAACCACCTCAATAAGCCTATAAGACAATGCAAACTTTCCTGTAAAGAACAAAAGAAAATCAAAGCACTTTCTGCTAGAAATGACCTGATGTGAGGCTGGAGGACAGCAAGGCTGTGCTATTTACAGATCCGTGGCTGCAGAGTGTTTCCAAACGCTTCCTTGTTTGAAAGACATGCCTGCAAAACTAGCTGATGAATGGAGGGTCCTTTCCACAAGCCTTTTTGGACGCGCTGGGCTGGCGGATCGGTTTTGCTGGAGGGTTTTGTGTGTGTGTGAATTGCTTAGAGGCCTTGTTGCTTCACAACGCAGCCTGCCTGTCTTGGCTTTGCCCATTTTTTTTTTTTTTAATGGTCTGGCCCTGAGGAGGTTTTGCTCTTTACTTTAAATCTGCAGCAGGAGATTAGCCCAGAGGGGGCCTGAGGATTGCATTAAAAAGTCATAGGATAAAATACATAAGGAGTGTTGGGAGCAAGAGCCATTCATGACCGCCTTCAGCACTGGGCGGCAGAGTCAGGCCCGCTCCCTGGCCTTTCTTTCTGCACATCCTCAGTCTGGGAAATGAAGCATGTCCTCATCCCAACCTAGTTATTGCCTGGCCATCAGGGAAGCCACCGGAGAGGTGGGCCATGTGGGTTTGACCCCCCTCCTGGCCTGAGCGGAGCATAAAATGCAAGTCTCCTGTTCCTTAGGGGAGCACTGTAGTGTCTAGGGTCTTAGATAATAAGGGGGGAAGGCACCGGGTCCTCCACCAGTGGCTGTTTCATAAAAGAGTAGGGCGAGCCAGTCTGTCCATCCTCAAAGGGACTGGTCACCTAGCCACCTGTATCTAGAAGTACCTAAATCTGCTTCCAAACAGGTGCCTCATCCAGGAGCAGGGCGAGGAGGAGACCACTCTCTTTGCAGTGTTTCCTGGTGGCTGGTTCAGGCGTCTCCCTATTTGACATGCTAGCAGCGATGCCATCTAACTCTCCCCATGCGTCGCAGAGGATTGTGTTAATTAGGATAAAATCTCAATGGATTCCAGGGAAAGGAAGCTCCTTGTAGAGCTCCTTTGCCCTGAAACAACAGGCGTAAGAGCCTGGTTGCATGAGACCACATCCCAGACTCCAGTGCATGGGCCTAGCATCGTTCGAGTGAATTGACCTCTCCATTTTGCAAGCAAGGCGGACTGCTCATGTGGGTACTTTCCAATGCTCAGGCTTCAGTGTGGTTCACCCTGGAGCAAAGGAATCAGGTCCCAGGCCAAGCGTGCATGAGTGGACGGCAGCTATGCAACTTGACTTCCGAACAAGCTAACTCCCTCAAGTTGCGACGTGACCAGGCGCTGCAGTCTAGAGTAACGCGTGCGTGTGTGATTCATACTGATAAAGCCCCAGACCCCTCAGGCTTAGAAGCAGGAGAAATAACACCTTTCAGGAATGCATCTGGGATCCCTCTGGGGCTTGGGTGCTATATTAATGAGAGCCAAGAAAGAATGTAAAGAGAGCAGACATCAAAGGAAGCCCTGGATAAGTTTCCAGCAACAGCTTTTTTTTTTTCTCTATCCTGCTCCCTGTTTGCAGGCAGCAAGTCTTGCGTCATTTGGAGGCAGGAATTAACCATGAGTTAGAGGAACAAATGGTGGCTTGTATTTTTTGGAAAAGACAGATTTAAGAGAGGGTCTTGCAGAGATTAGATGCAACATTTAAGGGGATGGATGCAAGGCAGATGCTACCAAGCTGCTTGAGCTGGCATGAAACGTGTGAACGAGCAGGCATGAAATTAACTGCAGAAGAAATAAACCCTGCAGGGATTTCAATGGGGGCTTCTTTATGCAGAGAGGTGCAGAGATACAGAGCAAGTTATAACAAAGCTGGGTGCAAAGAGCAGCCAGACGAGGACAGTATACTGGGAACGGGAGCAAGAGGGCATGGAAATTGGGCAGCCACTCTGCTTCCTCCCTACCATGGCTGACGGTTTGAGATTCATTTAGGAAGCTGCTACTCTGGCCCTCGCTGAGAAGGTTTAGGGATTTCCTTCCCTTCAGCCCTGGGAAGGATTAAATCACATGTCTGTATTTGGGGTTACTGAAGAACTGGTCGTTCTGCCCATACAGGCATCTGTATCATCATCTGCTCGCTGCGGCGTCGGAGGATCTAACAACACACACAAAATGGATGGGTTGGTGGGTGGAGGCGCGCCGATGGTATTTGGGAGATCTGGCGCCACCTCCGGATTCTGCCACGGGCTGTATGCGACCTTGACCTACTTGTGCCAACCTGTAAAATGGGGAAGGGTGATCTCTTCTTTCTGCCTCGTCTCTTAAACTCACAACGTACCTATACAGCACCTAGTACAAGAGGGCCCCGGTCCATCTGGAGACTGCTCTTGTAATAGCAACAATACCCACGTCCAGAAAGCAAGCAGCAGACAAACAAATCAAAGGCCAGAGGGTCTGTCTTTAGCCTGGGGGTACTACACTCTTCGGCAGACTGCCCTTCCATTAAAACTGCAGCCCTGTGAGCTTCTGCACCTTTCAGTCACACTCCAGCGCATTTGTTACCTTCCCTAACACAGCGTCAAGCAAGGCTTTCCATAGTTGGGGTTCAACATTATCATCTCAATAGGCAAATGAGCCCAGAAACATTGCCACCACCGTTTGCACCACCATTTTGCTTGGCAGAAGCAATCCTGGCTTTTTTTAATGCCTTGTTTTCACCTTACCCACCTTGATACCCTCCTCCATGCCCACACCCATGACAGGTCTAAATTGCCTTTCCCAAGTATGGAGCAAGAACAACAGGGACGGGACCCCCGAATGCCAAACTGCCATACCCAAAGTCAGTGCCCCGTCAAAGTCCGTGCAAGATTGCTATGCCTTGCACCCTTGGCCTCCCCGCGGAGTCACTGGGAGAGAGCAGAAAGGCAGTGACCTAGTACTGAATCAAGGGAAAGAAGAATAGGAGAGAGCAGCCAGGAGCATTA
>NW_005841952.1:578428-580400 GCF_000455745.1 Alligator sinensis
TGTGGTTCTTGTGCTCCTGGAACATGCAGAGGTAGCAGATGCACATCTGGTCTGTCTGACAAAACAGCTCCATGGTCTTCCCATGCACCGGGCACTTCCTCGCCTCAAAGTCCCTGATGGGGTCCAGCAGCTGGTGATCCCGGAAAGCGGCGCCCTCCAGATGGGGCTTGAGATGCAGGTCGCAGAAGGAAGCCTGGCACACCAGGCAGGACTTCACGGCCTTCTGCTTGTTGTCGATGCAGGAGTCGCACAAGACATCTTCCAGCTTCACCCTGGGCCTTGACCCGGCCACACGCTCAGGCCTGTTGAAGTTTAGTTTCCTCAGGTCCCCAGTCTCTACAAAAGGGAGAGACGGCTTCTTCAGGTCCCCAAACTGCGAGCTAGGAAACAGTGGCTTCCTTCCTTCCCCATCAGTGGCCAAGAAGTTCTTCTTCAGCTCTGCTGCCAGGAAGGGTTTCTTGAAGTCCCCCTTTTCTGTGAATGAGAACGGGGGCTTCTTGAAGTCTCCCAGCTGCACTCCCGAGTACGGCAACTTCTTGGCATCCCCCGAGTCCATGCTGAAGTAGCTCGACCGCTTCTCATCGGCAGACTCCACCAGCTGGATGATGGGCCTCTTCCATTCCCCGCCAGGGAAGAGAGAGCTCTTCACTTGCCCTGTCTCCAGAGACAAGCCCCCAGTGCTCTTCACCGTCTCCTCTCCCCTGCTGGGGCTGGTGGGCTTCTTGGCTTCCTCTCCATTTTTCTTCGGGCTGGATGGGCTCTTCGCATCCTCTTGTTTCACAGCGGTGCCATTTGTCCTGGCTGCACTCCCCGTTTCCATTGCACGGCAGACCAAGCTGGCTCTTCTCCACCGCTTGTTCTCTCACCCTCGCTCCTTCCTCAGCCCCTGAGAAGAGGGTAGCTCTCTCCACTGGCTCTTCTCTCTGAATTAACCTTGCCAGTTGTCTCTCCGCAAGGAAGGGAGGTGGATTGGAGGCAAGGCTCTGCTAAATGACACACCTGGACGTACTGGGAGGGGGAGGAGAACACCTGAATTGTGCTGGGTTGAGGCAGAGAGAGACGTAACCAAAAGATGAGACTTTACAGCTGTGCTGGCAATTATTTCATGCAGTCCCCACCCAGGAACCTACCTGTCTAACCAGGTTTTTGGCGAGGGGGAAGGGTTGTTTATACACATGGGGATTTAAAAAAAATAACTTTCATTAAGCCACAGCAACCAGTTCTGCCGCTTGTGTCGTCCCTAATTGCTTCTCGCCGTCGGGAGTGGAGAGGTAGGCAGGGTTGGCAGGCGTGAGATCCACAACATGGGCTTGGTAAGTGGGTCATGCCCATGCCCAAAAATAATTAGGGCCATAATTAAAATGAATATGGAGAATAACATGCATTAAGCTGGGATCTCCAAGGTTCAGCACGCTGAGCGGTGGAGGGAGGGGAAGGGGAATGGATCACGCTGCGTGTGATTGACCCTTGTCACGCACTTGAAATGTTGGTATGATTCAAGTCGGAGCCGTCCACAGTTTTAGGTGTCCCAGCGATGAACTTAGCAGCCAGGAGGACGTGGGAGAAACAGAGTAAACATGAACCAAAGCATGGTGGCCACTTACTTTTCAATGGAATATGTGACCGTCGATCATGTGACCAACAGACCTTAAAAGCCCCCGTCCACCTTATTGCATTGCAGTCATGGAGAAGACTCTCTCTTCCATATATACCAGCTTGCCACCCATATTCACCCCAATAAAAGGGCTTTGCAGTGGGTCTGGATGGTGACTAGATGTGCCGTGTTTCAGACCTTGATGGTCGCGACTGGAAACACTTTGCAGGGCGAATTGAAAAGATTAATCATTTAAAGGGTTGAGCATTTTTTTCCTGTTTAATTTTCACCTTTTTACCCAAATGAAACTTAAGAAAAATATTTAATTGAAATAAAAGGAATGGGGATTTGGAGACGCTTTGTCTCTCTTCCCTATGT
>NW_005841952.1:580492-594236 GCF_000455745.1 Alligator sinensis
CCCTATGCTCTTTCCCTGTTTTTTTTCCCACCACTAGAAAAGGGGAGGAGGATGGAAAACGTGAAGACACCTACACTGTTTCCTCTTGATTCAGATCAAATAGAACGGTTTGCTTCTTGTTTCAATGAAAACCCCTTTGAAAGGTACCCACATGTTCGTGATAAACCAGCAGTTGCATCTCCACTAGGTGCAGATGCAGGCATTGCAAAGGCAAAAGGCCCCCATGTCTTTGGGCGGCTTTCAGAGGCCAACAGGCACTTGTACCATCTCAGCTCTGATTTCGCTCCATTGCTATCAATGGAATCGCTCCTGGTTTATAGCTAGGGAGTGAAAGGACAGGGAAGCCCGAAGACTTGCTTAGCTTCCTTTTATAATAAAAAGGGGGTTTTGCTTTGGGATGGGATTGTCCTTTTAGTGCCTCGTAATATATTTATTAGAGCTCTCCAAACCACGAGAAGTGAGGGCTCAGGCCTGTAGTGTGCAGCTGGTCCCTAGCACAGCTGGAACCACGGCCCTTGGTCTGAACGGTCTAAACTTTGGGTCTGGGTCCTGAAACAAGCTTCATGGCATGAATTGTGCCCATGCAAAGGGACGCGGGGCTAGGGAAAGCCCATTGGAAAGCAGCACAGCTGCTCCCTCGATAAGGAGGAAGGATTCCTAGACACCAAAGTGCCCTTCTCTGCAGTCGCAGACTTCCAGCTCTGGGTTTCAACCCTTTTTAGCCTCTTCCTGAAGAGCAGGAGCTCTCGACTGTGAGGAACCCAGCCCAGACGATGTTTTGTTTAATGGATGTGAGCAAGAGGCCCCTTCAGCAATTTCTAAATACCAGGCTTTTATTAGTGGGACAGCGAGCCCTCCCTGCATGGACTCCGGCTCCCGGTGTACGAAAGGCCAATGCCATTTTTTACAGAGCAAATCTTATTAAGGGAGAAAAGATTGAATTTTCCTCCCTTCACCTCCTGGCTTCCTCAGCTGAGCTGCTCTTTTCCAGCAGCAGCCCCGGCAGATCTCGAGGTGATTAACAAATATTCCAGGTGGAGTAAGTCTGCACTCGCGTGTACGAGGGGAAAATCCGCAGAGCCTTTCTTAGTGCTTGAGAAAGGGGAGAAGAAAAAAAAGCACGTGGCGACTTGGCTCAGGGAAAGGCAATTTAGCTTCCATCGCTCTGCGGTCACCGGTGCTAATAGAGTCTGGGCCTCGGTAGGCAGTGCAAGCGAATTAAGGGCTTAGAGTCTGATCTCGGTTACACTGATGTAAATCCCAAGCACCTCGGAGCTGAGTGCAGCTAGTCTGGACAGGCTCCAGCGTAACTGCGTTCAAGGACCCGGCCTGGTGCTCGCTCCTCACCGAGATGACCCTGCCCTGCTCTTGCAAAGGCAACGCAAGGAGATGCTTGTGCCCGCGTGAGCTACCCACATGGTTCCTCAGCAGGATCAGGGCCCTCCAGCAGTTGGGTGACGTCTGTTCTCTGCCTTTGTCCACCATGGCTAATTCAGCTCCTTCATTAGTAGCAATCATGGGAGCACTGTTTCAGGTTGTCACTGGCATCGTAACCAATGGCACCCAATGCTGGATCTGTTTTTGGTAAAGCCCCAGCTCCTGGAGTCAAGTGATGACGTGCAGAGATGCATCCCAAAGGCAGCTGGGTGAAGAACCCCAACATGGAGCGGTTTATACAATGGCATGGCGTTTAAGTCAGCCTCATATTTGCGGTGAGAAGCTGGGTGTCTGATCCGGAGAGCAGGGGAGCCTGCCTACCCCGTCCAGCCTCTGCAGACCGTAGCAGACTCCCGCGCCGTCATGACCAGCCCCCTTGGGCATTGCCTGCCTTGGAGCAGGGTGATAACTAGACCTGGATAAGCAAGGGCTTAAGTGCATCTCCGGAGCTGCCCTGTTTCGGGGCCTGCTGCTTTCAAAGGGCTGTTTTTCCGCAGAAGACAACGCAGGGAAAACCCACTCTCACTCTTCCGTCTTCCACTTCCTTCGCACCTCGCTGCACCCACTTTTCATGACCCGTTGCCAACCATGTTCCCGCCAGGTCCCGCCCTCCCTCTCCCTGTTATTCTTGGCTCTTGCTGGGATTCGCTCCTGTTTGCACTCGTCTGAAACACGAGCTTGTTTGATTTTTTTGCTGTTGTTTTCAGGCATTGCCATACCTGTCTCGAGTCGCTGGGTATCCGTGTCTGAGAAGGGCAGTGGGGAATAGTAGCAGGTCCTAGTAGCTTTCTGGATGGTTTGTGTCTCAGCTCCCCAAACTGACTGGCAGGATACCACTGCCAGAGTCCCATACCGGCTTTACTTTGCATTTATACGACTTGTTTAAGGCTACCTGTACCGGTGTCTTACAGAGGATGGAGAATGAGGTAACGTTTTAGGACTTGTGTCTTTTGTATAGCCCGTTCCTATGCTTCCTGCAGGGCAGAGCGCTCTCCTATGCGGTGCCCCATGGTAGGTCTGGGGCATCTACGAAGGTTTTTCACAGGCTACGCCCATTTGTAATGCAGGGCAAGGCCCTGATTCATAGTATACACCCATACTTGGAGCCTTTCAAGCCTCCTCCGTGCCTTTCATGTGGGGACCTTGGATTCTTTTGAAAGGATCAATAAACGAAGCTTCACAACGCCTCCGCAAAGGTGGTCAGTGTTACTAACCCAGCACAACAATTCGGGAAACTGAGGCACGGGGAGGTGCGCTGGCTAAAATCCTTGCGTTAATAAATGGGGTCAGGCCTGGGTGGCTTTGGGGATGCTGCCAGGTTTGGAACCGGCGATGGATGCGACTGCTCTGGCCCACAGCTGTTTTCATACACATTTTGGCGATTGCTTTCCTCCTCTTTGATTTTTCCGATTTGGATTTTGCAGTGCTCACTCTCACTGGGCAGCAAACGCTTTGTTCATACTGCGGTAGTACCTAGGAACACCCATCCTGGGCCCAAAACCACGTGTGCTAGGTGCTGTCCAAATGCATGCATGCAGGGTTGCTTTTCTAATTTGTTTCCATAAGGGACATATTTTTGGCTTGCTTGTTTATAAAAAAAAACAAACCATGGGGAGCCAGACCAGGGACAGATCAGTCTGGTTTAAAATGAACAGAATGAAAAGGGTTGAAAAATTCCCAGGCTGCTTAGAGTTAGCTCTCCTCCCCAAAGCAGATTTGCAGACGCCGAGGCCAGATAAAGCCACGGGAAGGCAGTGGGAGGCTGGGTGCCAGTCTAATCCATAAGCCTCTGGCCTGGGTCTTTTAACAACTCAGCGGCAAAGTTCAGCAACTCGGGCTACTCATTGCCTCTTCTGTATTAGTCATTAGACAACCTCCCCATACACCCCATCTCCGAAACACCTAGTACAGCCTCTCAGCTGTGAATCCCATTCGGGAAACCTAATATACAGATTACAGAGCCATCCCCAATGCAATCAGGGAGTATATAAACCAGTCCATCCAAACCAGGCACTGATGATCAATGACCGTGAAATACTGCTTTTCTCAGATCCGTGGTGCAGTGCCTAATTCTGCGCTACCGCTCAGAGAACAAGTTCAGAGGCCTTTATTTTGCCTTCCCTCCATCAGCGTCAACTGGGAGTGAATTACTCTGGCATGGCATGTGTGTGAGGAGTACCTGGCTTAGTGTTTCTATCTAAATATGTAGTGAGCTGTGAATTACTTTAAAGTATATCTGACCTCTACAATCTGTAGCAAGTCATGGGCATAAAAGGCATGCTTGTTTAAAATCTACCGTAGCTCCTGGCAAGAGGCAGCTAGAAAAGGAAAGGAGAATTTAATTGTCTGTGCAAGGGGCATGTTTAGTGTCACTTGCTTAACTTTGGTAACAGGTGAGTTTGCAAGGTGAGGGGGAGGCAGTAGGGGAATGCAAAGGAGAGAAGAGAAGGGGTGGAGATTTGCAGTCTGGGAGGTGTGGGGGAAGGGAAGCATTTGATCCCCGGGGTCGCCACACTTAATGATGCCGAGTATCCAGTGGAGCATAAGAGTTTGGCCTGCTGCTCTATTGCCATTGAGCCGGGCCCAGTGTTTCTAGCAGTAGCACTTGGGATCTGACTTGCACCCTTTGGGACAACTTATGCCCTTCGGGACAATGGGACAAATACCATTTAATAAAAAGGACAATGCCCTTTATTAAATGAATTGCAGTTAATGTAGAGGCTGCATCAAGCACGCTTCTCTCAGCAGTGTTGGGACGTTGCAGCTGATGACTGGAAATTGTTCCTTGTCCCCTTGCAGCGAAGCAGGATTAGCTCTCGAGCAGGGTGGGTTGGCGCCTTGAAGCACGGCAATGGTGAAAAGCTAATTAAACCGCCTGACGATGATGGGAGACAGGGCAGTGATTTCCTGTCCTCCCAATGGGAAACCACGAAGCATGAAAGTGGCAGGGTTTGTCTAGAGACTTGCACATACAAGGATGGGAGGCTGAAAGATTCACCCCTCCAAGCCCTCTGGTTTTTTGATCTAGGTGTGAAAGGAAAGCATGGGGGGATCGGTTGGCCACAGATGAGACGGGGGGACTTGTTCTTCCAATGGAGCTGGAAGAAGGAGCTCTTGAGTTTGGTACCAGACCATAGAAAGGGGCAAGGAGAGGACTGAGGAGGCATCAGAGCAAACCACCTACCCCGCATTTCCCCGTGATCCCCGGCCTGGTATTAAGGGGTGCTCTACCCCCACTCTGTCCCATGCCCTTGCCAGGCTCCAGTGCTGTCAGCAGAAGGCTGATGTCTCTCTCTGTGCACAGAGGAAACAAATGGGCCGACTTGCTAATTAAATCAGGGAGTGAAGACAAGCGAAGCTGATGACATGGGATGTGATTCATGGCACAGGAAGCCAGGAAGGAGAGGTGAAGTGGGGACAGCATGAATCAGAGCCTGAGAGGTGGCTGCCAAGAGGGGGAGCGATGGTCGGGAGAGAACGGGGGACAGGTCAGAGACCGAAAAAAGGGGAAAGAGAATGGGGAGAGCCCTTTATGGGACGCCCTAATGCACGCGGGATGCTACGCCATCCTCCTAGGCACGCTCAGCCACCGGCTGGCTTCCCTGCCGGAGCGTCTGTCCTTGGCAAGGAGGCGCTGACACCCGCACACCTGGCAGCCACCTCCTCTCCCTGGTTCCTGCTTTCAGAGGCAGAAGAGTGTGGCTGTCTCCTCCCTGAGCTGTCAAGGCCTGGGCAAGGAGGAAGCAGCCCACCCCTGTGGGTGTGGGGAGGGCAACATTGCCAGCCTTCAAGCAGCGGAGGCAGGAGGTGCCCAGCCCCGTTGGTGCCTCGGGAGCACAGGCTCTAACAGGTTGATGGAGACTCCCTTCCCCACCCACCTGACTTCCTCTGCTGCTGCTTGCCAGCCCTTGGCATGGCCGCTGGACCTGCCCCTACCCTCCAGGCTTAGCAGTGCTGAAGAAGCAGAGCCAGGCTCCTGTTAGCACTCAATAACCCAGAGTAGCCCTGTGAGGCCAGCGGGTCCCTCCACATCTCTGCTTCACTTGCCTTGGGACCCCCAGGGTGGCCCATCAGTGTCCAAGGAGTCCCAGGGTGGCCCATCAGTGTCCTGGAAGCCACTGCCCCACGGTGCCATCGTGATGCCCTTGTATAGCACGGCCCCCGGGCAAGCTGGCCCCGTGCCCCGCTCCGCTACAGCATGGCCTGGCGATAGGGATGGGAGTGGAGAGGAGGGCAGCGGCTGGAAATCCTGCATGCGAGGCTCTGGGAAATGAGGCCGCGGCGCACAGTAAGCAACTGTGAGCTCAGCTCTTGCGTCTCATTGTTCTGTGAAGTTTTCAGCCGGCAAAGCCCCTGGGAAGTGAAATGGGGAAAACATGTTGGAACAAGGGCACTTATTCACTGTGTGACAGAGCAAGACAAACATCCAGCCTCATGCTCTTGGGGCTGGGTGTTTTACCCTCCCTGGTCTCGGTTTCCTACCAAATGTCTGAGTGCAGCAAAAGCTGTAGAGCTGGGGAGGGAGGCAAAGGGAGGTGGGAAAGCCAGAAGATGTGAAAGCCGGGGGAGAAAACCAGGAAGGGAGGGAAGGTGCAGCCAAGTGATGATAGGAGGCCAGAGGATGGACCCTGTGGGCCTGGTGACTCACCAGGGTGTAGATCAGGAGTGGCTAAGCTCAAGTCAGTGGCATTATGCTGGGGTAAAGGCGAGATCAGAATTGGACCCTGTGTGTTCCTGTGTGAGCACTGCAGCCAGCTCCCTTGCTCAGGCTAGCGCCAGGGATGAATTTGGGCCCTTGTCCACAGGACAGACAAAGGGGCCTTCTAGCTACCACCGGCTTTGCACAGCCAAAGAGAAGCTCCCTGGTTCTCCGGATGCCTACATGCCATGAAGGTGCTCGGTCTTCTCTGCGGACCTGTCTCTGGCATGGGGCCGCGGTAATTATCTGCTAACCAGATTCACGCCAGTGTGTTGGTGCAACTGGGTCCATTAGGTTCAACACATCCATTGATAGAGAACTGTTCTTCGGTGGTCGAGGAGCTCCCGGCTTAAATGCTCTAGCCTAGCCGAGAAGAGATGGTCATGCTGATGCTTCTGGTTTTAAATGTGTAGGAGCCAGACCTCCTGGGTTCTGCAGTCACTTATGACAGTCTTGTTGTATGTCCCGAGGCACGTTCTTTCCCCTCTTTGTGCCTCAGTTTCTCTAGCTGAAAAATAGGAAGGATAATGTCTTCCTTGCTTGCAGAGATGCCATATGCCCCGCTGTTCCTCTAGCACTTTCCAACCAGTTCACAAAGCACGCTTAATCTGTGTTGGCTGGTAGAGATGGACCACACACCTCCAGCTTCTTTACTCCGAGCTGCATCTCTCCTCCCTACACACTGACCAGGAGCAGGGGTTCAGCTGGGAGGGGGCCCTGGATGCAGACACATCTCCACTGCCTCCATTGGGAGCCCAAGGCTGCACAATGGGACAAATGCCCCTTAATAAAAAGGGCAATGCCCTTTATTAAATGAATTGCAATTAACTTAGAGGCTGTGTCAAGTCTAAACCCAGCTCAGCATAGCGTCATGGGCCTGGCTGACACCAGGAGGGAAGGTGAGGGGAAGAGAGCATAAGAAGGACCAATGCCCTAAAACAAGCAGAGGCGTGGGTGTGCCCTCATGGCCATCGCTCCCTGTGCCCCCTCCTAGCTGAGCCCCTGCCCCTGGTCAGTGCATAGGGAGGAGAGACGCAGCACAGAGCAGAGGAGGTGGAGGTGTGCGGTCCGACTCTCGCTGGTCTCAGCCTGGCGTTCCCAGCTATGGCGTGAAGAGACGAGGCTGGAAGCCTGGGTGCAAACGCTGGGGACAAGGCAACAGCCCCTCCTCTGATGTTTTATCCTCCATGTGATTTGGAGACAGCGCAGCCCATGGTGACCTTGCCCTGCTCTGTGCAAGTGATCCTATCCCAGCTGTGGAGCAGGAGGGAGGAAATGCCTGGCTGGGTGCAGCGTGTCCCAGCAGGAGCAGAGAGAGAGCTGTTCAGGTGAGCGGCGGGGGCAGTAGGCAGCAGGGGCGCTGGATCTCAAAGAGGACAAGAGCCCCAAGCACCGGAGAAATGTTAAGAAACGTGAGACAGGGCAGATGCTGCTCCATCCCCGCTTCTCTGCAGCCCTTTCCCTGCTCTGCATGCACCAGAAGGGCAATGGAGGGTGTCTGGAAGGCAGCCTCTGGGTGGGTCTGCTCACATGGCATGGGTGAGGCCCAGGGCCTGGGCCTCCCACGGGGAACAGGCACCTGGGATTGCCCAGAGCAGCCACTAGGTGTCCCCCGTGGCCCACGGGAGGGATGCGCCTGGTGCTGTTCGGAACTGGGACGTGCAAAACTTGCTGCTGGGAGGAGGGGAGGTGGTTGCTGCTTTCCCCAGGCATGGGCCGGCTGCCTCCCCCATGCCAGCGCACAGGCAGTGCCCGGAGGGGATGGGCTTTGCATAGTTTCACCATGCTGGGGCATGGCACACAGCTAGGCTCAGTGTCCTGGCCGGGATGCAATGTACCATGCCCCTGGTGGGCTGGCTACAGGGAAGTCTGGGGGCCTGGGGGTTTCCTTTCTTCTGCAGCCCTGAGCAGAGTCATTGCTTCAGTCCCTGCCTTTGCAAAGGGCTCCTTATTCACAAGCAAGCATTACTCCTTCTCAGTTCCTGGATGTGCCAGATGGAGTCACTAGAAGTCTTCTTTGCTCCCCTTCTGCCACCAGCAAGCCAGGCAAGCAGCAGTGTTTCCCATGCCTATGCTAGGATGGCCCCTGCCTGATCCCATGAAACCCGCTACAGACACTTTCTCAGCACAGTTCATAAACAGCAGAGCTAAGGATCAAATACCATCACCTTTGGCATGTCCCTGTATCCAGCAAGCACTGAGTATTTCCCAAATATCCCAGGAGAGGGTCAGCCCCAGGCTCGCCATCAGGCCAGCCACACCAGCTCGATTGCAACCCATCTTATCAGATGCTGGCTGTCGAAAGCAATGTTCCTGATGCCTGTTGCTTCCCTCCGGAGGCCGGCTCTGTGAAGTGATGGGGGAGCAAGGCTGGGGTTTGAGCAGGGCAGGAAGCTAACAGAATCCCCCTCCCCAAGCCCTGCACATGTGCATTTGCTCCTGAGGGTGTTGTTAGCTGCCCTCGAAGCTGGCAGCACTTCATTGCTGCTTTGAGGAGTTTCTAGCCTGGAGTTTGGTCAGGATAACTGTTTGCACAAGAGCAGGGTAGTTTTTACGTCCCGCGTTGTCAGACAGTTGGTTTTGTTCAGGCGGCGGCAGCCTGGCTCATGCAAGTCCCGTTGCCAGCACATCGGGGCACTGGCTCAGGCCGTGCTGGGAAGAGCACCCAATAAATGGCTAAGGGTTACAGCACTGTCTCCTCCAACTTTTGTGCTGGGTTCTGTGTTCTCCCCCAGCCTCGTAGAGAGCCATTATCTGCTATCTGTTTTTCCAGCCTGACCTGCCTTAGCTTGAGATCTAGCAGGACCAGAGTCCTTGGTATCACCACTGCTTTGTTGCTCTTATCCAAGGGAGGGGGCAGACAGGGATAAAATCACATAAATGAGCTGCCCAGCTGGCGTCTGCGTTCCTGTGCACCAGTTACAAAAGTCTGTCCAGTTCCTTCTCTGGTTACACCCGCTGCTTGACGGTCCGTGCAGCCTGGCTTTGGGATACCGTGCGTCTCTAGCCCGAGGCTCTGTTGATTTATTCTGCAGCCTGCCTTCGATTGCTTTCTCACATGGGTTTGCTACCCGCCTGGCTCCTGCTGTGCTTGCCTTTCTCCCTCCCCGAACTTGTATTTCACAGAGATTTTTCCTTCTCGGTATACATAATGCCACGTATGGCTGCAAACAGGGTGTTCTGCCAGCTGGGCTCGTCCTGACATAAGCCAGAGCTAAACTCAGCCATCACTCAGGGATCTGGTGTGGCCCCCAGCTAAAGGAGCAATGCCTGAAAGATGCCTGGGAGGAAAAGCAGAGGGGCAAGGGGGACTTTAAAGGGGGTTTCAAATGCAGTATGGAGAAGGAAAAAAGTCACCTCTGGCCTGTTTCTTGAAACGGTGAAGCTACAGGGGTGCAAACCCGTGCTGCAGTGGTATAAGCCGCATGCCCCAGTATGAGTGGGTGTAGCGAGTTACTGGTGCATTGTGCCCGCATTAGCTGTACAGTTCGCCCCATGCTAAATGAACCCTCATCAACAGTGACCAAATGCAATATTAAAGAGCAAGATCAGAGAATTGTAGAAAATGAGGAAGGGACCTCAGGAAGTCGCATCTGGTCCAACCCCCTGCTTAAAGCAGGACCAGCCCCAACTAGATTATCCCAGCCATGGTGTTGCCTACCCAGGTCTTCAAAACCTCCAAGGATGGAGACTCCACCACCTCTCTGGGTAGCCTGTTCCAGTGTTTTACTGCCCTCCTCATGAGAGAGATCTTTTCCCATTTAGCAGTGAACCCTAGTTGTCTACCAGTGGTGGTTGGGTTCTAGCTGCTAAGTCAGATGCTAGATAACCCAAGGAGCAGAACGAGACCAGTCTCCAATGCCTTTTTGTCCTGAATCTGGTGGGACTCTTCACTGTGCGGACCCACGCTGCAAACTGCAATATGCCATGCTTTGCTGCTTACAGTGGTTTGAACTGATAATGCAAAGCAGCTTTTACCCATCAATGCTGAGGTTACATTGACACAGATGGTGGCCCAGCCACTGGACCATTGGTGGCCAAAATCCCTGCTGTGACTTGCACCTTGAGCAGATGGGACATACTACCCACATATTGCAGACATAGTCCTGGAGGTCTTGGCCCCAAGTCAGCCCTGTAGGACTGATCTGTACCCATTAAAATGCACAATCCCCCTTTCTTCTATGGAAGAGAGAGGCTGCATATCCTATGAAGGTGATTAGAGGATGAGGGCGGAGGAAGGCAGAGAGCTAAGCAGTGCACACAGAGAAAGGCTTGCACCTCATCAGCCAGGAGCCTGGGGGGGGAAGTTGGTCAGGACCACCTGACATGGATGTATGTTGATACTAGGAGCCCAAGCAACAGGATGGAGGAACTAGAATGAGTCCTGTGGGGTTTTAACAGGGTAACAGAGATGTGGCGGATTAGCCATCATGACTAGAAAGACAAGAATGAAGGTGAAGGCCCTGGGGTAGCATTGTACGTTCATGATGTGATGCCCAGGACAAAAATGCAAAGGGTGAGCAGGGATACAACATGTCTGAATGCAGATTGCCTTGGAAAAGGATGGACTCCCAGTTCTGGAGTTTGCTATGGGCTCCGGGCCGGCCGTGGTATGGGTAGCGATCTCTGGAATGCCGTTAGAAAAAGAGATGCTCCCGGGAAACGTGCCATGATGGGAGATTTGAACTTCCCATGGACAGATGAGAAAACAAAACCCGCTAGCAATCAGTAGAGCCAAGATATTCCTGGATGCATTAGAGCTGACAAGATTTCTTCACCAAATAGTCACAGAACCAACAATAGTTGATGCTATTTTGGGATTTGGTTCCAGTAAACCATGAGGCCCTTGCAGCCGAGCAGCTCATAGAAAACAACCTAAACATGAGTGCTCATGAGGTGATTCAGTTTAAATGGCAGAATAAACACAAATTGGAGAATAGGATTCTCAGTTTCATAAGGGGAAACTTTGATCTCACTATTGAAACCAGTTGGACTGAGGAGCTTGGGGGCTGCAATGTGGAGGAGGCTTGGAGTTTCTTATTTCATATCCTGAATAAGGGGCCAAGGACTCCGGATCTGAGCAGATGAGTAGCCACTTCCAGGGTATGAAGCACAAGGAGAAGGCCTGAGGAGCATGCGAAAAGGACCCATCTGCAACGAAGGCTTTACCTGAGAGATAGAGGTGTGTAGGGATAAAGTGAGACCTGATACAAGGGTTAGACCTTGCACAGGGTATTAACACAGACAGCAGAAGGACACGGCAATCCCAAGCCCACCAGCAAGGACTTCCAACAAAGCTGTTAAGCAGGGCATAGTCTCCTCACTGAGTGACAAACAGCAAATTTAACATCTATATTTAAGAACAGGTGGGGAGCAGTAGCTTAGACAACCTCAGGGCCATGAGTCTGACCTCAACACACGCACAAGGCTTTAGAATAAAACTCAAAGCATAATTAAGGAAATGGCGGTAAATGGAAAAAATGCACTGTGAGCTTACCAAGGGTATATACATGCGATGTCTTTCTTTGGTAGGATACCATTTTTCTAGCTCCAGGAATATGCAGCAGGTCTCCTTTAGATGGACTCAAGTAAAGTCCGTCTAAAGAATTAGTGATGTAAATTGTCCATCAGTTCACTTGAGAATAAAATTCGAAGCATAATTAAGGAAATGGAGGTAAATGCCGACTGCACGAATTGTAAGATGGGGAATGAACTGTCCAAATGGAGGGCAATAACTGGCGGTTGAAGGGGAAGTATCGGGCTGGAGGAAGGCTCAAGCATTGGTTGGGGATCAATCTATCTTTCATATCTGCATTACTGGCCTTGGCATAAAAAGTAAGAGTGTGTTTATGTCAGTGGTGTTTGCTGACAAAGCAAAGCTGGGGGGCCCCGTCAATGCTAACGAGGCTGAGCTATTTGGCAGGGACAACTGGATGACCTGGAGGGCTGAAGTAATGGAAATGGGATGAATGTCAAGAATGCAGCGTGCCAGGCCATGCACCTAGGGGCAAAGGAAACCTAGCTAGTGTCGGGATGGAGCCCAATCCCTTTCTGAAAGGGGTGGCGGAGTGGCCTTCAATAGAAGAGGACTAGACTTGACTCAGCCTCATGTTCCCGGTGGATGGAGTCAGGACTCCTGGGTTCCTGTCCAGGCTCCACCACCAAACTGCTGTTGCAGAGATGCAAGTAAGGATAGCCAATGTGTAATGTAGCTAATAATCAGACCCTTTCCTAGCTACGGCTGTGGTCAGGTAGGTTTTTTCCTTGAGCTTCCCTGTACTTGTTCCCAGCTCACGGACTCAGCCATGTGCTCGCTGTATGGCTCCCTTCACTGGAGCTGTAGATGAGGGTAGGAGTGGGGCTGCTAATTTAGTTCTTAATGGTATGGCAGGTCCGAGCGGTGGGGAAAAGGGGACAGTACTGGCTGATGAGGTGGAAGTATGGTTCAGTGGTCAGAGACCTACAGAGACTACAATTGTAGGTGCAGTTTCAGGATGGGAGCAAGACGCCTGGGTTCTCTCCCATGGATTTGTTTTGTGGCTTGGGCAAGCTGTCCCCCCTCAGTTTGCCTGTTAGAATAATCATGTTGATCTCCCAGGGGGATTGTGAGGATTTGGGATGTGCAGACAGTCGGGGTTAGAGCGGTGCCAGGCATCATTAAGGTATTAATTATTGCATACTCCTCCCATCCGGCCTTGACACACACTCACTCCATCTCTTCTTCACGATGCTGCAGCCTGCTCCGGTACCCAACTCTCCACCTATTCCTCCCTTTCCATTCACTTGGGCAAAGTGTTGTTTGCTGGGGCGGCAGGGTGCTGTGTCCCCGAGCCTTGCGCTATCAACATTGTGGGAACCATCCAGCTCTTAGGAAGGGAGGCATGTGGGAAAGGGAAGGGGAGTGAGAGGCAATAAAAGGGAGGGGAAGAGAGTGAAGCTTCCCCAAGTGGGAGGGCTGGGAACGCTCTCCTGCGTCTGCCCTTACCCCTGCACCCAGGACTGTTCCTCCAGCCCCGGCCCCTCAGCTCCTGCAAGGACGGGGAAGATAAGAGGAGAGGTGAGGATGCAGGAGCTCTTGCCAAACAGCCGAGATGTGAAATCCCCAGAACTCGCTGTCAGCAGTTTTCTCTTCCTCTTGCATTTTGCTGCTTGCCTGTAGGGTTTTTGGGGCCTGGTGGCAAGTTAGAGCATGGGATGGAGCAGGGAGAAAGCTGGGGGGAGGAAATGAAAGCATTATGCAGGGGAAGGGAAGTCTTGTGGGTGGTCAGTGACTTCCAGGAGCTTTGCAGAAACATCAGGGCTCAGAGGCATCGGAGGCTTACAACGCATTCCCTGAGAGCCCTTGTTTGCCAGGGCTTGCTTCTCTCTCAGCTTGGGCTGCTGGGGACACGGAGCTTCTTCCAAACATGCCCCAGCTGTCGGGGAGGTGCTAGACTAGGGGGGGTTGGTAAGGGCACCAGGGGGGTTTGCCCAAATGGAGGGGTTGACCTTGACCAGTGTCATGGAGAGGAGCAGACACCTGCTCTGGCTATGCAGGGGCAGTGGTGGCCAGCACCAGGAGGGCTGACTTCAGAGGCATCCCTGCGGTGGAGGGAATGGGGTGGGGGA
>NW_005841952.1:594531-614334 GCF_000455745.1 Alligator sinensis
TAGGGAATGGGGTGGGTGACTGCAGGAGAAGCCAGGCAGCCCCTGGCCATTTCAGGACCTAGTTCAGTGTTGCTGCCTCTGCCAGCTCCCTGTCTCAGGGATAGTCCCCAGGTCCTCTCCCATTCAACAGGTAGGGAAACAGAGGCACAAAAGGGTCAAGTGAGTTGACCAAAGACCTTCAAGGAAGCAGTGTCAAACCAAGATAAGCCGCGACTCGCTTTTCCCCTCAGCCCAGGCAGCCCCTGGCCATTTCAGGACCTAGTTCAGTGTTGCTGCCTCTGCCAGCTCCCTGTCTCAGGGATAGTCCCCAGGTCCTCTCCCATTCAACAGGTAGGGAAACAGAGGCACAAAAGGGTCAAGTGAGTTGACCAAAGACCTTCAAGGAAGCAGTGTCAAACCAAGATAAGCCGCGACTCGCTTTTCCCCTCAGCCCTGCCCTACCCCCACACTCTCGGCCACTCCTCTCGCCTGTTTTCTGCTCCAGGGATGGGGCCCAGGGTGTGCTGCGAGGTCTGTGTGCAATGCCCCATGCAAGGCTGCCCCTGGGGGGGTAGGGGTCTCAGGGAGGTCACTTCTTTGTGACCTTCCATCTCCCTCCTTTTATGAGATGCCGGCCTCTTTCATCTGCCAGGCTCTATTTCCTGCCAGGCAGGGCTCTGGCTTGTTAGTGCTCCTTGGAGCAATTTCCTTTGAACTCAGCTGGAATTAACATCTCCATGGCAATGGGAGCAGGGCTTTGTCTGGGGCAACCTGCCTTCACCACCAAGCAGAGGTCGGGGGAGAGCAAGGGGATAAGGCACCACCCTGGCCAACACCACTGCCTCCAAGTGGAGAAATGCCTGTGCATGACCGGAGTCGGTGGGAGGGGAATTAGGTCCTCACAATCCCCGCTCTGACACAAGGATGGTTAGGGGGTGAGAAGGGGATTCAGTCTTTGCAGCCACCTTTGCAGATGAGGGAGTCCCTCGGAGCCCCCCTGTGCCATCCCAATGAAGGGTGCAGGTCTCTTCTCAGCCCCCTCCATCGTCTCCGGGCTTCCCAATCAGGGGACGTCACCCCCCCTTCCTGACCAGTCGCATACATGACCTTTCCAGCTATGCTAACAACGCGCCACCCGGGGTGATGCCAGGCCCCGGGATAAAGGCCCCCTTCATTCCTCCCCGCCGCTCTCCCACTCCCGGCTGGGCCCAGCCAGCCCTGCGCTGTCGCTTGCTCACAATGTGGCTTGTTTTCTTGGGGACGGAGGCAGCGCCTGGCATCCAGGCCCGTAGGTGGGGAGGGCAGGCCTTTGCGGGGCTTTGAGGAGATCAAATCCTAGCTGCTTTTTGATGGGTGAATTTTATAAATGCCACAGATGGCCACTTCCCTTCCTCCTCCTTTGTTCAGTTCCCTGTTTCTAAACTTGCGGGCAGGGAGCTGTCACGTCCCCCCCACCCCCGTGCACGCACACTCACTCCTAGGATGCAGACAGAGAGGGCAAGACAAGAGTCAGGAACAGCTGGGCACTGGCTCATAGCCGGATGGAAAGCAGAGGTCTCATGTGGGTGTAGTACTGTAGTCAAGGTCCTTGCAGCTGCCTCTCCTGTGCAGGGGCCAAGACAGCCGGGGTGCAAGCTCCTTCCTATGCGCCCTGCTCTGGGGAGTTGCATGACAGCGGAAGGCAGAGACATGGGTCCTCTAGCATGGACGTGGCGTGTGCAGGGGGAGAGCTGGGGCGCTGGGTTTTGGAGGCAGTCGTGCTCCTTCGGTTTCCCCCTCGGCCTCCCGGCCCTGCTCCACCCCCAGCCACTGTAGCTGGCTCGCAGCAGGCCCTGCTCATTCTCTGTTAATGAGAAACTCCTGCACTTTGTGCCTTGAAACGGAGCCATGTTCCCCACGTGACTGCGAGGAAGGGCCCAGCTGGGGCTGCCTGGAGACAGCAAGGCAGCTGATGATGTTGGCGCAAGCCTGGGTACCAGGGGCAAGATGCCTAGCCCCCCCACCCCCAGCCAGGGGACCCGCAGCTTGCTTTGCAACATCCCTGCTGACCTGCCTGACTCAGCCACTCCTACGCTGTCTGGTGTCCTTCCCTTGACAGCAAGGAGTGGAAATTCACCCCCATCTCCCACTGCCGTGACTAGGACGCACATGGCTGGGTCCTTGCCGTGTACCCATCCTGGCAGCCTGGGGGGTGGGCTATGAATCATATCGGGGGGGGTCCCTGGGGTTGTGCCGTTCAAGGCAGTCCCTCATGCCTGGGGGCAGCGGGCAAGGGCCCCCAACAGCCAGGATGTGGCTGTGGTCTGAGTCAGGGGGTCGTGACTGAGAGCGGGATGGGACTGTGGCATGGCAATGCAAGCCGTGCCGTGGAGAAGGCTGCGAGCCCTGAGCCGGGGGAGATTTCCAGACTGGCCACGTGGCTCCAAAGCAGCAGTCCCCGGCTCTTGGCTTCTCGCACCACCTCCTTGGGCTGTTTCCCAGGGTCTCGCTGGGGCAGTGAACAGTAGCTGCCTGGCAGTCCCCAGTGCCGTGCAGGGTGTGGGTATCACAGGTGTCCAGCACATCTGTAAACTAAGCTTTTTAGTGGGTTGTAAAAACCTGCTCCCTGTAGGCTCTGAAATCCAGCCTCCAGGGCCCTGCCTTGCCCTCACGTGGCCCCTTCTGCCTGCACAGTCAGAATCGGAGTCGTTGACCCCTATCCCCTTGCACCCAGGGGCCAAGTAACCCCATACTGTGAGCTTCCTCCCCTCAGTAACATTAGCAAGGGGGAACCTTTCCTCCCAGCAGAAGCCCCCTCAGTGTCTCCCTTCTTTCTCAGCCTGTTTTGGTCTCCTACTGTCTCCCTAGGTTAACAGGGCATAGCTCCATTGGCCCAGGCCTGGGAAGGATCCCATTAGGCCACACCATAAAAACATGGGGCCCTCCTGAACCTGGATTTTGTGGGGGCAGCCTCTGAGACAGCAGCCCCTGCTCCCTAGCAGAGGGAGCCTTGGGTAGGATGCAGTGCACTGACTTCTAAGTGTCACTATGAGAGGCGCTTGGTCTTTCCCTTCCCTCCTCCCCTCTCCCCGGGAAGAGAGCAGTGGAGGCAAGAACAGGAAATTCTCAGCCAGCTGTGATTTTTTTCACTGGAATCTGTGGACCTGACCTGAAATCCACAGCTGGGCTTAATAAAGCAGGGCCCTTGGAGACCCTGCTGCAGCCGTTCTGGTGTTGCGGAGCTCACAGAGGAGTGGCAGGAGTTTGGGGAGCGGGGAGGATGTGGGGGGCCCTAAGGCTGAAAGAACTGGAGGTGTTGGGGAGACCCCATCCGAAAGACCCCATCCTGCAGAAGAATGAGAAGGAAAATATCCCTCTGAAATCCTGGCCCAGCTCCGAGCTGGTGACTCCCATGCATTTTAACCACAGCCCGTGGCCTGGCAGGGAGCAGGGAAGCTACCTGGCATCGAGCTTCCTCCGCTGGCACGGTGCCCCTCTCTCATTATCAGTCCCACCCGAGCGCTGGCTTTGCAGGCTCGCGAGTGGCGATGAAGGGATCTTTGAGCCCATCTCCGCCATGCCACATCAGCAGCGTGCTCAGGGCACTAACGTGACCTTAATGAGGAACAGATTGTCTCCTGGAGGGGTGCCAGCTCCCCTGCACAGGGACAGGGAAACCTTGAACTCAGACAGAGCTGGGAATGGGAAGGCGAGACACCCCGTGGGACTGGGCGCAGGCTGGAGAGGGGGCAGGCAGAGCCAGGGCAGGGCTGAGCAAGCACGCAGCGCCAGCCAGAAGGGGAATTCCCACTCTCTCTCATCTCCAGCTAGCTGGATTGCTGCAAGACTTATAACAGAAGCTAGCCCAGATCTGTGATCAATCCATAGAGCAAGCACAGAGGCTGGACCAGCTCTGCCCCTCCCTCCACCATTAACCCTGCAACAGCTGGACTATGAGATATTTTGAAGGCTGCTCCCATCTTCCTGACACTAGTATAAACCATCAGTGACCCCACCATGGTCAAGGATCCTGACTCTCAATTGCTTTGTCCTTTCCCAGGGGTGTATGGATAAGGCTGCCTTTATCTTTCCAGTTCAGTAGGGTTGCAAAGCAACCTGCCAGTCCGCAAGAAAAGACAAGAGGCTGCTCTAATGTACACCCTGCTCTCAAGGCCCCTTATAGATGCTGGGAAACAGTGAACTGTTGCAGTGCCCTGAAGCCGGACACCCTTCATTTCCTCATCTGCCCCCTATTCTTCAGCTGGGAGCAGGACTGATGTAGCACCTTTATACCAAGTAGCACCTTCATACCTAGCAAGGCAGCTGTTCACAGGAGGGATATAATCAGGGGTCTGTTCCCATGTTTTAAGACAGGGGTGTTAGTATTGCAGTATCTGCAGTACCCACACTGGGTAAAACACTAGACACTTGAACTTAACTTGAAACAATTGCCTTAACTTGTCATTTAAATGATGCACTTGTGCCTGGCCTGCTTGGGTTCTTCGTCCAAGTGTGGCTTGGTTTTCTTCTCATCTTGTGCCCATGAGTTATTTTGCCCTCTGGATTTGTGCGTGTGTGTTTCTCTGGACTTTTTCCCTATAAACCCCCAAAATTCCAAAGAAAAAGGAAGTCGTGATGTCTTTTTGGCCAACGAGCATTTCTTTCAGATGTTCTGTTATTTTATTTGCCAACCCTCAACTTCTAAATAAAAGCAGGCTGCGTTCCACAGAAATGCTCTTTCCGTCTAAGAGCATAAAGAAGCAAGGTCTCAAAGCAAATCCCACCCCGCATCTCCCCCCTCCGTGGTCTTTGAGGTCTCATTGTCGGGGTGCTTACTTTAATAGACAAACTAAGGGCTATGCAGGGAAAATAGACAGTTGTGGAGTGACCTCTACCAGGACACCTCCCCCCTGGGGATGCTCTTTTGGATCGAAATGGCTTGTATTCTGGAATAACTGCTGTGGTCTGGAAACACACCTAGAATAAGGGGAGTTTCAGTCCAAAACAGAGCATCTGTAATCCCTGGAGCCTGTCTCATTGTTTCCAGTCCAGTTCCCCCTTCAGGCAAACCCAACCGGTTCCCCTCTCCACTTAATCCTGTTCCTTATAATTAAATGGACCCATTTTAACAGTTCCCCTCCCAGGTCTGCACCTTTTCCACTCCAGCTCCTGGGAATGGGTCTTACTGAAGTCACGGGAATTACTCCCACGAGTCCAGCCTACAAGTGGCCCATGAAGGCCAGGCCTCTTCAGCTACATCTGATTGCCCTTCCTTTCTTAGCATGGTTCTCAGTCCCCCACGCCAAGCTATACTTGCTTCATTTGATCCCATTAAATCCATGCTTCCAGCTCCCAAATCAGGCATTTGACCACTTGTGCTAGGACCCTGCTGCACTAGGCGCTGCACAAACAGAGAACAGAAAGACAGCTCCTGCCTTAAGCTGTGGTTTGAGCCAGGTCCTGTTAGGCCAAGCTCATAGCAGGTCCCATAGCAAGAGATCAGCCCCAGGTAAAGGTGCAGCCCATGTGAACTTCCTTCTAACGCTGTTGTCGGTTCCCCCTTCTCTGGCCCTGACCGGAGCTTCCCACCCTCTCTCAATCCTACCAGCTCCTTCAAATGCTTGAATTAAAACTCCCAGGGTTTGATCTGCCTGCACATTGATGCCCTAGGGCCAGGATTCCCATGCCCAACCTCTAAGCCCAGCAAGATCCAGGCTTCATCCCCTCTAAGAGGTGAAGATATCTGTCACACACATGACCTGCCTATGTTTACTTGCTGCTGGTATGACTGGGAGATCATCACTGTTTCACAAGTAGCCAGGCCTACCATGGTAACTTCCCCTTTTGGCCATTGCTGTCTGCTTGGAAAGGATGCCTCTGTGGCCAGGATGCCTGCAGGCATGTATGTGAATTGCCCTGTGGGTGGGGTTGTCAGAAGTTGGATATTAAGAAAAACTTTCTCAGTAGGAGGGTGGTGAAGCTCTGGAACAAGTTACCTAGAGAAGTCATGGAGTCTCGATCCTTGAAGGTTTTTAAGGCCCAGCTGGACAAAGCCTTGGCTGGGATGATGCAGTTGGGGATAGCCCTGCTTTGAGCAGGGGGTTTAACTAGATGTGACCTCCTGAGGTCCCTTCAACCCTCATTTTATATGATTTTATGAATATTAGCAGGAAAGAGGGTAGCCAGTTCCCACGTAGTCAAGGCGGGTTGTGCTTAGCAGATCATGGAAGATACCAAAATCTGCCGCTTACCATGACCTGAGGATAGATGTCTTGCATTCAAAAGCTTGCCTAACTTTATCCCAATTACAGGGTTGGTCCAATAAAAGATATCACCCTAAGAAGTCCTCGCCTCTTAGCAGATCAGATGCTCTTAATAAAGCAGGGCAGGCGTGGCACTGCCTGGTAATATAGCATGCATCATCTCCCTCCTGGGAGCATCCGAGCATTGCCTAAGGATGGAGCCCAGCTTCTGGAGGCAGAGACTGTTATCTGGAGGCGAGATGGAGCAGCGAATGGTACATGCTTGGTGGGGGACTGCTCTATAGATGAGTGTTGTCTGTCTCCAGGGTTTATTTTGTACGTACCAATGTTTGTGTGGCAGCTGCATGTGGGTGTATGTTGTGTGCACCTTTGTGCCATGCACAGTGCACCACATCTCTTACTGTAGCTCTCTGTGCACATGTGGGTCACAGCAGTCCCTGTGAGCATGCTTTTCTGCCTTTCTCTTTGCAAGCAAGAAGCTCCAGATCCTCGCACACTCCAGTTCCCTAGTTTAGCCTTGCTTGGCCCCAGTGCGGACAGATGTGCCTGCTCTGTGCCTGGGCAATCAGCAGACCTCCCAGAATTTTTCCAGGGGAAACGGTTAAAAATGTGTAAGTCGCTGCACAGTGGAGGGGTTTGTACTGGAGCATCAGCGCACTGACTGCAAACACAGGGCTGTGACTCTCAGCAAACAGGCTGAGCTGTCTCGGGCTTTGGAAGGGCCTAGCACGGTGTTTTAGCGCAGAGCACGTGGAGTAACTGCAAGCAGAGTCCTGATAGAGCCCTCCTTAAAGAAACCCTAATCCCACTTTAGTCAACTGAAAACCTTGTAATGAGGCTATAAAGGGGGAGCTTCTGGCTCTAGTGCTTCATTTGCTGATTATATCCCAGTGACTGTTTCAGCATCTGTCTCTAAGCCTGTACACAGCTCCCCTGGTGAAACCTGGATAAGAAGCAGCTTGGCTGTGAATTTTGCTAGACGCAAGGGGCTGAAGCCAGGTCTCAGCTGCACCAGGGGTAATCTACAGGGCCCAGATTCTGACTGTCCTGTTTGCCGTGACTAGCGTTACACATGGCTGAGGGTTGCATTGATTTCGGGACTCCTTAATGTGGACAGATGCTATGCCGTGTGGGTACGGGTATTGGAAAGAAGCCCGTAGTAGTAACTCTGCTGACTTGTGGTTTAGGCTCCATTGTAATGAAGAGTGAAGGTGAGCCTTGTAGTGATGTTTAAGTGCTTGGGAAAGTTATTTGCAGCTGTTTCTTCAGTCCTGTTGTCATTAGAATTAAATGTACATTGCTTTCAGATGCATAACACAAAATCTAGCCAGCCTTCTTGAGCATCTTGACAGCTCATCCAACGCCTCACTGAAAGTTATTTCCACACTTGAGTTGATGTTCACCTAAATGAATGTTTCGACGCCTGAATTAATATTTTTAACTCAAATTAAAAACAGTCTGCAGGGCTGTGAAATGGGAGCTGCATCAAGAGGAGCTGCTAACAAGACCGCAGAATTGCAGAAAGATAGTTTAAGCAATGGAACATCAAGACCATTTTAAAAAGGAGAAAGGGTCGAACTCCTATGAAATGAAGAGTTTAGTAAGAATCAGGTAGATGATAATGAGCCACAAAGTCGAGAGACCCCCTCACTGTTGCCTGAATAGAAATGCTGCTGCTGCTGCTTGCACTGCCTGGCATCTGGTTTTAAAATTTGGGTGGAACAGGTATCAAAGGGGGGTGCAACTGCACCAATGCTCCCTCCTTGCAATAGCTATATACGCCACGCGGGTGTGAGGTTTAGTTACGAGTCTCAAGGAGCTGTAAAGAGAGATTAGAGTACAGATAGGAACATGGCCCCGTGGACATAATATGAGTAAGAGTTACAGGTTCGGTGTTAAAGCACACGTTGGAGTTGATGAAGACAGCAAATCCGAGTCCCAAATCTGATACAAGCATTCTGTAAAAGGGCTGGAAACCTTGTCAGCAAATTGTACACGTAAAGATACTGTGGTTTCTTCTGGGCTGTTTTGCGTAGGGCTGGGTATTGGACCGGTCAAATAATATTTGGGCAATTGACTGGTCAAATATCGGTCAAAAATTGTAAAAAAAAAAAAAAAAAAAAAAAAATGGCCAATACAGTCAAATATTAAACAGAAAAAGCACACATTTTCCATTAAAAAACAAGAAAAAAAATCATATTTCTGTCAAAAAAAATCTGCAAAAATATATATTGACTCCCCATACAATTGCCATAATCTTTAACTGGTCAAAAAATGTTCAGTCAATTGACAAGTTTGCCAACCCTAGTTTTACCACCTGGATTTCTGTGTTGGTCTTGAGAAATCTCCATGAAATGGGTATTAAATAGAAGATTAAAATTCAAACTGTTGCGTGTTTTCAAAAGGGAGCCAGTTCTCTGCTACGGGGAAATGTAATTACAGCTATAACACGTACGGCCCCGTCTCCGACAGTCAGATAGCTCCTTGGAGGGAAGGGCTTGCTTTTCAAGTTAATCACCGCAAAATAAAATTCCTCTAATGATTTGTAAGAAAACCTGACTTTGGGGCAGTTCTGAACAGAGCCACTCAGTCTTTCTGAAAGCGGTTCTTTTTAAATAAGCGCTGACTTGATTCTGTTGTCATTTATTCGTTCGTAGGGTGGCACTTCGGGTCATGGGTCCCCGTGGGGTTAGGTGCTGTACAAGCCTGGCACAGCAGCTGGTGGAGTGAGCTTGGGGTCACTTCAAGCCAATATATCTCAGATTGAATTAGACTAGAAGTGCATCTCTACCCTGCTTTCAAATACAGTGGTAGCTCATGCTTCAAGGAGACCGTGTTTTAAAGGCAGCTGGTTGAAAAGAAAAGGCGTTCTTGACCGGTGTTAGGCACGTCTACACTACAGCAGGATTTGGAGGAGCAGGTGGACAGGCCCTGCGCTGCTGTGCTTTGGACAAACCCTTACTGTCCAGGTGAAAACAAAGCTGTGGCAGGTCTTGCATGAATCACCAGATTGAGTTCAAAGCCTTTGCAAGTCCCCGCAGCTTGTCATTGCTTTGACTGCCAAAACCAGGTGTGTTTTAATCTGAGATAGGGAATGTGCGCCCACTTTCTTTCTAAATCCTAGTGTAAGGTGTGGGCAGAGCTGGCCACAGCTTAGCTAGGTGAGATCCTTACTCTACAATCCACCCATATGGCTGACTTTGCACACTTCCCTTGTGATTAAAACCTAGTTTCTTGCCTCTACAAGGCTATTACAGTGGTATTGCTAATGTGTGTTAATTTGTCCTGCAGTAAAATGCACCGTTTTTGCAGTACAAAGCTTTTCAGAGTCCTAACATCAGAGCTTGCCATCTTCTTCTCTGTGTGTGTGAGGCACCATCCCAGTGAGGGCTCTTTGGCCGGCGTTAAATGCCTAGAAGTGCAGCGTTAAAGAAAATAGTAGGGAATTAAACTTTCTTTCTATGAATAAAGTTGAGGAAAAGGAAAATTTCCATCTGAACTTTTGGGGTTTTTATTTAAAACATGACTGCCCGCCTTTTGCCCCCCAGCGTTTCAAGGTTTTGCTGAAATTGCTCACATCTGGAACCCAAAAGGTTTGGTTTTATTTCTGAAAATATTCAGTACGAATGTCTGTCATGTTTCACAGCAACCTTTATTTAGTTGAAAACTCTTTTGTACCGGAAGAAAATGTAGGTGAAATACTTTGACTGACTGCTTTAAAAAACCCATTACAGTTCAGGGGAGAACAATATCGGTCACTTCATGAAATCATGGAGAGCCACCTACATAGCAGTACAGTCAATCGAGTCGGGGATATCTTAGCTTTCATCTCCACAGTGGATGACCGGATAGCCTTACAAAAGAGGCTAAGATCAACACTGATGGAAGAGCCTTGGAGAGAAATCATGACTGAGATGTTACCTGCTAAAGTGGAAAACAGCTGAGGTATATTCCTCTACAGGAACTGTTATGGCAACAGATACATTTGTGCTGGCACTATGCACCTCGTCATTTCTCATTGCTATGCAGTTGCCCTTCAAGGATGTGTGTGGTGTGTCATGAAGCAGGGGTGGGCAACCTGTGGCACGGGCAGCCTCTATGTGCAGCATGCAGCAGGCTGGGGAGGGGAGAGTCAGCAAGCAGAGGAGCAGATGGGGCACTGAGTGCAGGACATGAAGCGACAAACAAGAGCAGCAGATCAGGCAGGAAACAAAGCAGAACAGAAGACTGGGCAGAGTGGTATTCGGAGGGCGCAGGGCTAATCTGTGACACACCTGCCAACAAGGTTGGCCCCTACTGTATAGCGCATAGGGCTGAAGGCTCCATGCCTTTAACAAGCCAGGCAGTGTGGGTGCGGGATCGAAATGCACACCCTGGACCTTATTCTGATGATTCAGTGAACAGACAACACAATACTTTGTATCCCTTTCATTAACATTAACGAAGGCAATAATCTATGCTGCTCCTACCTACTATTGGTTTATCTCGGGGGGACGGAGAAGTACCATACAAACCCCCCAACTTTCAAGTCTTCCATTAAACATCTTGTTAACCAGAGTGTACAGGGCTGACGGTCTGTTTAACCAGCCTGCAGAGAGTCCAGTAATGAAAGCATAGGGCTACCAGCTGGACGACCAGGGATGTGTTCCTAGGCAAATTACTCAACGTCTCCTGCACTTGGCACCTTTATAGAGTCGCTTACTTTTATGGACAGCAGGTGGAAACATGCACCCTTGTGAATGGGTGGGAACATGCACCCTTATGCTTTGCCCAGGTGAAATGACTGGCTACAGGCACGCTCATTCCTTGGCAAGAAGTGTAGAATAAGGGGCTAAATGGAACAGAAAAAGTTGCAGGACGGTGGGAATAAGGCCTCATTCATTTCTGTACCCATAAGGTGAAGAACACCTCCTGTCACCATTAAAGAGTCAACATTTGCTGGAGGAAGGGGTAGGATCTGATACTTTCTGTGGAGCTTTTCCTAAGTAAATCGTATCAGTGTTTTACAAGGGACGGTAAATATGATTATCTGTATTTAAGATAGAGAGAAATGGAGGCACGGGTAAGAAGTGATTTAACCAAGGTTGCACAGCAGATCAGTAGCAGAGCTGGGAGTAAAACCTGAGTCCATAACTATTGGGCACACTGCCTCCCTGCATGCTAACTGTCTCCAAGTAGTGGCTTTCTCTTGGCAGTGGCTGCACCCACAACAGAGGTGTCCATCTATTGATAAGTGCATGTCTGTACTTCAGCC
Source organism: Alligator sinensis (assembly GCF_000455745.1). NCBI lineage: Eukaryota > Metazoa > Chordata > Crocodylia > Alligatoridae > Alligator > Alligator sinensis. The sequence continues at coordinate 606,007 of NW_005841952.1, forward strand.
TGCAGTGTAGCACAGAGCTCCATGCTGCCACAGCTAGATTGCCACCAGTCGCCTACCTGGCTAGTTTAAAGCTAGCTTCAGTACCTTCAAGCTTACTCTGTGCTTTACAGCGCATGAGGGGAAGCATGGCAAGGTTTTACAAACCATTAAATGGTAAAGAAAAAGTAGATCGGGATTTATTGTGTGCTATCTCTCACCATACAAGACCTGGGGTCACAAAATGAAACATGGGTAGTAAGTTTAAAAGGAAGGGTTTTTTTTCCATACAGAGGGTCATTAATGTGTGGAACTTGTTGGCATGAGATGATGATGAAGCTGACAGTTTAGCCAGCTTCAGAAAGGGATTGGATGCATTTTTGGAGGAAAGGGGCATCAGGAGGTATTGCAAGCGGGCATTAGGGATACAGTCAGAGCTTTCCAGACCTTAAATGCTGGACACTGCAAGTGATAGAGAAACAGTAGGAAAACTCCCTGTGAGACCCTGCTCACTCTCCCCTTCAGCATCCACTCTCGGCCACTGTGACAGGAGACTGGGCAAGATGGACCCAGGGTCTGACCCAGTAAATGGCAGCTCTTATGTTGAAAGACTGGTTTTCATTTGCAGACCCCTAAAAATTTTTGAATAGAGATGTGGACCCCTTTGAATTGTAAGTGCAGCTATTCACATACTTTTACTTGATCACAGTCATCTTGTAAAGATTCCTTAGACGCAGGCTGCAGACGGTAGGGGTCCAGGGCCCACAGGTTACAAACCACTATTCTAAGAACAGGATGATCCTCATTGCTCGAGGCACATGTGAATTCAGATGTGTGCAAACATCACAAGGGACAGAAGTCAATGTACATTGAACTCTGCACAACCTGGATCAATCTACTAGATTTAATTTAGCTCCTCTACAACATGCACACACACCAAGGCTGGAGCTTTTTCCTGTGTACCCATTTAATCAGATGTCCCCTGAGAGGTTACATCGTGAGTGTAAGCAGAGATTGCTGGTCACCTGATGGTCTCAGAATAAGAATTGCTCTAAGTGGCCTGTTCTCCTCCTGTACCGTTACGTTCAGCTGCTGTGTACCCCATGCAGATTAAATGAGCCTGAATGATGCAGTCTCATGTCCAGGGAGCCTTCCTGACCCCTCTTGCTAATGCCCTGGAGGATGACAGCTGACTAACCTCTCGATAGTCTTCCTCGCTGCAGGCGTTGTCACTGCAAATAAACCCATCCAGCCCCTTGTTTCCCACACTTGGCATCCTTTTGCCCAGGCTTCTTTTCCAACCGTCCATTTTTATAAATCACTTTGGTTTTATATTGCTTTTGTTATATTTTTATTGCTTGACTTAGTCTTCAGATGGCTTTCATTATCCCTATATATATTGCTTTGATGTTATTTATGGTGCTTGCGTTGCATTTGCATTACTTCCCTCAGACGGGTATCATTTTGCCTGGATTTACAGTGTATTACTTACTTAGATTTATATCACTTTAATTAGATTTATATCCTCTTAGACTGCAAGGGTTTCACTTAGATTTATACTGTTTCTTCCGTTAGGCTGGTTGTGCTGGGAAAATTTATGCCCATTTTTTGTTAAATGGTTATTGCTTAACTTAGCAATGCTATTGCTTTAGTTAGTTGTGGTCATCTCCAATTGGAGGTCTCCAGCAAGTGCTCCCTGTCTTTCCATGACTCTCCAGTGCAACTCCGCTCATCTCAGTCAGTGAAATGAGATCATTGGCTCCTCTGTGCTCGATGATGAGAGCAGTGACTTGGGCATCTCAGCTTCTGGGACTCGATTTGCAAGGAGGACTGCACTGAGTTGCCTCTTGAGGTGCTTGGGTCCAAGATCCAGGTTTTCAAAACCCCAGCTCAGCTACCAGCTAACCTAAAAGCACCTAGCTTTCCTCCACTAAAGGCTGGTAGCATCTGTGGTTGTCCCTAAATCCCAACAGTGCTGAGTTGCCTGGCACCTAAGCCCTGGTAGAAATTTCTAACTAAGTGTTTTTTTGGCCTGCAGGGTCTGACCTGGCAGGGGTGCTTGGAGCACACCTACCCTTAGAAAAAGGCAGCTAGGAAGAAGTGGTGCCGGTTCTCCCATGATACACAGAGGATACACAGGTCAGAGTTCAAATCCTTCCTCTTGCCTGATTAGATGCAGGTCTCCCACAGCCAAGAGAATGCCCTAATTACCAAGCTATAGAGTCTGGGCATCTCTGTCTCATGTTGCCATTGTTCCACGTGGTAGAAATAATTAATTATTGACTGAAGAAGGGCCTGGAGCGTGACTGTCCCACTGGCTTTCTCTCTCTAGGACCCAATGAATACATAATTTTTATAAAAAGTGGAACAGCTTTCACAAGAGAGTAAGAGCCAGCCAACAACCAGAATGGATAAGGCCTGGGGTGCCTATAAGATTCAAATGTAGCCCTGAAATCAGGACAAAAAATAATCTCTTTGTAATGCTGGACTGTACCGTTCTGTCGGGTCCTTTTATAGATCTTGCTTCTCAGGACTGATACGTGTGAGTTTGAACGGGGCTGGGGTTTTTCCCTTCCAGGGTAACGGTATGTTTGTTCAGAGTGGGAGTATTTGCCATCAGACAGACGGGCACCAACTGGGACTCAGGAAGGAGAAAGAGAAACAGATTTCACCTGTCTGGACTCGCTGTCCCTTTCCCTTTGCCCTGCAGGACTTGAGGTCTTTGAACCATGATGCCGTGGGGGAGGCGGGCGGCTGAATTCCACTGCTAAAGAGAAACCGTTGTTTGATAGTTAGATCCAGATGTGAAGAGAGGCGCGTGAGTGGCTGGAGTGGAATGGAAACCAGCTGGAGAAACAAAGCAAGAGAGCAGTTGTAGTACAACAGTTGAAGCCGACATATTTGCACCACTCGAAATCAGAATTTAGCCCGCTGAGTGTTAGCTGCATTCAGTCCCCGGAGCGCGCACAAGCTTTGCCCCAGTGTAGATCATGCTCCTATTCAAGCCCTATAGCTGTTAAATTCAACTAGGCCGTGCCCTCAAGTTCGCATCTGTCAGCATGTCTTAGTTGCCTTTAACAATGCCATGCCATTTTACCCAGCTGCAAGTCTGGCTTCGCTGACTGCACTGGAAACAGGACTATCCCCTTGCATCTCCTTTCTCACCATCACATGAGCAGCTTTATCACAGGCTTCACTTAGTGTCTCAATTAACCTGTGTTTAGTCAGGACCTGGGCATCTCAGAGAGGCCAAACCTAGGACCTTCAGCTGCAGAGGCTTGAGCACTACCCTCCTACAGCTAGAAAGCATTCATTTAATTATGCCCAGTCCATTGTGCCTCTCCACGCTTTGACTTCCTGCCTCAGAAGGGGTCAGTAAAGAGGTCAACGATGCAGAGGACCGGGTGCTGATTTGAGACAGCTCAGCACCTCATTGTTTGATATTGCCAAGCGAGCAGGGCACAGGAGCATCGGGGGGTAGTGAATTTATTTCACTTAACAGAAGAATACTTGAACTCTGCTCCCCCCTGTAACAGTGGGGTTTCTATCAAAGGCTGGAGCAGCAAATTTTACCTGTGATCTCTATGCAAGCTTGGGACTAAGCCATCAATTTAAACGATGTGGTCTAAGGTCAGAGAGAGCCCAGCTCATGCACTCTCCCCTGACCCTGATAGCTCCACAGTACTGGAAGCAGTTAACCAGGCTGGGGTGGGGTGTCAGAGAAACCCACCGATGTGACTCAGAGACATGGCAAGGACACATCCTGATCACAGCTGCACATCTGTGTTAATCCAGGTTTACCCCAGCATCTGGCTCCATACCTTTGTGTGAGGTTTTTAATGGGCAGCTTGTTAAAGTGTGGCTAAGAGGGAATGCGAGGCGCTAGCTTAAGCCTGCACTCCTGGGACAGTGAATTCTTCGCCACCAGCTCATGGGTTCAAGTCCAGGCCAGGCGTCAGTGTTGCTGTTCGGTGGTTAATAGAAGCCGAATGGTGGTTCTTTCACAGTAAATGAAAGTTGATGTCCAAGAGCTGGCCCCTGCACAGCAGTTCCTATGTAGGGACTGAGCTTTCTCCTGGAGCCTTGCAGATCTGGGCTGAAGCGTTTGCACACGGGGAATGTCCACAGCTGTCTCTCTTTAGTGGAGGCACTGAAAGCCGTCAGCCTCTGGTACTGCCCCTGCCACAACCCAACCTTCAATTTGGAGCTAGACACAGGGCTTTTGGAGCACGGGCAGATGCTGGACCTTTCTTCCCCTCACCTGAATTTTCAATTCAGCCCTTCAAGATTCAGGAGAAAGAAGCCATCCCAAAGTGTGGGTAACCTTAAGTATACCGGTATGGTGCTTTCCACAGACAGGGCAGCAGAAAGGAGCCTAATGAGCCCAGAGCAGTGGAGCTAAATCCCTGGCAAATGCAAGGCAAGGTGCCCAGTGGAGGAGGAGGAAGTGGGTGGTTCGAAATATGAGCTAACTGGGTTAGTCTGGCGAGGGGGGTGTTTCTCAAGAGGCTTAAGTGCTGTAGCAGAAACAGTGTTTAAATGCTCTTTCTACTGGGGAGCTGAGAGGGTAGAGCAGCCAGGAGCATACAGCAGCTGCTGCTTCAGAAATGCTAAATCTGAAGTCAGGAAGCCCCAGTCTGGACAGCCCCCATGCAACACATTGGGTGCGCTCCACAGCTGCACCAGACGGCACAAGTGAATGGAGTCATGACCCACGTCTTCCCTGTGCCGGCTTTGGAAAAAGCCAAGCAGGAATATTTGCAAAAGACCCCTCCTCCTTCCTGGCTCCCCATCTTAGTCAGGAATAATCTACCCCTAAACCACTTGCTCGATGTGATTGTAATGGAAGAATGGATGTCTACCGTCACCTGGAGTTGCAAGCCATCCATCTCCTTTATGCCTTTACAAAGCAAAAGTAATGTGACTGGCGTATAGTTTATTAAGGACAGGCCAGTAAATCAAATGTAAAGAGTGAACCTAATGCCAGTGGTATTTTTACCCTGAGTCTGTTCTGGTGGTGGCTGCTAGAAGCATGACTCTCATCAGCGCCCTTCTAATAACCTATTTGTGTTGAAATGTGCAGTTTCCCTGCTTTCCAGAAAAAAAAGCCTGAAGAGATACTGCCTGGCTGATGACTTAAGGACATAGGTCCTGGCTGTTTTCATTCTTCCTTAATGCTGTTTGTGAGCAGGGATAAAGCTTCTAAACTGAATACAAAATGGAGCCGGTTCTGCCCCCGTCTCGGTGTTCAGGCCGTGTCCCGGAGCACGTGGCTTTGCTCTGCTCAGTACAATCAGGAGAGAAGTGGAGGGTATTGGCGGGTTTCCCCATCCACACCCAGTTCCAAAGGTCCCTGTTTCAAATCCTGATTAACACCTGCCTGGAAATTGGAGAAAGTTTTCAGCTGAGCCCTTGTACAAAGGTTTGGTCTGAGTCAGAGGGGAATTTGCCACTCCAGTGAGAGCCAGCACTTGTACTCTGTTGGGCAAAGGACTGAACAGTCGCATAGGTATTAGTGTCGACTCTCCGCATGGGAGAATTTCACCTTAACAGCTGGGCTTCCTGGCTGCTGCATGCAATTCCCAATCCACAGAGCTTGTACTACTCTAATATTCCTTCTGAGCTGACCTATCTGTAGCTAAATTGTTGGCAGGGGGAGAAATTGCCCATTTATGTATGCAGCCAGCAAAAGAGAGACCAAAACCCCAAATGAAGGCGAAAGTAAAATGACTTTTTAAGTTTAAGACTAATAACATTTAAGTTGGTTTAAGGAAAGATATCAGATTCACCCAAAGAACCTTGTCTGTCGATGTCCTTAAGCCAACACAGCTACAACCTACACCCCAGAGAAAGTAAAAGACACTTAAACACACACCGGGATTCGTTTCTTGGCCGTTTTGTCATGACCTTGAGTTGCGTGATTCAGCAGTCTGGGGTGGATAACCAAGAGCAGTGAAGCATGAGGTTATAGCAGGTTCCTGCAGGACTCAGGTTAGTGCGGACCTGAAAGGAAAGGTGTGGTGCTGCCTCTGCCAGCAAAGGGTAGTCAACCCCTTGCAGCTGTACAGTCTGTTCACACAGATGAGCCCATTGGATTTAGGATGTGGGAGTGGGAATCCCTTTCTTGCACACCCGAGGACGTGGGATGGGCATTGTTATGCAAATACCTGGTTCTTCCAGAAGCCGAGATCTCTAACTCGCAGCAACAGGATGCTTGCCTTGTGACACTGGCTGCTGAGTCAGAGGTGCTTTCCTAGAATAAGCAAAGCAATCACCAGGATCCTTCACTCTTTGCCTAGTAATAGTTGCAGCTGCTGCTTTGTCTTTTAAAATACTTTGGTTTTATGATCATTATGGGAAAATTGACCACAAAGTCTTACTGTAATATCATGTAAAACTAGGCGTGGGCAGGAGAAACGTCAGACTCTAATGGCTTCTGGAATCCTGACTGAGCACTTACTTTAGGATGAGATTGAGAGGTGGGGGCCTGACTCTGATCTCTTGTAAACCAGAGAAATCCTTCCTTTCATGTGGGGGAAAGGGCATCACTTGAATCATAGAGAAGTGGGGTTGGAAGAGACCTCTGTAGGTCATCTAGTCCAACCCCCCTGCCTGGGGATCCTGGAATGCAGAGGAAGTTGGCTGCAGTCACCTGTACACTGTGCTTCATTTAAGGATTTAGCCCCAGGACTGAAAGAAATGTTCTGCCCTTTCCTAGGGTCTGGGCTTTATCCAAACTCAATGTAAACCACGTTGCTTAGCCACGGGCACAGCCTGCACTTTGGTAGAGCTCTTTTCCCTTTTTCTCGGAGCATCTTAAGCCTCCAAGAGCAAGCTTGAAATCTGCAGGTCTTCGTGAGCTCAGGGCTGCATCAGAGGCCTTGCAACTGATGGCTTCTAGTCTTTTTTTTTTTTTTTTTACCACTTGGGCAGTTAGAGGGAGCTTACTTGCACTGCAAAATAAATGTAGGACCATAAAAACTCTCCTGTGCATATAAACAGGTCATGAATTTAATAACTCTTTAGTATGACAAGCACTAAACATATGATGAGGCTGGCATCATATGTAATGCAGGTAAATAAATGATCTGCTACTTATACAAGTGAAGTAGTAGAAAGTTGGTTTGGGAAGTGAAAGTAGTGATGGATGGTTACTTTTAAGCTCCATGCTTGTCTTTATTCCTTGCTCCCCTGTTTGTTTCTGTTTCTGTTTTATCTGTTTAGATAAGTTCTTCTAGGCAGAGACTGTCTCCTATATGGGTACGATGCCAGGAAATGGTGATCCTGTTACCTGCCTGATGTTAGTATGGTATGAAAAGAAATACTAATTGAAGTCCGTGGTGCTGCAGATGAGAAAAGATTTAAGTCGTATATATGCACACAGGTGCACACTATATATAGTGTGTACACATATATATGTGTGTATATATATCTATATATATGTATTATATTACAAATGTGTGTATAGATATATATGTATTACATTACATATATAGAGAGAGATAGATATGAGTCATATAATATTGATAGTATATACTATAATATTTATATTCTATACTAAAAACTGGCTAAAGGAATGTTAAAGTTGGACCATCCAGGACTCAGTGATGCCAGAATTAAGGTGCAACCTTGACTGTAGTCCCTTTGTGCATGTGCATTATGAGTCAGACTTTAATGACATGATCACATACTATTACTGCAGTAATTGCAGCCTGTGGAGCTACTGTGATGTCTACTGTAGGTCAGCAATAGGGACTGGACCTGTAGATCTGTAGCCCAGACTTCTACTGCTAGAAGTAACAGAGTAAAAGGTAGCAGTGTTAGGCAGTTATCCTCTATATGGACCTGTCTTTGGAGCAAGGATAAGATGCGTGTGTTTGCTCCAAAGTATGGATATGTTGGAGTTGCTCCGTGACACAGCTGTGAGACGGTTTTGAAATGGGAATTCATATGTTTCCTGACCCTCCTTCTCAAAAATGGCTGAAGTATTAAATCCAGCCCCCCCTCCCCGCATCGTTGGCCGATAGCAGGCAGCAAGCAGGGAAAGCAGCAGCCCAGACTTATTAAAGTCTGGCAAACTTGTAAGCAGTTGAAAACAGGGGCTTATGAGAACCATCAGGCAACCTGAACTTTTAGTTCCCTCCTCAATGTTATCATTCAAGAAAGGGGTTGCTAATCCCAGGCAGATCCTCAGGCGGTGTAAATCAACATGAGGGCTATGGGACTCTGCCAGTTTACCCCAGCGAGGAATTGGCCCGCTGTTTCTAAGTTTGCTCCCACATGCTCCAAAGCTTTGTTTGTTCTTCTCCCTCCTCTTCCTAGCGGGGAGCCACAGGAAAGCTCCAGCCCCCT